>NC_080784.1:32972500-33275000 GCF_028018385.1 Neofelis nebulosa | reverse complement strand
ACTGGATTCGGATGCTTAACTGACTGAGCCATCCGAGCGCCCTAGGCATGATGGATTATTAACACCATTTCCAGCTCCTCTCCCCTCTCAGGAGAATGGGGGTGAGGCTGAAAATTTCAAGCTTCTAATGATGGCTTGATTGTTTTGGTGACCCGACTTCATCCAGGAACCATCCAGGAGCCTGCCTCTGGAGTTACCTCATTAGAACAAAAGGCACTTCTTTCACCCAGAAAATTACAAAGGTTTCAGGAGTTCTGTATCAGAAACAGTGGTCAAAGATCCATATTGGAACAAAAGATGCTTCTGGTGTTCACTTCACTTAGGAAATAACAAGTGTGTTAGGAGCTCTCTGCCAGGAACTGGGGGCAGAGACCAATCTGTATTTTCGATCATCTCACAAACGGATATTCTACCGTATTTGTCTTTCTCTGTCTGACTTACCTCACTTAGCATAACGTCCTCAAGATCCATCCATGCTGTTAAAAGTGGCAGAATTTCCTTCTTTCTTGTGGCTGAGTAATATTCCATTGTATATATTTATATTACATCTTCTTTATCCATTCTTGCATTGATGGTGCTTCGGTTGTTTCCATGTCTTAGCTACTGTGAATAATGCCATAATAAACATGGAAGTGCAGATATCTTTTTGATATCCTGTTTTCCTTTTCTTTGGGTATATACCCAGAAATGGAATTGCTGGATCATATGGTAGTTCTTTTTTTAATTTTTGAGGAACTTTCATTTTGTTTTCTGTAGTGGCTGCACCAACTTAGAATCCCACCAACAGTGTACAAGTGATCCATTTTCTCCACATACTTGCCAATATTTATCTCCCTTCTTTTTTTTTTTTTTTTTCTTGACAGCCATTCTAACATCTATGAGATGACTGGGAAGGGGTTAATATCCAAAACATATGAAGAACTTATGCTACCCAATGAAAAAATGGGCAGAGGAACTAAATAGACATTTTCCCGAAGAAGATGTCCAATTGTGAAAAGATGCTCAGCATCACTAATCATCAGGGAACTACAAATCAAAACCCCAATAGGATATCACTACCTTCCATTTTGTTACTTTGGAAGAACTGTCCATACTCCTGGCTCAGACCCATGTCTCCACTTAGACGCAAGGTGTCATCTCTTCTCACCTACTCAAAGACACTGTTCCTTCCACCAACTCTTCCCTCTCCTATGTTTATTTCCTTTCCCTACTGGACTTCCCCATCAGCACACAGATATTATTTTATTTATCCCATCTTAAAAAATAACCTCTGTCTTGACTTTACTGCCATCCAGCTGGCACCCCATTCTCCTCTCTCCCTTCACAGCAAAGCCCCTAGAAACACTTGTCTATCTTTGCTGACTTCAGTCACACTTCTGCTTCTTCCTTGTGCACATTCTATTCAGGAGGTCGCTAATGACTTCCGTGTTGTTAAGTAGAAGGGTTAGTTTTCAGTCCCCATCTCACTTGACCCACCAGCAGCATTTGGCACAGATCATCCTGATTGAAAGCCATCCTCCGCCAGGCTCTCACACCAGCACACTGTCCTGCCTTTCCTCCTCCCGCACTGATGGCTCCTTGTCAGTCTACTCATTGATTTCTCATCATCTCCTTAACTCTTTACTTTTGAATTGTCCGTGGCTTTGTACATGGGCATCTTTTCTTTTCTGTTTGCATCACTCCTTTAGTGCTCTTTTCCAAACGTATGGTCTTGGAAATTGTCTGTAGCAAGGTGTGTAAACCTGCAGCCCATGGGCCAATCGCCTTGTTACCATGAGCTGAAGATGGTTTTTATATAAATATAAGAATACGCAAGAGAGATCGTATGTGGCCTGTAGAACAAAAGATATTTACTATCTTGCCCTTTATAGAAAAAAAAAAAGTCATCCCCTGATCTATAGTGTGGCTGTGACTTCCAAATTTATATCCGTGATCAGAATCTCTCCGAGATGAGTTTATCCAACTACTCACTGGATATCTCCACATGAATGTCCAATATGCATCTCAGATTTAACTCAAATGGAGCTTTGTGTTCCCTTCACCTGTTCACGCTATAATCTTTCTTCTCACAGTCAATAGCAACGCAATCCTTCCATTTGTCCAGGCCAAGACCCTGAGCATCATGGTTGACTTTTCTCTTTTATTGGTACCCACATCCAATTTTAGCAAACATGTTTAAAGTATGTCCATGTTCGGGGTGCCTGGGTGGCTCTGTCGGTTGAACGTCCGACTTCGGCTCAGGTCATGATCTCGCGGTCCGTGAGTTCGAGCCCCGCGTCGGGCTCTTTGCTGACAGCTCAGAGCCTGGAGCCTGTTTCGGATTCTGTGTCTCCCTCTCTCTCTCTCTGACCCTCCCCCGTTCATGCTCTGTCTCTCTGTGTCTCAAAAATAAATAAACATTAAAAAAAAATTAAAAAAAAAATAAAGTATGTCCAGGTTCGAACCACTTTTACTACTTGTACCTTGGTCAAACTCCGTCCTCCTTCACCTGATTAGTACTACAATCTCTTAACTGGTCACCTGGCCACCACTACAGTCTCCTAACTGGTCTCCTATGCTTCCCAACAGTCCGTTCTCCACCCGTTTGCCGAGGTGAAAAAGAAGACCGATTGTGTCATTTCTTTGCTCAAAACCCGTTCGGCTTTCCATGTGGCTCTGAGTGAAAACCAACCCCTACAGCGGTCTCTGAGTCTCATGTAATCTGGTCTCTGTTATCTTTTTGATCTCCTCTCCTACCATTCTTCCTCTCCTTCACTTCCTGACAGTCACAGTGCCCTCCTTCTTTCTCCTCAAACACATCAGGCCTGCTTCTGACTCAGAGCCTTCGCATTTGCTGTTCCTCTGCCTGGATATTCTTCCCCAAGATATCAACATGATCCACTCCCTGCCACCCTTTAGGTCTTCATCACATATTACTCTTTTGTGTCTTCCCTCACCTGCCTACTTAAAATTGCAACTTCTCCCTAAGGAGTCCCGTCCCCACTCCCAGTGTTGGTTTTCTCCATAGCAATTACCACCACCGAACGTGTTATACTAGCTTATATTTTTGTTCATAATTATTTATTCCTTCTCCTGTAAGAGATTATACATACCCACCTTGCCATGCTTGTCTCTACCGTGGTAGAGTTACAGTAGAGACAAGCTTCCTCATGACGTCGTCAGGTTTGGGTATGTGACTTGTTTCACCAATAGAATGTGAACAAACATGACATATGCCATTTCTAAGCAGGAGTTTTATGTACAACAGCATGTATTATATATCATACTTTAAAAAAATGGTCTCTCCTTTCCTCTTGAAAGTATACACCATAAAAACAAGGGTTTTTGTCTGTTTTGTTCACTGCTGTCTTCCCAGCACCTAAAAGAGTGCTTGGTACATGGTAGAGCTTTATGAACATATGTGGTATGAATGAATATATGCTGGAAAATTCTTAGACATTAAAAAATATATATATTGCCTCTCTACATTCTCCCTGTTCTCTTTTCCAAGAACTCTTACTGAATGTATGCTGGATGTCCTCATTCTGTCTTCCATATCTCTGTCTTTTTTTTTTTTTTTTTTTTTTTTTTAGAGAGAAAGAAAGAGTGTGAGTCGGGAGGGCAGAGAGAAAGAATATTTTTTAATGTTTATTATTTATTTTGAGAGAGACTAGGAGTGGGGGAGGGGCAGACAGAGAGAGAGGGAGAGAAAGAGAGAGAGAGAGGGAGAGAGAGAGAGAATACTGAGTATACTCTGCACTGTCAGCACAAACCCAATGCCTGGCTTGAACTCACAAACTGTGAAATCGTGATCTGAGCTGAATCAAGGGTTTGGACGCTTAACCAACTGAGCAGCCCAGATGCCCCAAAGACAGAATCGTAAGCAGGCTCTGTACTCAGCATGGAGCCTGACACAGGGCTTGGACTCAGAACCCTGGGATCATGACCTGAGCCAAAATCAAGAGTTGGATGCTCAACCCACTAAGCCACCTAGGCACCCCATGTCTTCTGTATCTCTTAACCATCCTACTATCTTTTCCATTTCTTTACATCCCCATGCTTCATTCTGGGTTATTACCTCAGAAGTCTCTTCAAACTTTTCAATACCCTTTTTATCTGGGATTCATCTGCTGCTTAATTTACTCATTGAGGATTTATTCCAATGACAATATCTTTTATTTCTTTAAGCTCTATTTTCAAATCTGTCTTGTCTATTTTTATAACGTCCTTTTTTCAGTATGGTCTCTTGTATTTTCTTTAATCATTTGGAGAATTTAAAACATATTAGCTTATATTCTTAAGTGGAAAAAACTTCCATTATCTGACGTTTTGGGGCATGGCAGATGTCCACCTTTTCTGAGATTGTGACTCTTGCTCATGGATGATTCTTCCCTTTTGTGGTTTGTACTATTTTGGGAAGCTCATATCCAGTGAGCATTTAAAAAAATTCTTATGAGATCCACTTATGCCCTTTGAAATAAAATCATTGGCTTGGGATTTCTTTCACCAAAAAGATAGTGTTAATTTATACTCCATGCGTGCATGTGGCATAGACTTGGGTTTTCACCTTCCTCCAGGAGATTTTTTTCTCCCAGAAATGTAGTCAGAGAGTATGATGCTTTTTCTTTCCTCAGTTGCTGGATGGAGTTTTTATGTTCTCACTTTACAGAGGGGAGCAGCCTTCTCTGGGTCCCTGGTGTGGGCAAGAGTGTTCATCAGTATGAAGACCTACACTTAGCACTTAGGTCTATATCTTTCTTTGAAAGTCCCCACAACTCCCCCATTTCGAGCTCTGAGAAATCAGCTTTCAACCTTCGTGTTCTATTTTTAAGTTTTCTGTTTTCCAGAGAAAGGTCTTTCTTGCCCACAGATCCCTTAAAATATCCATCTGTATTTTTTCTATTTTTTTAATTACTCCTTTTTTTCTTAACATAAAACTTTTAGCTCCTATTAAATTTATTTTTCTCTCTGGTGTAAGGTAAGATACTATCTAACTTTACTTGTCTCCCAAATGATTTACCAATTCTCTAAATCATTTACTCTTTTTCTGTTTTTACCTTTATAATAAATTCTTATGTATGTGGGGTGAGTTTCGGGGCTTTCTGTTTCACTTTAATGACCTGTCTGTCATTCCCAGTGTTATTATCATATTCTTTCAAGTAGTGTATCTTTCTAATACATTTTAATATGGGTAATTCAAGCCACTTTGTAGTTCTTTCTTTTTTCTTTTCTTTTTTTTGTTTGGCCTAATGACAGGTGCTTATTCTTTCAATGAACTGGAGAACTATTTTATTCAGTTACAAAAAATATGGTTGAGATTTGATGGGAATGAATCCTACTTATAAATTAATTTAAAGATAATGTCATCATTGTGATATGGAGCCATCTCATCAAGGAACGTAGTTTGTCTCCCCATTTAAGGATTTTTTTTTTCTTTTAGGGGCACCTGGGTGTCTCAGTCAGTTAAGCATCCAACTTTGGCTCAGGTCATGATCTCACGATCTGGGGTTGGAGCCCCGTGTTGGGCTCTGTGCCGACTGTGGGGAGCCTGCTTGGGATTCTCTCTCTCACTTTTTCTCTTCCTCTCTCTCTGCTCCTCTCTGACTCATGCTTTCCTTCTCTCTCACAATAAATAAACTTAAAAAAGAAAGAATTTTTTTCTTTTATATCTGTTTCCTGAGCTAACTCAGCCCAAGAAAGAACTTGGAGCCAAAGATGTATAATTATAGTAATAATTTTTTCTCTTATATGATTCAACAAAGACTTCAATTGTTCCTCATATAACACTTCTTAGAAAGTTTAGCATAAGTATTTTTTGTCTCTCTTATGCACTTTTTACATTTTTAATTGTGTTAAAATATACATAACATAAAATTTGCCATCTTAACCATTTTTAAGTGTGCAATTTGGTACTTGTCAGTACACTCACATTGTCATATAATCAAGTTCCAGAATTCTTTTCATCTTGCAAAATAGAGACTCTGTAAGCATTAGACAACAATTCCTCCTTCCCCCTGTCAATTTCCTGTCTCTGAAATTGACTCTAGGCTCTAGGTACCTCACACAAGTGAAATCACACAGTATTTCATGACTGACTTATTTCACCTAGCATAATGTCTTCACAGGTCATCCATATGGTAGCATATGTCAGAATGTCCGTCCTTTTTAAGGATCAAATAATATTCTATTGTATGTACAGACCACGTTTTATTCACCTGCTCGTCTCTCAGTGAGCGTTTACACTCTTTCATCTTTTGGCTATTGTGAAAAATGCTATTAACATGGGTATGCAAACATCTTTTTAGATCCTGCTTTCAATTCTTTTGGGTATATACCCAGAAATGGAATTTCTGGCCATGCATTAATTCCATTATTACAAATATTTTGTATTTTTCTTGGTTATTGGTAAGATTTGGTACATTTCTTTTCTTTTTTTTTTTTTTTATTTATTTTTGAGACAGAGACAGAGCATGAACGGGGGGGAGGGTCAGAGAGAGAGGGAGACACAGAATCCAAGCAGGCTCCAGGCTCCGAGCTGTCAGCACAGAGCCTGATGCGGGACTCGAACTCACAAACCGTGAGATCATGACCTGAGCCGAAGTCAGACGCTCAACCAACTGAGCCACCCAGGCGCCCCAGATTTGGTACATTTCTTATGTTTGTATCAATGGTTCTCAAACTTGGATGCACAGGAGAGTCATCTGGGGAGATTTTATTTTTGTTATTTTTTTAAATATTGATACATTTTTGAGATAGAGAGCATGAGTAGGGGGGGCAGAGAAAGAGGAAGAAAGAGGATCCGAAGCGGGTTCTGTGCTGACAGCAGAGAGCCCCATGGGGGGCTCAAACTCATGAGTGAGATCATGACCTCAGCTGAAGTCTGACGTTCAACCAAATGAGCTACCCAGGAGCCCCGCGGGGAGATTTTAAAACATACTCAAAGCCAGGCCTCGCTCAAGAACAATTAAGTCAGAATTTCTGGGGTGAGACCCTAGCTTTGGTAATTTTTTTTTAATATGAAATTTATTGTCAAATTGGTTTCCATACAACACCCAGTGTTCATCCCAACAGGTGCCCTCCTCAATGCCCATCACCCACTTTCCCTGCCCTCCTACCCCTGATCAACCCTCAGTTTATTCTCAGTTTTTAAGAGTCTCTTATGGTTTGGCTCCCTCCCTCTTTAACTTTTTTCCCTTCCCCTCCCCCATGGTCTTCTGTTAAGCTTCTCAGGATCCACATAAGAGTGAAAACATATGGTATCTGTCTATCTCTGTATGACTTATTTCACTTAGTGTTGGTAATTTTTAAAAGCTTTCCAAGTGATTCCAAAATGAAATAAAGGTTGAGAAGTAGCGGTCTAAACCAACTCACTGAAGTCTTCGTAGATTTGTGTAGTTGATTCACATGGATTATTTATTTATTCAGATTTTGGGAGAGCGCAAGTGGGAGAGGGGCAAAGAGAAGGGGACAGAGGGTCTGAAGCAGACTCTGTGCTGACAGGTTGACAACAGTGAGCGGAATTCGAACTCATGAAGCCGGATCACGACCTGAGCTGAAGTCAGATACTCAATTGACTGAGCCACCCAGGTACCCTCACATGGATATTTGAGTAAACAATACTATCACCTCCCCAAAATAATTTTCTTTACATTTTTATTTAATTAATTTATTTATTTCAGAGAGATAGTGATCAGGGGAGGTGGTAGAGGGGGAGAGAGAGAGTCTCAAGCAGGCTCCACACTCAGCATGGAGCCCGATGTGGGGCTCGATCCCATGACCCTGAAATCATGACCTGAGCCCAAACTGAGTCAGATGCTCAACCAATGAGCCACCCAGGTGCCCCCCCCAAAATAATTTTCTATTCTTTTCTATATTTATACCTCTCCTTAATGTGCATTTTGACTTACTGGATTGACCAAAACTTTCTTAACAATGTTAAATGCCTCTGTGTTTTTATTCCTGATTTTAAAAGAAGGAGTTTTGGCCTTAGGTGTAATGTTAGATTTTGATTTCAAAGAGATATTTTCCTTAAAAAAATTTTTTTGTTGTTTATTTATTTTTGAGAGAGACAGTGTAAGTGGGGGAGGGGCAGAGAGAGAGGGAGACACAGAATCTGAAACAGGCTCCAGGCTCCGAGCTGTCAGCCCAGAGCCCGATGCAGGGCTCAAACCCACGAACTGTGAGATCATGACCTGAGCCAAAATCGGCCACTTAACCGACTGACTTGACCAACCACCCCTATTCTTTTTATTTTTAAAGAGGGCTTTTTATTATCTATTTTTGAAAGAGAGAGACAGAGATAGAGCATAAGCAGGGCAGGAGAGAGAGAGAGAGAGAGAGAGAGAGAGAATTCGAAGCAGTCTCCAGACTCCAAGGTGTCAGCCCAGATCCCAACGCAGGGCTGAAACTCACGAATTGTGAGGTCAAGACCTGACCCGAAGTTGGACGCATAATTGACTGAGCCTCCCAGGCGCCCTGAGATATTCTTTTCCTTATTAAGAATTTTTCAAGTAAAATATAAAAGTAGGGAGGATTTGAAAAGTTTACATAGTATCCTCGCCTGTATATTTTGAAATTTTAGTATATATTTTCCTGAAACAAGCAGATTATTTTTATTTTTATTATTTTTTATATTAAATATAATTTACTGTCAAACTGGTTTCTGTACAACACCCAGTGCTCATCCCAGCAGGTGCCCTCCTCAATGCTCATCACCCACTTTCCCTTCTCCCCCAGCCCCCATCGACCCTCAGTTTGTTCTCTGTATTTAAGAGTCTCTTGTGGTTTGCCTCCCTCCCTCTCTGTAACTTTTTTTTCCCCCTTCCCCTCCCCCATGGTCTTCTGTTAAGTTTCTCAGGATCCACCTATGGGTGAAAACATATGGTATCTGTCTTTCTCTGCCTGACTTATTTCACTTAGCATAATACCTTCCAGTTCCACCCATGTTGCTGCAAATGGCCAGATTTCATCCATTCTCACTGCCAAGTAGTATCCCATCGTGTATATAAACCACATCTTCTTTGTCCATTCGTCGGTTGATGGACATTGAGGCTCTTCCCATGATTTGGCCATAAGCAGACGATTTTTTAAAAAGACATCAAATTATGAATGTAGTTGCCATTCATTTTACTAACAAATTGAGTAAGACTATATGTCGACTTCGTGTGTGAGTTACCTTCCCTTTCTCCCTCTCTTCCTTTCTTCCTTTTTGTGATATTTGTCACGTGGTTTATCTTATTTCCCCAACTGATATGTTGAGAGATATGAATGGATGAGCTAGTATTGAAGCCATGGGTTAGGACTGCTTTGTAATAGTTCTGCCTTCTTCCCCTCCCCTGGGATACATAACCCTCTGCACGGATGGCTTCTACAAGCCATTACAACGATCTTGTTTCTTCTTATCTCTGCTCCTACCTAAAGGGCCTTATTTGCTATGCAGTATATCACTACCTTCTTCCACATTTCCCTTTTCAGATGGTTACTGGGAGTCGTTTTATCTGAATGACTGTAAAATAAATGTCGGGTGACAGTGTGTGACAGAGGGACAGGTACTCTGCCAAGACTAAGAGGCAGCGCCCGTGTCATAGAGGCCGGCCTGCCAGTCTCACAGATTCTGGGCCTCCGAGTTGGGAAATGGTGACAGAGAGATGATTTGTCCCTCCCTCCCTTTCGCTGCAAGTGCAGATTATTTTTTTAAGGTTTGTTTATTTTTCGAGAGAGATTGAGAGCACAAGAGGGAGGGGGCAGAGGGGGGTGGGGGAGAGAGAATCCCAAGCAGGCTCTGCACTGTCAGCACAGAGCCCGACAAGGGGCTCGAACTCACAAACCGTGGGATCATGACCTGGGCCGAAGTCTGGTCGGCCCTGAGCCACCCAGACGCCCCAGGATTCCCTGCAATTTCGACATGATTTTGTCTGGCAGATTTTCTTTCTTACTGGTTGTGAGTTTTTATCATCTTTCCCCACTTCCCTCCCCCACCCCCCACCAGAAGAGACTGAATTAAGGTCCAGATTCAGATACCACTTTAAACCAGAAGTCTGCTATCATTTCATATTCTTTGTGCATTCTGCTCAGGACAGTGATGTGCAGATTCGGATTTAAGAGGAGGCAAGGGGGGAAGCATGGAGACTGGTAACGAGTCAATTACATGCATTCAAGTGCTTGCAGACGCTTTAAGGAAGCGTAAGATAAGGTACCAATCTGAATGTAACTGTATACGGTTTTTACTACCTCGTGTAGTAAAAACATCACTGGATATGGTACCAGGAGACCAGAGCTTTAATCCTAGTGCCAACTCACCCTAACTACCTGTGTAATCTTGCAGAACTCTCATAACTTCTGAATGACTCAGCTGCCTCATGTGAGAAGATCGAAGTAAACGACGTCTAATTCTTGACCCCGTCCTGACATTGTAGGTTTGGATGATTCCACAAGTGAAATAGGTGGGGTTGACATCAAGAGCGGTTGGCTAGAAGCAGGAGGAATGTGGGAGGGTCTTGGAAGAAGATCCAGGGGGAGGACAGGGCAGGCTGTCCCGCTGAGTGCTGGCCATTTCTAGATCACGTGCCAAGGTTGACAAGATGGTTTGTCTCCAGTGGAAGGAGTAAGAGGGCGATATATTAGAGTGGATGTTTCATTCTGGCCTGGGATATTACGATCTGTGTGGATGGTCTTTGCAATAATTCATCAGAGTTTTCCTACACAAAGCAGTCTTCCCGATGGGTCCTTTACATACATTACGTCATACAATCTTCATAAGTAACTCCAGTGGGTAGGTGCCATCATGCCTCGGTGAGGTTACGTAATGCGGACAAGCCTGCACAGATTGTGAATGGACAGACTTCGGGTTCTGTCGATCACTGTATGACTCCAAATCCTGTGGTTTTCCCACTAAGCTGAGCTGCCTTAACTCTCGGGTCCTGTAGGTGTGGCTGTGCTGTTGATAGTAGAACCAACGAAATGTGATCCGTTTTGTGGCCTGGTAAGAAACCGTGAGCTCCTCGAGGTCAGTGACTGTGTTTTATCAACTTTCTAAACCCAACGACTAGCACAATTACCAGACCGTGTTGTAGACACGCAATAAATATAGTTAAGTGGAACTGAATTACACGCGATACCAAACGAACGCGCTCACTCTGCCTTTCTGGACACTCTGACTGAATTTGTCCTGAAGTCTTGGCCTGAATTTCTCCCTCCAGGTGCTTGTCAGGGAAGGAAGGGCACAGACTTGAAGTATTTGCTTACAAGTTCATTTGGAGATCAGAAAGACTGAATCTCTGCACTGAGGGGAAGGAGAGTGATGCCTTCAGGCTGGCGTTTTGCACCAAACAATGACGTTCATTAGCAGTAATGGAGCGCTGGAAGACAGAGCAGCAGGGAAAAGCATGAGTGTAAAATGAGCAGTAGCCCTCCCCTCACCCTTCTCTCCCCCTCCTCACTCCCTTTCACTCTCCTCCTCTCAAAGTAAAAGTTGCTGACCCTCTGGGCTTTGTTTACCCCTGTGAACTGTGAAACTACTGCGTTCCAGAATAATAGCAACTAATCACGGGGAAAAGACCTTTTAAAACAAAGGTCTAATTTAAAGCAGCTTGGGACAAAAAGGCAGATTTTGCATTTTGAAAAATATAAAGGGATCAATGCCGACTCTCAGATCTCTGAGGACCGGGACCAAATCAAATTTGGTGCGTGTGTGTGTGTGTGTGTGTGTATTTCTAGGGCAGTGCAATGCTTGGTATAGAACAGGTGCCCAAACTGTGTTTGCTGAATTGCATGGGAGAGACAAGTCTTGAGCTCCAGTGTGAAATGACCCCTAGGTTCTGTTCATCATTGCCAGCTTGGCGTTGGCCCGGCGTGGTGGAGGGGACCGACAAAATGACCCCACGTCTGTCAACTGAAACAGACCCGTGGAAGGCTTACCAGCAAAGCAAATGCAGGGCCATGGACAGGACCAGAAGGACGGGAGGAAGGAGGCCAGGAGGAGGGCAAGCCAGTCCCGCCTGGCTGGGGCGTGCTGTGACGTGCTTCTAATAGGCGAAATAAAATTGTAGTCACCCCTGTAAAAGACTTCTGCTGCAATTTATTAATCAGGGTCTGGGGAGATCGATGACACTGAATGATTATGTAGCATTAGGCTAACCCCCGTCCTTTGGCACAGTTGCTCTCTGGATGGGGTACAGATGCTCACATCTGCTTTTGTTAGAGACCCAAACTCCTGCGTCCTGGTGTGAAGTTAATGAAGGCCCTTGCATTATTCCCCACATTCCTTTAGCAAAGTAAACCATATCTGGCCAACCTGGAAATCCAATGAGTTAATTAAGGGAGAATTGTCTATGATTTCCTTTTACATTATAACTGCCCCCTCAACCCCTACCCACCCCCACACGGACCACGTCCCCCTCCTCCCTGCAAACCTAAGCAGTGAAACTGCCTCTTGCCCCATGTGCCAGAATGATTAATGGAGGGACTACAATGAGGTCAATTAGCCAGGGTCGGCTTGAAGCTGAAAGGTGGAGTGTGTTTCTTTATTGAACACTGCATTCACACTCCAAACAGTGACCTGCGCTGCAGTGATTTATTACGAGGGCAGTTCTCTGATCACTTACCTTCAGTGCTTGTACCTTGGCTTTGAAAACCGGGCTTTCACTGTCAATTAACGCCAGACAAGGAGATCCATTCAAAATCTGAAATGCATACCTAATAACCGGGTGGGGGAAGGGGGAGTGAAGGGGAGCTGGGGAGCATGGAGAGGGGCGTCCAGCACAGAGAGGCTCTGCCTCTGGCCGGACACGCAAGCTGTGGAGGGGCTGGACAAGTGTGGTTGGGCTTTCATTTGGGGACAGCAATGCTCTGGGTTTGAAAGCCGACTCCCCTGCCTAGCAACAGACTCTCAGAGGGCTGGCTTCCTCGGCCCCAAAGGGCACACCCTTCCACTCAGCTTTGTAGGCATCGGGAGCTACAGGAAAAACTTCAGGGCTCCTGTGTGTTCTCAAAGCCATGTTTATTTCTTGTAAACGTCTTTGAAATGGAATTCCAAAGTGAGTCATTTGCATTTGGGGGATTTTCAGATAAGGGCTACTTTCCTCTCTGTGTAGATGGATTGAAAACTGTATTAAAAATGCCAGGGTGGAAGGGCGCCAGGGCGGCTCCATTGGTTAAAGTGTCCGACTTCAGCTCAGGTCATGATCTCATGGTTCCCGAGTTCGAGCCCCGCGTTGGACTCTGCTGACAGCTCAGAGCCTGGAGCCTGCTTCGGATTCTGTGTCTCCCTCTCTTTCTGCTCCTCCCCACTCTCTCTCTCTCTCTCTCTCTCTCAAAAATAAATAAAGATTAAAAAAATTGAAATGCCAGAATGGATCAAAAATGAATGCAAGTTCATTCCAGGGGTGACCCAGGCTTGTGAGTAAATAAACTGTTTCTTCCCACTATTGTACCCAGCATCCTCAGAACACTCCAGCAGTGCGGACTTGCCCCTGGGAATGTTCCAGGGCATTAAGTGAGTTAAGAGGTATTAGGCCCTCACTCCCTAGAAGGCTCTCTCCCAATATCAGCACAGATCACCCCTTCAAGGTGACAAAGTGTGACACCTTCTTAGTGAGACCTTCCCTGACCACTTACTTGGCTCGAAATTCCCCTCTTCCCCTTTCCTGTTGTGTTTTCTCCTTAGCTTTGTCCCCAACTGCTGTGCTGTTTTTCAGTGATATATTCGTTCATTAGGTCCACCCCAAGAATTTAAGACCCATCAGGCCAGAGACTGAGACTGTGTGGACCTTTGGGTCCATTCTTGGATCCCAGTGCCAAGAACGAGTGCAGGAAACCTCCCTTTACCCCTGCAATGTTTCCCCCAAAGCCTGTGTGTTTTATTGGTTCCCCCGACTTGTTTAATTTACATGGAAATCTATGTACCATTCTATATTTAATTCTTATTTTTTAGACCAGTCGACAGTTAACGGTGCTAATACCACTATTTCTAGTATTAATGTCTCATATCTGATTATAACTCCTAATACCCGCCCAAGCACTTTGGCATGCCTCAGTTTCCCTCTCCAAGCCTCAGTTTCTCTGTTTAAGTTGGGGATAATTACCCCTTTTTGGTGGCACCTGTGTGCGGCTTAACTGACTTGACATGTTTTGCATCTAGCACATAGTAGGTGCTTAGTGACACCAGCTCATATTACTTCGCATCTGAGCGTTAAAGCGCTTCTTCTGAAGTGTACACAGAAGAGGGCAATGAATTACCCACATCTGGTACATGAAATTCCTATGGTCAGAAATCAAAAAAGTTACGCTAAAAAATAAATTACATTCAATCTCAGAGAACTGCGGAGAGGTTGCTAATGGCATGGAGGAAGGAGGTGGTTTTAAGAAGACAAAGTCCTGGGGCGCATGGGTGGCTCAGTCAGTTGAGCGTCCGACTTCGGCTCAGGTCACGATCTCGCGGTCTGTGAGTTCGAGCCCCGCGTCAGGCTCTGTGCTGACGGCTCAGAGCCTGGAGCCTGTTTCGGATTCTGTGTCTCCTTCTGTCTCTGCCCCTTCCCTGCTCATGCTCTCTCTCTCTGTCAAAAATAAATAAACATTAAAAAAAATTAAAAAAAAAAAAAAAAGAATACAAAGTCCTGGGACGCCTGGGTGGCTCAGTCGGTTAAGCGTCCGACTCTTGGTCGTGATGCAGGTCACGATCTCATGGTTCCTGAGATCCCAGTGCCAAGAATAAGTGCAGGAAACCTCTGCGATGACAGTGCGGAGACTGCTTGGGATTCTTTTTCTCTTCCTCTCTCTGCCCCTCCTTGGCTTGCACTGTCTTTGTCTCTCTCAAAAGAAATAAATAAACTTAAAAAAAAAGAAAAAAAGAATACGAAGTCCTTAAATGTTTCCCTATCTGGAGAGAAGGGATACATGCATATTCTCAGCACAGTGCCATGGGCAAAGTCAGGGGCGGCTCCCCTGTCACTGGCCTTTACTCCATTCACTCTTTTCTGTCTTGCTCATGGAAGCATGTTAGAGTAAGAATGAGGGGGGAGTTTTATGTATTCTCTAATTTAGAGGAAACATTATTTGCAAACCTTAGTATACATCGACAGAAACAAATTACTGTTCCCACATGCCTTGGGGGTGGGGGTGGGAACCAACCCTTCTTCTCCTCTCTGGCCTTGCAAAATCATCCTCACCTTGAATTTCCTCCCAGAAACTGACACGTGTAAGGGGCAGCAGAGCGCTGAACAGGTGCCTTTCCTGGTGGTTAACAATGCTGTCTCTCCAATGACTTGGAACTACTCACCGTCTATAATGAGGAAACAAGAAGAATGAGACCAACCTTTCCCCAAATCTACCCTGGTCCCTCTGTCCCTCTCCCCCAGGAGCAACTTAACGACAGACATGTGAGTTTGGAAAGACCATTTTGGTTGTTTCTTTCTTTCCCGATTACAGATGGGTTCCTGTGGAAGGTTTCTGGAAGCTCTCTCTCAGCCCACTTCAAATGCACAAGTCAGTGGGACTTCCCTGGGTTTCTCTCGGGAGGTCATTCTGCCAGCTTGAGAGTCTCTCATGATCAGCAGACAGTAGCTCCCTTTGCTTGGAATGAGCGTGGAAATGGGAAACGTGGGGATCGCGTTCTGCATCTGTGATGCATTTGGCCCACGGGAATCCCGGCTGACAATTCCCTGTCCTAGGCAGTTCTCTCGCTGTAGCTTCGTGTCATGGAGTGAGCATGACATTTGGAGTCAGGGCATCTAGGCTTGGATGGCGGTTCCACCCTAACCGTCTACGTGTCTTTGAACACGTTACGTTTTCAGTTTCCGTGTCTATACAATGAGATTAGTAGTGCCCCCATCCAGGAGCGTGATAACGTGTGAAGGAGGCATACGCCCAAGCATCCTGACTGTGCTGTGGCCATTGGAAAAGGCGCTGGAGGGGAAGGCTCGCCCACCTCCAACTTTCAACAGGTCCGAACCCCACCTGTGCTTTGTGAACCTCCAGGTGAAAGTGAACCTGTAGAAGAGGGGCAGGAGGGTGTCCAGAGAAGGAAAGGGATCTTCAGGGTGCTGCTGAATCCAGGAAGTCCTGGGTTCTAGGCTCAGGTTACAGCTCCTTGGCTGTGGTTCCACCTGGGAGTGGAAATGTTCGGCCAAAGGAAGGGATTCCGGATGAAGGATGGGAACCCACTGGCAGTTATTGCCTCACCAGCAGCCACTGGGATGCTAGAAGGTGAGCATCGGTAGCCCAGGGAAGTGAATCACAGTCTTCTGTTTGAGACCCTGCCCTCAGATGGCCGAGTGGGAACCAAATTTGGGGAAAGTGAGAGTTTGAGTTTGTGGCTATATAAACGTTGACCAAGTAATAGGGCCTAGCCTGGTAGGTTAGGACCATCCCAGGTTTTCTCTTCTACACCAGTGGGGGCCCATGGGCATCATACAAGAGGAAATGGAATCTGCATCCTAGCTAGGGCATTCTAGAGAGGTCTAGAGTATCATGTCCCAGCAAGGAGGCTGAGAGCTAGAAGCACGTCCAAAGTGCAGGGCCAGACCAGATAAAAAGAGGGGGGCTCTGAGGCAGAGGGTGAGGAGTTTGTGACAAAAAATGGGATTCAGGGGAGCCCACGAAAGGGTCCACGAGGAGGGAAGGGGCCATGAGGGCCATTGGCTGGCTCTCAAGACTAATGGGATTAACAGACTTGGACAGGCACATTTGTCTTCCTTTGATTACTTTCTTCCCCTGCTCTTTTCCTTCTCTCTTCCAGCCTGCGGGTGCACCAATGTAGAGCCAGGGGCAACTTCTGTTGGCAAAACACCCTTGTCCTTAGAAAGCCAAATGGCAACAAAGGTGGAGTCTAGGACAGCTTTTCTCCCTTCGCGTCCCTAAAATGTTCAGTAAAAAAAGGTTCGGCGTTCAAAGAATTTAGAGAAATGTTGGGTTACACAAAGTTAGGCACCCTTCTTTATGGGTGGATTTCTCGGACCCTTATACATGCTGCATCAAATGCTATCATATGAGTCCCATGTAGGCAGGGCCTTTGTGGTGTTCTCTGTGGCAGGGAACCTAGACTATGCCTTGACACAGAGAAGGAGACCAATAGGTATTTATGGAATAAATGAAAAATTAAGTGGAAGAAAATTAATGTTCCCAGCCTTATTTGATGACAAAAATCTGACTGCATTTGTCTAGTAAAATTTCACAGAACAAGGGCTCCACGGGGCACTCCCATAAATGGCTAGATGGAACGTGGAACAGTTCTTTTTTTTTTCTTTAAATTTTTAACATTTATTTATTCTTGAGAGACAGAGAGAAACAGAGAATGAGCGGGGGAGGGGCAGAGAGAGAGAGGGAGACACAGAATCTGAAACAGGGTCCGGGCTCTGAGCTGTCAGGACAGAGCCTGACGTGGGGCTTGAACCCACAAACCGAGAGATTGTGACCTGAGCCAAAGTTGGACACTTAACCAACCGAGCCACCCAGGCGCCCTAGGACAGTTCTTTAAAGCCTCTAATTTGTCTCTAATTTGGGGTGCCTGGGTGGCTCGGTCGGTTAAGCAACCGACTCTTGCTTTCGGCTCAGGTCATGATCTTCCAGTTTGTGAGTTCAAGCCCCGCGTCAGGCTCTGGGCTGGCAGTGTGGAGCCTGCTTCAGATTCTCTCTCTCTCCCTCTCTGTCCCTCCCCTACTCTGGTGCACACACTCTCTAAATAAGTAAATAAATAAATAAATAAATAAAATAAACGTTGTCTCTATTCAGATTTCAGCGAAGCTTTTTGTGCTCACATTTAGTCCAGTTCACTGCCCCGGAATCTGAGGAATTCGGGATAAAATTCTAGCTGTTAATGATTAAATGTGTTGGAAATAAATCTTGTATGTTGCCGGAGGAGCAGCTAGGGAGGTAGCCAGTATGAAAGACATATGACAGAGGCTTTGGAGACACTGATCCTGTTGGACAATAACCAAAAGCTTTCATGATCTCTTAGGGTGTTTCTCAGTTTCTTCTGGGTTTGCATGTAAGATATTCTAAGAGTCCCTCACACAGATCTGTCTAGAGGTGACCTAACTGCAAAGACATTTCTCCTGAAATTGACTCCAAAAGAGGCTTTTCTGATTCTTCTCTCTGGTGGAATAGGATTAAAGCCAAAGCTACGACCCACTTCTGAGCATCTACTGCGTGTTAGAGACCAGCTGACCCGGATGCGGACCCGTTCTGGGCTGGGGCACTGATGTCACTCACCCATCGCTCCAGAGGCAGAGCCTCCCCGGGTGTGTTCCACAGAGACCTAGCTCCAAAGAAGAGAGTGCTGTGGTCAAAGATTTATTCTCACAAACATGACCTTTGAAACTAACAAGGATCGTATGAGTTGGGCAGACCAGCGGCTACTATCATCACTTGGCAATGAGGGAAACTGAGTCCTTGAGGGGCCAAGTCAGTTACTCAGATTCCCTCAGCTGCCAAAAGTGGCAACGCTGGGATCCAAAGACTGTGGATCAACTCACTCTCCCGCAAGCCCTGTCTCTACACACCTGTGCCTTGACCCTGGTACACACGAGGTGGGTATGCACACGCACACATAGGTGTATTCATTTCATCCTCCTAAAGTCACGGAAACATGGCGAGTCCAATACGTGTGATCATTGATCGAGAAACAGCATATACTGATATTTAACAGCAACGCTATTCACAATTGGAACAAATGCTCTACGTAGTTTTACAGAAGGAGATGGAATGATTGCAGACAAAAAGCCAACTAGTCTCAGAATCGAAGTCTGTGCCAGCTGAGAGGAGAAAATCCACTGCTCCTCTCAGGATGGGTCGTAGATGGCTTCTTTCCTAATTTATTTATTTTTTATTTTTTATTTTTTATTTTTTTATTTATTTTTGGGACAGAGAGAGACAGAGCATGAACGGGGGAGGGGCAGAGAGAGAGGGAGACACAGAATCGGAAACAGGCTCCAGGCTCCGAGCCATCAGCCCAGAGCCCGACGCGGGGCTCGAACTCACGGACCGCGAGATCGTGACCTGGCTGAAGTCGGACGCTTAACCGACTGCGCCACCCAGGCGCCCCTCCTAATTTAAACCCAACTCCTAAAAGTTAAAAATGAGACGTATGTGGAGGGAAGGGAAGTGGATTAGGAGTCAAGAGACCTGGTTTTTCATCCCAGCTCCATGGCTAATTAGCTGTGTGACCCTGTCAAATGATTTAATGTCTCTGGATCTCCGTTTCCTCGTTTGTGAAAAGAGTGGGTACAGCAGATAATCTCGAAGGTCCTTTTCAGTTCTAAAAGGCTACAGACTTACTAACTGAATGAGCTCTTTAAGACACCCTGATGGGTGTCTAGAAATGTATAGTTTGGCTTCACTCTTATCACGAGCCCCTAGGAAGGGCTATTCGCATATGTCATTACAACTCATTATAACGTTAGCATATGCACCTCCGTGGAGGGAGGTTGTGGCCCCTAGATTTACAGCCCCTCCCCCCCACTTTTGCCAACTCCTCCCTCTCTTACAGCTTGAATCCTGTCCAGAACCTCATGCCTGGAGCTAGGGGATCCACTCCCTCCTGCATGGCATGCCTGGAACTTCAGATTCTGTTCCAGATTCCCTGGGGCCATCCATGCTTTTCAGTGGCTAAGGGCCTATCGTCACCTAATCTCGGCGGGATTAGACAGCCCTCCGTTGGTAGCACCTGGTCCATTCTCTGTTTCCCCTTCCCATGTAACCAACTTCCCAGAGTGCCTAGTTTCTATCTGGACAAGTGTGGAGGTTGTTCTGCATGGCATGTATAAGTCAGGGTGGCAAGAAGCGTTAGGCAGGGGGAAGAAACTGAGATTAGCAGGATCCACCCCCGCCCTTGCTGATTTTAATTTTTATTCTTTTTAATCGGTAGCAAAGTAACATCATGTAAAATGTACCGTCTTAACCATTTTTAAGTGGCTAGTTCGGTGGCATTAAGTGCATTCACACTGCTGTGGAACTTTCCCACCATAAGCCTCCAGAACTTTCTTCATGTTCCCAAACTACAACCCTCTACCCACAAAACACTAACTCTCCATTCCCCCCTCCCTCCCAGCCCCTGACAATCATCCTTTGGCCTTCTGTCTCTAGAATCTGACTCCTCTCGATGCCTCCCGTAAGTGGAATCGTACAGTAAGTAGTCGCCTTTTGTGACTGGCTTATTTCGTTTAGCCTGATGTCTTCGAGGTTCCTCCACGTGGTAGCCTGCGTCAGCGCCCCCTTCCTCTCAAAGGCTGAATAACGTCCTGTGCTGCGGATAGACCACATTTTGTTTATCTCTTCATCTGCTGCGGACGCTTGGGTCGCTCCCACCCTTTGGTTAACTGTGAATAATGCTACTGTGAACGCGGGTGTGCAAATAACCTTCTGGAGACTGCTGTCAACTCTGTGTACCCAGAAGTGGAACTGTTAGATGCTACGGTGGTCCTACTTGTAAGTTTTTTCAGGCACAGCACAATCTTTGTTACAGCGACGGCACCATTTTGTACCGCCAAGGAACGGTGCACAGGGCTCCAATTTTCCACCTCCCCACCAACACCTTTTATTTCCTGGTTTGGGGACAGTCACCACGCTGTGGTGGTCCTTCTCCTGCAACGTGAGGTGATGGATATGGTAGTTTCCAGTCACCTCTGTACAACAGCAGGCACAGGTGGAAGGTGACCATCTCTGAGGAGTCGTAGGATATCCAGCACGTACCCCGGGTTCTGGCCCCAGTTCCATTCCATTTTTGGATTCTATCCAAGGAACGAAATCTCTTTTTGTCTCTCTTCTCTGCAAAGATGGTGACGGGGCGGGAGTAGCTGTGAATAAAAATAGCTGCCTTCTCTCCACAGGGTTGGTGACGCATCGACTGGGATAATACATGTGAAAACATTATGAAATGAAAACATCTATTTAAATCCGGGAGGTTGTTATTTACGGTCTTAAGATGATATCTGCCTGCTCTCGTTGCCTACCTTTAGCACAGTCCACAGGAACTTTGGGGACCAGAAGAACCAGAGAATGCGGTGATTACATTCAGAAACTCGGGCTGACCCGATCTGTTTGGGTTGGCAATCTCCCGGCTGCAGTTGTCTCGGTTGGGGCTGAAGAAGCTTTATAGATGGACTGTGAGGAGGAAGGCCGCTGGAGGCTGGTGGCAGGCTGTGCCTTCAGAGAGGGAAGCCTAGCTTTTGCTAAGCCTGCTGACCGATTCCTTGTCAGTTTGAGGTGATTTAATGGCTGTGCACGTCGACCGCCCCCAACCAAAAATCAGTCTGGGACCGTGTAGGAGAGAAACAGTGAACTCTATTTCGCGGGATGGAAGGGAGCAAGACAGACGGTGTGGAAATGTCCGGCAGAGGCCACAGACTCCTTCCGAAGCACATTGAAGGGTGTATCTGGTGTTTTGTTTTGTGTTTTTCTTTTTCCTCCGGATGTATCTTCTAGGAAGCCCTAGGCGTAGGTGTTAAATGTGTGGCCTGTGGCGTCAGGCGGACTGGAATTCAAATCCTGGCTCTCCCCAGGAGCCAGGGTAAATTGCTTTGCCTCTCCGTGCCTCAGTTTCCCCATCTGCACGGGGATAATAAATTACCTACCTCCCATGATTACTGTGAGGCTCACGTTCAACATGCACAAGCGTTCAATAAAATGCCGGGTCTCCTCGTGCCTATTATTAGATACACAGTATCTCCTGTGTCGGTCCAACTCTTTTCGTTGATTGAAATCGTTGGCACTGCGTAATCTTGGTGTTTACTGAAGAAGCAGCGCGGTACAATGGGAACAAGTCAGGAAGGCAGGTAGGGAAACTGGAATTCTGGTGCATCTGTGGCTCAACAGCCCTGGGACCTTGGATAAATCGTTTCTTTGGCCTTCTTTTCTTTTCTTTTCTTTTTTTTTTTTAATATTTATTTACCTTCGAGACAGCATGAACGGGGGAGGATCAGAGAGAGAGGGAGACACAGAATCTGAAACGGGCTCCAGGCTCTGAGCCGTCAGCACAGAGACCGACGCGGGGCTCGAACTCACGGACCGCGAGATCGTGACCTGAGCCGAAGTCGGAGGCTTAACCGACTGAGCCGCCCAGGCGCCCCTGGCCTTATTTTCTTGATGCGTGCAATGAAAGTTGCAAGTGCTCAACCAACACCCAATGTGTTCAAGACGTGTAGATGATACAGAGAAGGGGCAGCAATAATGGCCGGTGGGTGGGGAGCAGCCCGCGGCAGGACTGGCAGAGGCGGGGTCTCCCCGTGCGGGACACTCCAGTGAGGTGACAGGGCCGAGAGCTGCGACGGCCTCTTCAGGGGTATAGGAGAATTTGAGGGTACAGGGTAGCATCAGTTGTGAAAAGGCCTGTCGAATAAATGAACCCCCGAATAGCTGAGTCCATTATCAAACAGATGTCTGCAAGCCAGGGTCCAGACCAAGTGGGCCTGTGGATGGTTCGAGTCTGGAGGTGGACACAGGGGTTACCTCTCTTTCATCCCTTGGGTCCTCTAGTGCCTGTAGCGCCGGGAAGGGAAGCAGAGAGGCAGAAAAGACCCGAGGGCGGCTCAGCAGTGAGCCGGAAATCCCAGGACGCCCGGAAGCTGGAGCTCGGGGGCCGGGCCCATGGGGATGCACAGGCCTGGGTTGGAGGAGTGTCCTGGGCTCTTGCTGATTGGACGAAGTTGGGGACAGGGACCGCCTTAGCGCAGGGCCCCAGGGCCCGAGTGCTCAGGTTGCCTTAGCAGAGAGCTGATGCTGATCGCCCCCAGACCTCACACTGAGGGGGACTCCACCTACTTGATTTCTGGCTGGGGATCAGTGATTAGACAACGCCTCCCACCACCTCGTTTTCTGGATGAGATGTTGCTGGGGGGTGTGGTCACCGCGCCCCTCCCGTCCTCCACCCCTCCTGCCCCCCACCCCTGCACCTTTTCCCTTTTCTTCTTCACTCCTAGGTTCCCCTCACCCTCCTTCGGGGCCCCCCCTTTCTCCCATCGTTTCATCCCGTTCCCTCCCTGCCAAATGTAACCTGATTTTTAAAGGGCTGTCCTCCCGGCTTGGAAATCCTGGCATGAAGTCCAGCATCTGACCTTCCTTGATTGCCAGGCTGTCGTTTCTGTTGGTGTGGGGTGTGGAGGCGGGGTGGGGGTGAAGGGAGACTCTCCCACACTTTCCTCTTTCTGCCTGTTAAAAAAAAAAAAAATTTACCCACCTCCCCTTTCAAATAAAAAAAAAAAGAGAGCGCGCGAGAAAGAGAGAGAGAAATCTAGAGACGGAGAGCGAGAGAGAATTTGACATTATTGTATAATTTAAAATTGCACAGCCTAGAGCCCACAAAACCGAGCATGTAATTACACACTTACTAGAGGTAACAGCAGTGCTGATAATTATTCTTTACACAGGAGAGACCCTGCTGATATCCCACAGTCAGAAAGTGGGAACTACAATATCTTTAATACCATCCTCAGAGACCCTCATAAGCAGAAGAGAAGTATGAGAAGGCTCACAGGGTCCAGAGCAATATCTTCATTGCGCCAGAATGTCAGGAGCTGTAGCACAACAGAAATCGATAGTTTCGAGTACATTTTTTGGTACAATTTTTTTTTTTTTTTTTTTTTTGACCCAACCTGAGAAAGTACAGGGAGAAGGCAGCGGTCCTGAGCAGTGTGGAGTAAAACCTTTCTAATGCAAGGCCTGTCTGTTTAGACGTGCCCCGCAACGTCAGTTTATGAGACACGCGTTCTTCATCAGAGCAACGAAACAGGGCAGCTGGCGAGGCCCTCCTCCTGGAAGGCTTTTGGTCATCGCTAAAGCCTTTTCGTTTCAGTCACGAACTGTTCTCCCTCCCAACGTCCCCTGATTAAGATAGCATCTTTGCTTATCATCAGCTATAAAGTTATGCGGTATTTAGTCTCCAAAGAAAGGAGATAAATATACTCGTTTCTAGGCCCTTGACCCTCTTCATCGCCTTTCTTTCTCTCTGCAGGGAAGGAGTTGGGTGCGTTCGAAAAATAAGGAAAGTTGAAACACTGAGAAGATTCAGGACAATAGCCAGCGAACTCAACGCAGTGAGGTAGAAGGTTTTCAGGCAGAGAAGTCAAAGTACAAGTTTCACGCCGTGCTTGCTTTCAAAAGGAGACCACGCATCTCTATACTAACCGCAGAAGCTGTGGCAAGCGGTTACCTATTTCTGCTCTGTGACCCTAAGTCCTAAGTGTGTAGTTTGCTCTTTATTTTTTTTTAAGTTTATTTATTTTGAGAGAGAGAGAGAGAGAGAGAGAGAGAGAGAGAGAGAGAAAGTGTGGAGCAGGGGAGGGGCAGAGAAAGAGGAGACAGCAAGAATCCCAAGCAGGCTCTGCCCTGCCAGTGTGGAGCCTGATGCGGGACTCAAACTCACGAACCCCGTGAGATCATGACTTGAGCCTAGGTCAGGCGCTCAAGCCACTGATCCCCCGGGGCACCCCTGTAGTTTGCTCTTTCAAACACACTGCCTTGACTGTTTGCAGGTTGTGCCGACATTCTGACTTGGCAATGTGCATGATGTCGGTTGGGCTAATCAACCGTTCTAATTGGGGTCATTGTTCAACAGGAAAGACTGCTGATTTTGGCTTGAGGCTCAGGGGAAGAACCCTCTGATTCCTCGCTTACTGTGTGCCAGGCACTGAGTGAGCTCTGTTACTGTGCATTCGTCGTTGAAGGCTTCCACTCGCTCCATGGGTCTATAGAAGCGTCCTCCCATTTTTAAAGGTGAAAAAACTGAGGCTCACGCAAGTGAACTTGGCTAACACCACACAGTTAATAAAGACGAAAGAGGTAAGACTCAACTGAAATCTATCAACTGTTCGGTCTGATGGGTATATTAGGCCATTTCAATTCACAGTTCAGGTGATAATGGCCAGTGAGTTTAAAGGGGTGAGGCCATCACAACAGAGAAACACGGTGGTCAGGGGACCCTTTGGTCACTCCCCAGGGAGACAGATTCTGGGGGAGGCCCTCTCTAGGCTGGTCTGCACCTGGAGCCCAAAGAAAACAGCAGCTAAGTGTCGGGTGACCTGAAGATGGGGAGTTAAGTTAAGCGGGCATTTGCAGCAGGTGAGCAAAACGAGAGGGTACTGGCATGGGAAGCAGGAAGCCACAGTCCAAGAATCTGAGACACCGAACTGAAGACCATTCTGGATATTTCTGGCAAAGTGTTGGCAAGCCAGTCAGCTGTTTGCTGGCTTTTGGTACAATCTGAATGGGGGCGGGGGTGTGATTTAACTGCCAAGTTAAAGGGGCTATATTGGCGGACGTTGGTGAAAGGCCCCACAGGTGTGAGAAGGCTGTCCCAGCGGTTACATTTGGCTTTGCACGTCCCTTGGTGACTGGCTCTGGATAGCCTGACATTCCTGCTGTTACCAGAAAGGTGTGGGGATGTGGATGAGGCCACACGCTAGAACCTCAAAGAGTGGGTAGCAGGACCACCTCAGACCACACCTGTGAGGAAATCAGAATTTGTCTTTTAGTCGGCAGCTCTGCCCTTGGCCATGTCAGTAGCCCCCGCTCAATCTGCTGAGTCTAACGTGTGACCCATCTCACAGCTGTGTTTTTACTGGGCTTCGGGGATGCTGGATACCAACAAAGGCCTCTAGTCTTAAACCTATGGCAAGATGAGAGGGACGTGATCGAGAGTGTGACAGATGTTTCCGGACAGGGGGCCTCGTCCAGTGTCCTCGCCACTCGGATGGTTGGGGTGGGTGACCCGCTTGGCCCTCTGTAAACCCATCCCTGTCTATACTTTGAGTGCACAGTTTTCTGGTTGGCAAGGGAAGGGACATAGGTTAGGGCCTGATATCACCCAAACGTCTGGGGCCCAGAAAGGTCAGCAAAACAGGGTCGCTTGACCCTCCACGTGGAATAATTCACGATGGGACTGTTCTGGAGGCCCAGATTTGGATTTGTTTGGATTTGTCTCTGGCTGTTTGGATGTGTCTCTTTTATACGTTCGTCCCCAGTAGGCGGTGGCTTGGAGAGCTGGTATGATAGGAGTCAAAGAAGGGAACAAGATGAGTTCCTGCTGGAGACCCAGGCCAGGAATTTCTTCAGGTTTCCATGGGAGAAAGCTAATCTGAGACAAGGCCTTTAGGGCCCCCAATTTAGGCTACCGACTCAAGTACACAAGTCCTTTCTCTTAAACCATATTTGTGAATATCTTTGAGAACGATCAGGTCACAAGCACGGGCTTGGGGGTCAGACAGATCTGGCTTTGAGTTCCAAATGGGCGATTTGGCAGCCATGTGGCTTTGAGCAAGTTACTCGCTCCAAGACTCAGTTTCTTTGCTTGTAAAATGGGAATAAAACTCTCTGCTTCGGAGTTGCCTTGGGAAATAAACAACGTGTGTCATGGCACCTGGCACGGTCATTGGTACATAGCAGAGACTCTGTAATGGTTTGCTCTTTTCCCCTGGTTTTCCTCCATTTCCCACCCCCAATTCTGAAGCACCAAAGACTCCGGGGGAAGAATAGGTCCAAGTAAAAAGACACGTCCCATGAAACACCACTTGGGGAGAAGTCTTGACTTCAGAGAGCATCCAGGACCGTTGTTCACCTCCTGCACAGGACAATCCAATCCCATGGGAGTCCCCGCTGGGGATCTGTAAGCAAATGGAAGCCATCCTCAACATGAGAAAGCAAATGTGGGAACCGAGACATGCATGCGGAGAAATAAAATTGGCTGATGACCTCTTTACCACCTCCAAGCTAGACAAGACATATGGGGAAGAGGGCAGAGAGGGGGGGTTATCCTGAAATCATTCATTGTTTTTGCTGTTATTGGGTGCTGGTACCCTAGTCTTTAGATTATCTGGAGCTGCAAGACACTCACTCACCATACGGTGGAGGAAGTGGGGGTTATTGGTAACCACAATTGCCCTAGAGCGAAGGGTTTCTCGTCATACACGTGTCTCATACGGTGGAGCTGGTCTTTCAGCCTTCTCGCACTTCCCTATGGCAGTGGGCGGGCTGGAGAACACTGTAAAACACTTGACTTTGCTGTGTCTCAGGACTTTTCACCCTCTGTCCATCTCCCGCCCCCACATACCCCCAAACCTCCCCTCCTTTGTGCAAATCTGTTTTCACCACAGGAGCACATGCTGTCTCTTCTAGCTACAACACTTCTTGCTAATTCAACGATTCATCTTTAATGAGGCCCCCTGCCAATGTTTAAATAGCATTCAGAACAAAGAAAAGGCAATATTTCCAAAACAGCTGCTTCTACTGCCTCCTCATAGCTCATCTCTTCAGAAAATCAAGAAAAACACATCGATAATGATAGATGATGGAAAAATACTTGGTTATTATAGGTATCTACCCATGTATCTATAGACACATGTAGCCATTGATAAAATGCTCGCCTCTGTGGTGCCAGAAATGTTCAGTCTAAGCACCCTGAAAAGTTTTGTTGGTTTCAGATAGTACTGCTCTAGCCATATTTTTCTTATTTAGCTTCTTGGTTCTTTTTCAGAATTGTTTGCGAGGCATCGGCGATAGTGGAGAGAGTGGGGGATTTGGAGTTAGGGCAGTATAGGCCACCTTTTCGTTCTGTCGCTTACGAGCTGTGGAAGCGGGCAAGTTGCTCAAGCTCTCTGCCCAGGTTTTGTTTAGCTGGTGAATGGGAGATTGCACCCGCCTTCCTTTCTGGGTGTAAGTTGACATGATTAGTACAGTATTTGGCAAGCCGGAGGCACGTGATAAATACCAGTGTCATTTCCTGTGTAAACGCAGGCTCTTCTGGAACCATAAAGAGTGGTCGGAGGCTGGAGGCTTCTGCCTGTGTTTCCAGAAGCACTGCTTCCGTGGCCCCCCCGGGGGTAAGAAGTCTTCACGTTAGCCACCCCGAAATGTACCTCTTCGTACCTGTGTCAGAGTAGCTCTTGGGACGAGAAAGTGGCAGATGGAGTATTATCTAAGGAAAGTGCCTGGCAAAAGTTCACGTGTGCCTTTTATTTATTTATTTTCTAAAGGAAGATTGAAAATAACGGAGACTAGAAAAAGGACAGCAAAACGAACCCAAGGAGTTATTGGAGGGGATGTGGGAGGGGGGATGGGCTAAATGGGTAAGGGGCACTAAGGAATCTACTCCTGAAATCATTGTTGCACTATATGCTAACTAATTTGGATGCAAATGGTAAAAAATAAACATAAAATAAAATAAAATAAAAAAACGAACCCAAGGAAACCAGAAGGGAAGAATGAATATATTTTTAATAAGTTAATAAACTTTAAAATGGAAGAATCGTAGAATTTATTTAAAAGAAATCCAAGAAATAGTTTTCTGACTGGGGGAGAAAAAGGAAAAGCTTGAAGAAAAATCGAATTAAGAAAAAAGGGAGAAATATTCAACATTAGGCCTGAGATAAGATCTATAAATGCAAACGAAACTTCTTAGTTATTAGTCAAGAATGGAGCAGATGTTCAGAGAGGTATGGAGAAAGAGCCCAAGAAGGCAAAAAAAGGGGAATGGGAAGTAATTCTACATGTGTTATCAGGGAAAGAGAGCCGGCCAGCCTTCAGAAGCAGATTTGTGTGGTCTAGCCAATCAGATTAGCTGGATCTCAGACGTCTCCTTAAGGAGTTCAGAGCCTGGCCCAGGAGGGAGGGGGCACAGGACAGTGATGTTTCAACAGCAGGAGGACAGTGTGGTTGCAGTAAGGACCAGTGTGATGTAGGACGGACGCCAGTGGGTGATGTTAATGGGATGAGAGTTTAAGGGGCAAGAGGAAGGAGCTTGCAAGGAAACCCAGTGTTCACTAAGAAATCCTGCTAAAGGACACGGCTTTTATGTTTGATTGCCAAGAAGAAGCGGATGTCTGGACAGTGGTTGTAATCAGCGATCATTTGGTTGCAAGGAACAGAAATTCTTTCGCATTCTTTCACAAAGTTTAAAAAGGTTTCATGAAAGGAAATAGGGACATCTCACGGACCCCCAAATGTAAACCATAGCCTACTTTCTCTCCATGTTTCTTTCTGTCTCCCTGACTCTGTCTCCCTCTCCTTAAGTTTGTTGGTTTCTCTTCACTTCTCTCCGTTCTTCCGTTCATAGCCCAGATGCAAAGTTTGAAGCCACCTTTTATGAAACCAGAGAGTGCCAGCCTCACCCATTTTGAGCCTTCCAAGGCACATTACCTTGTGGGGCAATTTTCTGTATTTGTTTTTTGCACCTCTATGAGCTCATTAATGGTAGAAATACACTGGTTCCTTTTTCTTTTGTCAATCACCAGAAAGCTGCCCGATAGATAAATGTTTGTTTTGAGTATCAAATATGACAGCATCAGTGAAAATACTTTATAAACTGGAGGACCATGTAATTATATGATATTTTGTTGTGTTCGCTCTAGGCAGTCCCTCTTGCCTTCTTACTCCAGGCCTGCTCCTACTAGAATGTTCAGGCAGGCCAGGAGAAAAACTAGAAATGATCTTACCAAGGGATCTGGCTCAGAAACCAGATGAGCTGAGATGTGTGAAGGTGCCTATCACCATACCTGGCACATAGTAGCCTCTTATATTTTGTTAAGTCCCTAAAGATGAGTCCGTTCTCAAGAGGGGTGAGGGGCAGGCTACACAAAATGGAACCAGATGCTCTCAGAGGCTTCCTGAGGTCCTGGAGGCTGTCAATGAAGAGACTTTTCCAGCAGTTGGAGGTAGGTTATGCCGCAGCCCATTAAAGAGCCCTAATGCCCACATCAGGCTCTGTCACACGGCTTTGTTGTATTTATTTCTCATCTTTTCCCATGATTGTGGCCCTTTTATGTCCAGAAACTATAGCTCTAAGGACCCCTTTTTGATGCTTGACCTTCCACTTGGCGTGGCTCATACTCAATATCTTTCTACACTAACTCGCAACAGGATTGCACTTCTCCCTAGCTGTTCTTAGATAAGTCCCCTTCGTTTTTATCCTGAATTGCTTTATTTTAGATTGTTTTGATTAGGAAATATGATCTCACTCCTTTTAGAAGGAGGGTTAGGTAAAAATAAATCCCCATCTAAATAGCTATTCCACGGGGCACCTGGGTGGCTTAGTTGGTTGAGCGTCTGACTCTTGACTTTGGCTCAGGGTCATGATCACATGATTCATGAGTTCAAGCCCTGCACTGGCAGCGTGGAGCCTGCTTGGTTGGGATCCTTTTTCTCCCTCTCTCTCTGCCCCTCCCATGCTAATTCACTCTCTCTCTCTCTCTCTCTCTCTCTCTCTCTCTCAAAAATAAATAAATAAACTTAAAAAAAAAGCTGTTCTACTATAGCCCCACTCAGTGGCCTTTAGGAGTATTTCCTGTTGAGTAGGACTCATCCTGGCCATCAGCTTTTGCTTTTGCAGCCCTATATCCCATCATTTCCTTCCACAAGGCATAGTTCAACAAGTATTTGTTCAATGGTAACATATGCCAGGTCTCTGGTGTTGCTTGTTTGTTCATTTGTTTGTTGTTGTTTTTTTTTTTAATTTTTTTTTTAACCTTTATTTATTTTTGAGACAGAGGGAGACAGAGCATGAATGGGGGAGGGTCAGAGAGAGGGAGACACAGAATCCGAAACAGGCTCCAGGCTCTGAGCCGTCAGCACAGAGCCCGACGCGGGGCTCGAACTCACGGACCTCGAGATCACGACCTGAGCCGAAGTGGGACGCTTAACCGACTGAGCCACCCAGGCGCCCTCATTTGTTTGTTTTGATATTACTAAACCGGTGCTTTCAGGGAGCTCGGAACACAGACGAATGACAAACAGTTCTAAAATTTGCTTTAGTTCATCTGTGGCAGATATAGTAGTTTATGTCCAGTCACTTTGCCTTTGCCTTTCTGTGACACCGAGTTTGGAATGCTACACACAACCCTTCCAGATTCCCTTGCAGCCAGGAGGGACCGTGTTCTCAGTCCGTGGCCAACGAAATGTTAACAGAAGCAGGGCCTCTTGTCACCTTTCCCCCCTTCTGCCCGGAGTGAGTGTGGGGCATGAGGGATGGCAGCCATCTCTAAGACTGGTGGAAAGGGATAGGAAAAAGCTTGAATTCTGGATGGCATTAGCTCTGGGCTGTCTATGCCATTGCGTTGTCACGTGAGACACGTCAGTGCCTTACCATTTAGCCATTGTTTGTTGGTTTACGGAAGCTCGCAGGCAAGACCAATCCCAAAACACACATCTGCTCTCTCCTAAGAGCTTGGTTGGCAATATTTCACTTCACGCAGCATTAGCCCATCAAATGCGTTAAACGGACGGTCCAAATTCACTCCTGTAGGGACTACTAAACTTTAGTTATGAAAGTAATCTTAATTAACAGCAAAAATCATATATGGTATCATTTAATGGACAGACTACACATCAGCGATGAGCACCATTTCGTTCACAGTCAATGGGCACCCGTCAGGTCCCTTCCTCACTAGTCTGTTTCCACTTTCCATTTTATTCCCCCAGTTACCCTGGCCTTCCAGCACATACCACTTCATGTGATTCCAGATCCATGGGTCCTTGCCCTCACACTCCTCTACAGCATTGCCTTCTTGTCTGTTCTCGTCATGCTCCTTCTCTTCTAGGCCTCCTCTCTTCTTCTTAAGGAAGCCATTTAGTAGTCCTGGGGCACACATCTTAGTGAATTGTCTCCCTGGTGGTATTCTCTACTCATAGCATCTACATCACATAGCTGCCTCTCAAACAAAGGGACAAGACGCTACGCTTCTACAAAAATGTGAATCAAATGCAGGAATACAGAATTAAGGAGTTGGTCCCTGGGGGGTAGGGAGGTTGGGTTGGAGAAAGCTTTACAAGTTTAATGTTGATATTGGGATGTGGAGAATAGAGAAGGCTGTCTTCCTTTTGAGGGGAATTCTTCCGTTTGGTCATTTTGGATAGTCCCTGGAGTGGTGCGGACCTGCAGGGCACTTCCCCTGTGCCGTGGTGTGTAACTGGAGTTGGTGGGCGGGGCCACCGTCAGACCTCATGTCTGCCCCCAGAGAGGGCTGTCTTCCTAGACAGAGAAGAGAAGTTAAGTTCCAAGCGGAGGAGGCAACGCATCCAAAAACATGTGGGTGGCATGGCTGCAGAACACTGAATAGTCTATTACAGTAGAGAGGCGGGGGAATGGGGAGAGGGCACCGGAGCATGAGGCGGAGAAGAGGTGTTTGGGCCAGAGTTTGAAGAAATGGAGAAATTGTGAAGGTTTTTAGAGGTGACTAGTAGTCAATCAAGGCCTGAGAAGGAAAACTAGACAGTATATTAAGCAGGGGAGGAGGAAAGGATCTATATTTAGTAAGTACCAGCAGCGAGGCAGCTCTGTCCTCTTTAAGATCATAAATTAATTTGTTTCAGAGCCTAGGCAGTACATATTATACTTCCCATTTTGTAGCTGGAAGAAGAAAGGCCAGTCAGGCAGCGAAGGTGATAGTCCCTGCCAGAGATGCCTGGGAGCCTGGACCAGTCTTTGCAGGAGCAAAGAGAATCGAGAAGAGATGGATGTAAGAGATGTTTCAGGAATAAAGCCAATAACGGAGACTCAACGGGATGTACAAGGAGATAGTGAGGAAAATAAAAGATGGACGTGAGAAATGTTTTAGAAATGGAATCAATAGGACAGAGATGGTTTATAGACAGAATCAACAGAACTCAGAAAGAACCAACAGGGTGTGGGATCAGTCAGGTTGGATAGGGTGGTCCCTGGTGTCCAATGTTGTGATAAGTCCAGGAAAAGCAAAACTGAGAGAGCTTTAATGAAGAGGTCAAGGGACAATTTAAGAGACTCTTTCCTCTAATGGTGGGGGCAGAAGCTAAATAAAAGTGTCCTGAAGAGAATGGAAGATAAGAGTGGGCACCACACATATGTGCAGCCTTGTTTCCAGGAAGATTGGCCGTCAATAATGAAGAGATTATGTGGAAAATTAAGTGGGCATTGGCCATGAAAGTTGAAGAAACATCTTCTGAAGGATGGGAGATTGAACTTGTTCAAAAGCTGAGGCGAAGTCGAGGAGGTAAGGGAGACACCTTGGTGACAAGAGGAGGAAAGGAGGATGATAATCCCTTCCATCTGTGGAGAACTTTACAATGTCTACAGTGTTGTGTCTGTAGTGTCTCATGTAGGGTGGATAGAAACAACGTCACCATCTATGAACTGAGGTTCAGAGAGATCGAATGACTTTAATAAAGAGGAGAGAACTAGGATATGAATTCAGGACACCTGAAACCAGTCCAGCTTTTGCTTGGTTTTGTTTATTTCAGAGAGATAGAGCATGAGTTGGGGACAGGGAGAGAGATACAGAATCTTAAGCAGGCCCCACGTTCAGCATGGAGCCTGATCCCACAATCCTGGGATCGTGACCTGAGCCGAAATCAAGAGTCAGAAGCTCAACCGTCTGAGCCACCCAGGCGCCTCGACTTTTGTTTTTGTTTGCTTGTTTCTGGTTTTTATTCTTTGCTTTCCCTATGAGGAAGAAGATGGCTTTAAAAATACTAAAGAGTAGGGCGCCTGAGTGGCTCAGTTGGTTAAGCACCTGGCTCTTGATTTCAGCTCAGGTCACGATCTCACGGTTTGCAAGATCGAGCCCCATGTCTGGCTCTGTGCTGACAGTGAAGAGCCTGCTTGGGATTCTCTCTCCCTCTCTTACCCCTCCCCTGCTTGTGCTCTCTCTCTCTCTCTTTTAAACTAAATAAACAACAAAAAAAATTTAAAGTACTAAAGAGTGGCAAATTTTTCGTGGAGAAACATATTCATTGCCAAATTAAATTTTTTTTTACATGTATTTATTTTTTGAGGGACATAGAGAGACAGAGCATGAGTTGGGGAGGGGCAGAGAGAGAAGGAGACACAGAATCCGAAGCAGGCTCCAGGCTCCGAGCCATCAGCACAGAGCCTGACGCGGGGCTTGAACTCACAAACCGTGAGATCATGACCTGAGCCGAAGTCGGACGCTGAACCGACTGAGCCACCCAGGCGCCCATCACTGCCAAATTTAAATTAATCCTGTGAAGTTGCTCAAGCTGGCGTTCTCCTCATAAAATGGAACGTGAGCGAACCGAGTGAGGGGCAGTGAGGCGGGCTGAGTTCCATAAGACCACATAGCTAAGAAGGGGTTGAGAAGAGCCTCAAACTCTTGCCTCTGGACTCCTGGTCCAGGGTTCTTCTCAACGAAGCCTTCTTGTGGACAGGGCTGTCGCCTCCTGCACATGTGGATGATAACGTGTGTGAGCCCTGCGGAAGATAAACGGTGCCCCATATTTCTGACCCTCTTCCCCTTGTGGGAACGTGGGGGGATTGTACAGCCCCAACCCCTTGAATTAGCCACGACCATCTGACTTGTTTTGGACAACACCATACGAGCTAGTGTGCAGTTCTCCACGTTCTCCCTTCTTCTGCCTCGGCAGTCTTGGGAGAGAGAGGGCTGTAAGACAGAAGCCGCCCGAATGAGGAGGCTAGCTGGCTGGACAGTCATCTGAACCAGGAGCTGACTCACAGTGAGTGAGAAATGAATTTAGATGCCTGATATTCAGGGATTATTATAGCAGCATGATCTTTTTTTTTTTTTTTAAGTTTACTTATTTATTTTGAGAGAGAGTGGTGGGGAGGGAAGAGAGAGAGGGAAAGAGAATCAATCCCCTGCAGGCTCCACGCTGCCTAATGTGGGGCTCAAACCCATGAACCGTGAGATCATGACCTGAGCCAGAATCAAGAGTCGGACGCTTAGCTAACTGAGCCACCCAGGTGCCCCTATAGCAGCATAATCTATAATCTAATCTATACAGCTGAAGACCAACACAGTCTTTCCAATGGAAAAATATATATATACCCCAGTGTCTCATAGGTAGCCCTGTTCCAAAAAGGCAGAGGCGAGCATCTTCCCAGGATAACTAGGAAATAAACATCACTAGGTCCCCCTAGTAGTTAAAATGCCATCAGGGCTGCTTTTTTTTTTTTTTTTTTTAAGACTATATTGGATGGCGAGTTTTTATTATGAGGTTCAGTTGTAGGCTTGAGGAGAAATTGTTTTTACAGATGTTCAGGGTGTGTTATGAGGAAATGGCCTTTTACAGGGGTTCAGATTGATGGGCTCTCCCGGGACCTCCTCTGACTACATGCACAGAGGAAGTAGGGAGGGGTCAGGACAGGCACAAAAGGACACAGTGGAGTTTGGGGAAGCTCATGAAAGGGAGGCAGCTGAGTCCATGAAATAGAATAAGATTCAGAGTCACATAGACTCGGGTTTGAGTCCTGGCTCTGCCACTCATTAGCCAAATTACTGAACCTCTTGAGCCTTAGAATGATTGTCCAGAACATGAGACTAATGATAATTACTTCGTAGATATGACGAATCTAGATAGATTTCATCCATCTCAGTTATCATTACTTTTGTTGTTTTTATTGTTACTACCTTCCAATGGGGGCCCAGCGGTCCAGTTCTTTACTTTTTCTCCAGAAACTTCAAAGGGTCTGGGAAAAGGGTGGCGTAGGGAGAGAGGATCAGAAACTTCTTCTGTGTCCCTTCTCCTTTTAGTTCTTCTTTTGTGGCAATGCTTTGGGGTGGTGAGACCTTGGGAAGAAGAACATCTGGGGGGCTGTAGGTGACTTCTTGGTAGAACTTGCATTTGAGTCTTCAACGCTAAGAAGAGCCAGGGGGAAGCTGAGGGAAAGGAGGAGATTGCTAACTGTTCAGATTGGCTCCAGGGTAATGGTTTTAAGTGGGAAGACAAAGAGGCTTTCAGCGGTTTGGCCTTCTACATTGTCCTGTCCATCCGGCCAGAAATGACCCAGGGCAGGATTCTGATCAGTGTTAAAGAGAACCAAATGCACCAAACCTTCCTTCTGACCTAGGTCTTGGGGAAGCGCTGGGCAGCCGCACTGGGTTACGGTCAAAGAGAGGTGAAGGGAACCTCCAGTACATTCACTGGCCCTAAATGGAGAATTTGTCTGGTGGGTCCCTACTTTTTGCCCTGTCATGTCAAGAACTTTTTCCTCCCGCTTGGAAAGTTACCTAGTCCTGACAGAGGACACTGGAATCTTTCCTTTAACTCAGATTTCCCAATGGTCACTCCATCCCTTAAAACTGACTCACACTTTTAAACACCTGCTTTTAGTTTTACGCTAAGCGATAATATCCACGAAATCACAGTTTTCAGTTCTAAAACACACCTCGATGAATACGTACCGCTTAACACTTTTGAAAGAACACTCATCCGTGCCTCACTTGGAATCATCTCGGGCGCCACGAGCGGTGCACGGGCCGCATTTGGGGATCCTGGCTTTAGAAGCGGAGGGAAGCAAGGGGCATCTACCCACAGGGGGTGGTGAGTAGGGGGCATTTGCATAGAGCAACGGATGTGCTCTCAGCGCCAGCCCCCGCCCCGGGCGGCCTCCATCTTGGTTTAGGCGCCGCCATCTGCTCTGAGTGAGCAGCCTTTTGTGAAAAGCTGTGGGAGGATCAGCCTGGCTGATTGGCTGGAGCCGTGCCCAGAGTGCCCAGATGTACATGTGCCCCAAAAAGGGGGCACAGCTGGGGTTCGCTGCCTCCCTTGAGGTTTGGTTATTCTGGTGAAGCTCAACTCTGCCTCCCACTTTCCTGCGGTGCATTCTGCTCGGGTTGGCGGTGAGGGAGAAGGCCCACTGCGGCACTGTGAGCTCCCTTACCGCCGTCTGCCTGCCATTTGCTGCCACTGGGGACATGAGATTGCTTCCATGGAAACAGAACCATGGATTGTTTTTCCAGAAAACGTCTCAATCTAATTTGTGTGGAGCTGCTCCGTGTGTGTGTGTGTGTGTGTGTGTGTGCACGCGCCCGCGTGAACACACATGTGTATGTGGAGTGTATTAGTCGCAGAAGGGGGGTGAGAAGACAGAAGGGAGAATTTGCATAGAACCCCCAATTTTCCTTGAATCCCAGGGAGTTAATTATTTCAGGTGAATGTTGGAAGTTATGGAGACTGAGTCTAATTAAGGTGTGGTGTTAGGAAGTCCTTACCCATTATATTTGGCTGGAGTACTCAGAAATGTTTGAATTTTGTTGGTCTAGACAGTTCTTCTCAGGGGGTCTCCCTCAAAAGAAGAGGTGCACAAGGGAGGCAAAGTAAGGCAAGGCGGCAGTATTTCTGCTTAGTATTTCCTCCCAAACCCCAATGTTGGACTCCAGTAATTGGACTGAATCTCCTCTGCGGTGCTTTTTCCTAGATCCGGCAGGGCAACATAGTCTAAAAATAAGGAAGTTTTGTGAACTCTGTTTTTCTTTCAGCGTTCATATAGGAGTCTTGGATTTTATGCAATGGAACAGCAGGCCAGACTCCTAGCAAAAAAGAGCCAAAGACAGTGGGTACTTCAGTGATGAGAATGAAATTGACCTATGCTACTTTCCTAAATGCCTAAATGGCACAAGATAGATAGATAGATAGATATCGATAGGTAGGTAGATAGATAGATAGATAGATAGATAGATAGGTATATAGATGGGTAGGTATGTAGATAGGTAGGTAGATAGATAGATAAATGATAGAGGAAGAGAGAGAGAGAATCCAATGGGGAGAGAAAATAAAAGGTGACAGCTGCTCAGAGCAGCTCAGACATTCTTACCTCTCTTGGTTAGAAGAAGGAAGTGAGAAAAGAAGGGTTGCCAGAACTTGAACCTGGGACACCTCACAACACTGCTGCATTGGTATTAAGATACAACATTTATGCGCCCTGTGAACTTTGGTTCCATTAGATGCTCCACCCAGAGGAATGGTGGCCCCATAGAATGTTCTAGAACTTAAACAATTGAGACCAGAATTTCTCCTCCCTGGAGATGGAATGTCTTACTTCCCCCAGAGAGAAGAGAGAGCTCTGGAACCAGCCTTCCGCTCTTCTCCTTGGGAAGGAAGATGCAGAACTTCTACCGTGAGATGGTTTTTGCTTCTGCCTCGTGTCTGTCTCTTTTTTCTTTTCTCTTATGACAGTGACTTTGGGTTTGGCCAGTAGGTAAAGATTAGTAATGGTGCACCCGGGTCTTCTTGGGTACTGGTAAAAATAACTCCAGGTGACTAATACGAGATGCCTGGAACCTTCCCCAAGGTTCTGCATGTTCCACATTTAGGCGAACAGCACCAGCAGGCACCCGTGCTCTAAAGTAGTTATAGTTGGGTGAATGTTTTAGTCTACAGTTCTGTGTCACTTATTGAGAGACTAGAATCTGGCGCCATGATTTCTGCAGGTGGTGGAGCTCTTAGCAATGTGCCAAGCCAGTGGATGTGCTTTAGGTTGCTTGGTCCAAAGTAAGCAAGCAAATAATTGTTGAATGACCAAATAGCTACATTTCCTTGCTATGTTGTGGGATTAGAATTCCTTCAGGAGTAAAAAAAGATCTGAACAACATTTTTCCAGTGACCGCTTTTTAAACTCTGGATTATCACAATACCTTCAAAGAAAAGTCATCGGGGGTGTTCACACCATCTGACAGGTCGAATCTCCCCCGTCTCATTTTGTACCTTAATTCCAACTGCTCTCTTGGGATATTTTTCTTCCTCTTCACCCTTCAAATCATGTGTTGTTGTTGTTGTTGTTTTTCAAGACCCCCTCACCACGAATTTGTTCCACTAACTTCTGCATCTTTCTGTCCACCGAAGTCCTGATCTCTCTGTCTCTGTTCATATTCGTACGGCTCTTCCTTTCTGCGTTACCCATTTAGGACTTGACACTTGTCAGATTAAGTCACCTTTCCTTTGTGTGGATTTTGTTTTCCTGCGTTATCATAAATCAGGACTGTGCCTTGTAATTTTCTCCCTCTCTTCATGTTTTGCAAGAGTGTTTGACATACAGTGAGGCCAAATGAATATTTTGGAATTGAAAATCAGCCCTGGGAAATTTTCTTCTAAGTAAAACGAAGTTGATACTAAAATATGTGTCCAAATGGACTAGGAGGGTTAGGGGAGATGCTGTCATAAAGCACCTAGACCTCGGCACATACTAGCTCCTCAATAAATGTTATTTCTTTTCCTGTCCTTCTGGGCAAGATGTCCAGCTTTGACTCATTACGAATGACTTGTACGGGAGCCACTTGTTAATACTTGTGAAAGAAAAAATGGTATTCCTTTCCTCATTTTACTGTGGTGGTGGTGGCGGGGGGGGAATCCAAGGACCTGTATTTTGTTTTATAATCTCTATACGTTGAATTTCCCGTCTTTCTAGAGCTGCAGTTCTTTATATTCCATTTTTTACCTCCCCCTCACCCCAATGCCACATGGTGTACATTTCCTTTATTTAAAAAAAAAAATTTTTTTAACGTTTATTTATTTTTGAGACAGAGAGAGACAGAGCGTGAACAGGGGAGGGGCAGAGAGAGAGGGAGACACAGAATCTGAAACAGGCTCCAGGCTCTGAGCTGTCAGCCCAGAGCCCGACGTGGGGCTCGAACTCATGGACCGTGAGATCATGACCTGAGCCGAAGTCGGACGCTTAACCGACCGAGCCACCCAGGCGCCCCCATACATTTCCTTTAAAAATGAAGCACGTGTCAATTTTGTTTCAAGAATATCAGCGTACCTCTGGCCCATCTCTGGAGACCTATAGGGTGGCCTCCTGGCCCCAGATTGCAGGTATCACTGTTAGCATCCATCAACCATTATTCAATCGTGGCTCCATGGAGCTGCTTGCTTATATTGCGTCTGTGCTCCCCATTGGCACTGCCCGCCTGGCAGTCACCCAATCCGGTCTGACACTTGCTGCTGAGGATGGGGAGGGGGACCCAGGCAGGCTTCCAGTTCTTTCATGAGCCGGGTGCTGCCTGCAACCAGAAAACTGAAGCCCCGTTCCAAGGCTTCAGAGGTCCCCAGCACAGTGGAGTGGAGCCCTGAGCCACGGGAAGTGTATAAGCAGAGAACGCAGTGGAAAGTAAATTAGCTCTTGGCATTGAGTCCTGCTGATATAAGCTCTTGATTTTTTTTTTTCACCCCTCAAGTACCACTTAAGTCCCTGTGCTTGCTTCCTCACAAACAATGGAGCGGAATGTTCATTTGTTTGCTTGGAAAGGGTTGGGCTTTCCCCCCTTCTCAGTTCCAAAGGCTTGAAGTGCTCAGCTGTCCTCTTTCCAGAAGCCTGCTCCCCCCCCCCCACTCCACACACACACTTGGCTTAGTGTCTTCTGTGTTTAATTGCAAATTATTGATTTAAAGGGATTACTTTTTAGCTCTTGCCAGATTCAGTCGCTCCTGGGTTGGACTCCCCAGCAGGAAACTCTAGGGACCCCAGCTGGGGAAGGAAGGGAGGATCAAGGATCATCAGGAGTTTTGCTGGGTGGGAGGCCACCGCCTCCACTCACAGACTGATTGGATGCCAGAGTTGAGCCCAACATCCTATCTTACCAGAGAGAAAACTGAGTCCTGGGGGTTGCCAAAGCTTTTTATAGCCAGAGAGAATGGAACCTGTAATTCTGAGGTTGGGACTTCTACAGCAGTCCTTGATGTATATGGGCTCATTTAATCGTAACCAAAAAACCCAAGAGGTGGGGATCTTGTTCTAATGCAGATTTGATTTAGCGGATCTGGGGTGACGCCCAGGATTTTGCATTTCCAGCGAGCAGCTCCCAGGAAATGCTGATGCTGCCTGTCCCGGATCACACTTTGAGAAGCAAGGATCAGAACGATAGCATGGGGTCCTGACCTTGTCAGCACGATGCAATTGCACGTGAGTCTAAAAAATTACTGATGTTTGGGTCCCATCCCTCGGACAATGGGAACTTTAAAAGCTTCCTACGTGCTTCTGTCTGGCATAACAGTTTCATTAGGGAATACCTTCCAACTGAACTCCCCTGAGCCTTCCTAAATTGTGTGCAAATATACATTGCTTGCATCGAGGTGTCCTCATACATGCACACGTGTGCATGTGCTTCACAACTCCAGAAATCTCAGAACCAAAAGAATAGAATAGTCATTTATAAAAACATAATCTTTTTTTTTTTTTTTCCTGAGCACCTGCTCTGCACTTTCCATGCATCACCTCATTCGTGTATCACTAAAACCCTATGAGAAGGTGATGCTGTAGGTCAGCTGGTTCTGGTCCCCATTCTTCCATCAAGTTTGGCACAGTCATGCCCACTGTATTCACGGGGCATCTCAGACTTAAAGATCATCAGTCCCAGGTGTCACTTGGGGCCGTTGCCCACCCAGGCTGGGTGAGGAGGTGCTGGGCTCGTTTTGGGATTTGCAAGGGTGGGGTTTCCGGGGAGTGGCAGGGGCAGGAGCTGGCAACGTTCAGAGGAAGCAGCTGTGGACATAGAATGCCGGAAAGCACAGCTAGTCATGGGTGATTTCATTGATCTCATTGGTGGATTTGAATTTCACAGTCACAATTTCAGTCGTGCAAAACAGAACCTTTGTCTCTGCAATTGAGTTGAACTTAGCTGGTAAGCTCTCCCTTGTGTCCTTAGCAAAAACTTACCTAATTACTTTCATATAGATGCAGCCCCTCCCACACTTTTCCCCTCAGTGTCTTTGACATAAATACTCAGTTGATGCAGGCTCCTTCTCTCCTTTTCGTCTACAAAGTGGGTTGGGCAGCGGGTGGGCTTATTGTCTGGGCATGGTGTGTGTATGCATGTGCACGCCTATATGTGTATGTGTGTGTGACTTGGTCCTGTGTTATGTCCCCTGCCGTCCCTCCCTTCCCACCCTGCGAGTGTCCCTGCAAGTGTCTCTGCATCATCCTTCTCTCATCTGTGAGGCTTTACAAGTCCTCCTTTGCCACTGCAAAGCAAATAGGCTTATAGGGTATATATCCCATGGGCCAGGCTCCATCGTAAATGCTTTACATACGTGAACTTAGTTCTCATGAAAAACCTCAAAGGTGGGTATGTATATCACTGCCCCCCCCCATTTTACTGATGTGAACACTCAGACATAGAGAGGTTAAGTAACTTGCCCAAAGTCACATGATGGAGTCAAGATTTGAAGTGTCACTTTGTCTCTAGAAGCCACACTCTTACTGATGCTACTAATTTGAATCCTGAACGTCCAGAAAGACTACCGCACTGGTGAAGGAATGTGATTAGATGATTTCCTAATACCTCTCAACTCTGACTTTGTCTCCTAACACCGTATGGACCAATAACACCGTGGGTAAATCTTCCACCGTCTGTCACAGACACTATACAGTTGACCCTTGAACCACACAGGTTTGAACTGCCTGGTCCACTTAGACACAGATTTTTTACAGGACAGGACTGTGAATGTGTTTTCTCTTCCTTAACATTTTTCTTAATGACATTTTCTTTTCTCTAGCTCATTTTATCGTAAGAATATAGTGTGTAATGTATATAACATACAAAATATGTGTTAATCAACTGTTTGTGCTATCGGTATCAGTAAGTCAAGAGCAGGCTATTAGAGGCTAAGGTTTTGGGGAGTCAAAAGTTATACACAGATTTCTGACAGGAGGAGTCGGTGTCTCTTCACCCCCCACCCAAGTTCGTCAAGAGTCAACTGTACTTCCTTGTTTCTTGGGGCCACGGATCTGTTCACATCTGTGACACATGCCTGTTTCCCCCTTGTTACATCCCCTACAAGCACAGAATGTCACATGCCCCTGTGTAGAGTTCTAATGTCTGATGCAGCATAGCTGTTCGGCAAGCCTTAAGGAACTTGAATGGCATTGAGTTAGCCCAAAGACTCAGTTTTCTGGATGGAAGGAAAGGGAGAGGAGGAGAAATGGAAGAGACATGACAGGCTACGCAGGCGGCCATTCAAGTTCAGTGTTTTCCTTTAATTTCATTCACATTAACCTTCTGATCTGTGGTACTTTGGAGGAAGATCATCAAAAGAGAGTATTTTAAATTTCTCAGAGCAGTGGCTAAAGATCCCAGAGCCAAACCTCCACGTTGTGTCCCGCTCTTTCCCTTTCAATTTCCCAAAGCGAGTATGTGGGGATCTGGACCCCGCAAGTCCTGAGCGATGGAGCGATTCATTTTACATAGGATTCTGCCTCCACAGTCCCTCCCTGCCATAATTAACACCTCGGGGAGGGAATTTAAAATCAAGTGCTTCTTTTTCAATTACCACTTAGAAAACTGTGTAATAAAACACCACCGCAAGCCTGCTTGCTCTTTTTGAAAGTCTAATTAATTCATTGGTGGAGGTTGCATCTTGCCTGGCCCTGTGTCACTTGCTCATTTAAAAAGGTGCTAAGGCTTGGAATCTGTGGGTCACCACTTGAACAAATCCATTTTCATGTCCCATTTTTGGAGGCTGACAGAAGGGCAGTAGAGGCTGATACAGCCGAGGGATAATACAAATGTCCTATGACCCAACGGGAGAGCCTGCTTTGGGCTGCCCAAAGAATTAGTCACCAAGCTTACCCCGTATCCTGGGAGGCAGGTGACGTGGGTTTAGGCCTGGCTTGGCCACTAAAGGGCAGCAAGATCTTGAGCAGTCGACTACCCTTCAGTTTTTTAGCCTCAGTTTCTTCATCTGAATTCCCCTCCTCCCCCCAACTCTCCTATTCTAAGGCAGGTCTAGCTCCAGCTATCACTTTGTTCACCAAATGTACCATTAACTTTCACTGATTAACCCGAAACCAGCTGGATTCACTGCATTTCGTTCATAAGGTGCCTCCTGGACAAATTTTTGGCGAAAGGGCTTGTAGGGGCAGAGATGAAAAGAAGTCATTGGTTCACAAAATTCAGTCTCTCCCTCTCCTCAAAATAGTTTGTGCGTATTGACCGAATTCTAGCACAGGTCATTTGGTGGATTTCCTCTAGGGGTTCCATTTCTGTAGCCTGCAACAAGAAACAAAAGTCATAAATGGGAATTGTTTAATTTCCTACAACATTATCTCATTAAAGATTTCCCCACATTACCAGGCAAGTGCTCCTGGATATTTCTTTTCTACTCAAGGGCACAGGCTACTAAGGCTACATGCTGAGGCTCACTGAGCTGGCTCTCTGAGCCCCTGGCGTGGGGGCATGGCACGAGAGTCCACATGACAGGAGAGAAACCAGAGGCCTCAGTGAGTCCATCTGAGTTGGAAAGAGCACAGGTGAAGGCAAGTCTGGAGACCAGCAAGAGGCAGTGAAGGCGAAACAAACTGCCATGGGCCAACGTAGGCAAGGAGTGGGGAGCAGGGGGCTGGAGACGAGGCAGAGGGTGAGACTGAACAACAGAATTCAGTGGAACACAAGAGTATCCTCATTTCCAAGAGGCAAAACCGCTGTTGAACAGGTGAGTTCTGTATCAGAACTTGTACTTGTTTTTTCATTGCTCTGGGCACCCAAGGTGTGGCTCCAGACACCTTCCCATCAACACCTTTTTCTGTCCATCCCTTGAGAAGAATAACTGATCAGAGGCTTTCAGTGTCTAAGTTACATCATAACAGGACTTGAAGCAGAACTTATGTGGTAATGCCTTACTGGGGAAGGAGCAGTGGGTATGTGACACCAGGGTTTCAAGAGTGAAGGAAATAAAGAGAAGTGTCAGGAAAGGAGGGAGAGAAACCACTCAGTTATGCAGTCATGGGGCCATGGGGCCATCTTTGGACAGGTTATCCCAAATATTGTGCCTGAGAATCTTTTGTCAGAGGGTTGTATTCTCATCCTGTCTCTTGTTGGAGAAAGTTCATGCTCCACATTTAAGGGTGTTGTTACCTGCCCCCACTGAGTTACTGCCAGGGAAATGGATCCCATGCCCAGTGGCACAGCACTGCACCTGATTCTGCAAATGGTGGGAGGTGCCAGTGTCTCCATAGGTCTAGACATGTTGTACCTGGGCACTGGAGCTGCTATGGCTTCTGTCACACAAGGATGATGAAAACCATGCTACAATCCACCACCTACATGTGGCGGTGGGGGTGGGTGGGAAGGGGGGCAAGGCAGCCAATGGTGCCATGTGGAGAGGTAGCAGTGACTGAAGCTGAACCCCTCAATTGGGTAGGTGTCAAGGACTGGAAGATAGAAGAGGCTATGTGAATATGGACAGGTGGTAAATTAGGTCCTATGCTCTTATGCAGTGAGGAATTTTGGGACCATGATGGTGGGCAGATAGGGGAGAGAAGAAATGTGGCTTTGACTATGAGAACTGACTTAGGGGTGACTCTAAGTCTCCCAGTCTCCCAAATGACAGTGGTCAAGAGGCACTGGAATTCTGGGTACTGACTGGTCACACTTTGTTGTCCATGGGATCTTTTAGACCCTCTACTGGCACTGGTCTAATTCCCTGCCAGGGGGTTGGGAGTGGGCTGGGCCCAGTGAAGCCCATTTTGGTTGAAGCGAGATCCAGCAGGGTCTTTGGCTGTCCTCCTGGAGGACATTACAAATAGGTTTGCAATCCGGTTCCACACTCAATTTGCTATTAGGAATGCTGGGATCCTGTCAGGCTTGGTATTTCCTGTCTTAGGGGAGTGGTCTGAACTGATTACTGTCTAGGAGTGAACCAAGTTACCTTGGTCAAGAAAGAGGTAAGGCACCCTCCCACCACCGCCTCCACTACCCAGGAAGGTAGAATGTTGGAATGCTGCTAAGGTTGGGTTGGCCTATTATTAATTTTATCAAGATGATTGAGGAAAAGAACATTAGTAGGAAGAATTTTAGCTTTACTAGATCAAGGGGTGCCCCCCCCCCCACTCTCTACTTTCTGTCTTTGGTCATCTTTGTCTTGGAATCATCTTTGCTCTAAAAGTCATGAGACGTATACAGAAATGTGACCGTTTCAGAAAATGTTTAGCTGCTACTCCCCCTCTCTCTCTGCCTCTTCCCTGCTTGTGCTCTCTCTCTCAAAATAAATAAATAAACTTAAAAAAAAAAAGTCAAGTCCGCAGTCAAAAGTGTTTCTTTGTCCGGCTGTATTCTCTACTCAGATATCTTTTGATCACGTCAAAATGCTGAGAGTCACATCCGGATAGGCTTTAGGTGTTCACAACCGTGGGTCCTAACCAAATAGCCTCTTCCCATCACGACATGACTTATGCACATGGAAACATAACATTTTGAACTATTAAATATGATTTTTAATCCTCTCTGGTTCTGTTCCCTCAGCCCCTGTATCATGAAAAAGACCTCGCTGGGGAAAGTGGACTACAGAAAACAGACTCAAATTCCTAGCCTTTGTCATGCAAAATAGAACTTTTCATTGTAAGCGTTGTGGTTTTTTTTTTAGAGAAATGAAGATTTTTGTGTCCAAACAGGCTAAAATCCCAAGACTTAGCATAAAATTTATCTATAACAGAATTTTTTCAAATTTTCTGGTTTTAAGACTCTTTTATGCTCTTAAAAATCATTGAGGACCCCACAGGTTTTTGGGGGGAGGGAGTGGTGGATAGGTTATATATACTGATATTTGCTTTATTAGAAATTAAAACTGATATTTTTTAAAAAATTGCAAAATAAGACAACAAATTATACTTTCTTTTTCTTGAATTTATACATAAGCATAACGGCAAATTAGGATTTTCAAAATAATGATTTATTGGACAATAATGAAATTGCAGAGGCAGATGTTATAGCAGATATAAGAAGATAGCTTATAGAAGCTCAGTAGAATCCCTGAGAAAAAAGAGAGTTAATCTCTGAAAACACGTATGTTCATACCCTCAACCAAAAACCTGGGAAAATTCTGGAAAACTCAAGCATACAAAAGCATACATTTCTTCAGCTATCAGAGCAATGACATCATATGTCATGTGGTCTCTGGAAGAATCTATTGTACACTCATAATAATGAGTTTGAAAAAGGCAAATATTATCTTTGTATTATTATAAAAATAGTTTTGACTTTGCCCACCTCCTGAGTGAGTCTCAGGAACCCCAGAGGTCCTCAGACTGCACTTTGAGAACTGCTAATTAATACGTAGGATGAACATATGTCCTGATTAGTGTAGGATAGTCTCACCTTATGCTTGTTGCCCCAGTTATTAAGGATCTTACAAACACCTCTAACTCTTAAAAGTTTAAATAAGGGGAGCCTGGATGGCTCAGTCGGTTGGGCATCCGACTCTTGATTTTGGCTTAGGTCATGATCCCAGGGTTATAGGATTGAGCCCCGCGTCAGGCTTCGTGTTGAGTGTGGAGCCTGCTTGGGATTTTCTCAATCTCTCTCTCTCTCTCTCTCTCTCTCTCTCTGTCCTTCTGCCTCACTTGTTTTCTCACTTTCTCTAAAAGAAAGTAAGTTCTGAAAAATGTTTAAATAAAATACTATGTGGACAGCATCTAGAAGCAACAGTATTTGTGTATGAAATTTTCCTTTAGAGATGTTGAGAATTTTCTAGAGAAGACCTGAATCCAGACGGAGTCCCTGATGTGTCTTCCAGGGAGAGAAAGCCAGTGGCCAAACTCTGGGTTGAGCTCCATGGAGGTGTAAGAGAGATGATGAAGAATGCACCTTGTTTAATGAGTGGGAGAGTTTCATTTGGGGGAGATCAAGTTCTGGAGACGCACAGGGGTGGTGGTTGCACAACAGTGTAAACATACTTAATGCCACTGAACTGTACCCTTCAAATGGCTGAAATGGTAAATTCCATGTGATGTGTATTTGAGCACAATAAAAAATGTGCATAAGTTTGGGAGTGTGGCTTCAGGAGACTGTCAACCTTATTAAAGAAGTCCTGAATCTGCTCCAGTAAGAAAACAATGGACCTGAGATGGACAGAGGACGAATAGAGACCTCTGTCTCATCGCGAAGCTCTCACCTGTGTCCAGACATGGGCTGTATCAGTCAAACGTCTTGCTGGGAGTACTGACCTCAGCTGGGTGGAGCGGGTACAGAGACTGTCCCAGAAAGACCGGGCAGGATGAAGTCTATCTCCGTAAAAGCTAGAGGGGAGCCGAGGGCAGCCTGTACCGATAAGCCCCCCACTCTGAATGTCTTCCATGCACACTCCGCCCCCCTGGAGGTGGACCTTGAGAGAAGGGGGAGAGCAGACTTGAGCTGGTTGACAAAACCTTGAATTGACCAGAGAAATGCTATCTGATAGAAATACAATGTAAGGCACATTTTCTGGTAGACCCATTAAACGAACTAAAAAGAAACAGGCGAAATTAATTTCAATAATGTATTTATCCCAATACATCTAAAACATTCTCATTTCAACCTGGAATCAATATTGAAAAGTGGTGAAGGGAATGTTTTACAGTCTTTTTGGTGCGAAGTCTTAGGGAAACCCAGTATTTTTTTACTTCCGGCACATCTCACCTTGCTCTGGCACATTTCAAGAGCTCACCAGCTGCATGTGGCTAGGGACTGATGTATCAGACAAGGCAGAGTGAAGTTTAAGCCTGAATAGCCAACCCCCCAAAGGGATGGCAAATATGACCAGATTTACTTGGACACGATTAGGCCATGTTTTTATTCCATTAAATGGAAAAAGTGGAAGTGATATGATGTGTATTTTTGCTAAGAGTGGAAGCATTTAATTGCCTGTGTGATATGCTGTAGCTCTTCTGGTCACCCACAAGGTGAGTGTGAGAAAGCACACGCCTCCATCAGATGGAGTCCCTGAACGATTAGGATGAGCACAGCCACCTGACTCCCCGTACTGGATAGGTAACACGAGCAAGAAATAAACTGTCTGAGATTTAGGAGGTATTTATTATTGTAGCGAAAGGTAGCTTGTCCTGACTGCTACGTGTGATTATATACTATTTTGGCTAATTAAACTTCTAAATATGTGTGTAGTAAAAGTGCGTGCCTTCTCTTTTACGTATTTGCAGGATTTCTGGTTAGAGATGGGAAATATGGCCCTCAATCATGTCTTGGGAACCTATGTACCTGGGAATATTAGTGAAGAGTTGTATGGAGGGAGATGTTGTACACGCAGGCAGAATAACTGTAGTTTTTAAAGTCAGCCTCAAAAAATAATTTTACCCATTGGTGTTTATGGAGAGATAGGGGCAGGAAAACAGGATTTTAATCTTGCAATAGCAACACCAATGAATTATTTCTACTTCAAGTGTTAATCATGACATATGAGAGAAATATAATCCTGGCATTGGTGAGACCTTCTCTGTACAGAATTTGAAGCATTTTCCACTTATTTGGAAACTGATGCTTTACTATTATTTATATATTTTCTGAGAGAGAGAGCACATGCGTGGGACAGAGGGTCAGAAGAAGAAGAAGAAAAGAGAGAGAGAGAGAAAGAGGGAGAGAGAGAGAGAGAGAGAGAGAGAGAGAGAGAGAGAGAGAGAATCTTAAGCAGGCTCAATGCCCAGCACAGAGCCTGATGTGGGCTGGATTCCACAACCCTGGGATCATAACCTGAACCACAATCACGAGAAGCACCCAGACGCCCCTAGAACTGAGGGGCCTGAGTTGAAATGATTGAGCCACCCAGCCACCCCTAGAAACTGATGCTTTAAACAGAAGAAGTTTTAGAATCCTGGATGATCTGAATAATCCTTCCATTCTTAGATAAATGGGAATAACAAAGCCAGCCCAGTTTTCGCCGATTTCCCCAGAATTTGTGTTTGTCGGTGCAAGTCTTTTATGGAACATATATGAACTCATGTATATTTATTTAAAGTGTTTTGAAACTGTATATAGAACTTTATCATTGCAAGGACTTATCATTATGAAGCACAATTAGAATTTTTCATAATGAGTACTAAAAAAATCTTCCAATTCCTGAGCCTTCCTTTCTCAGGTCAAACTTTTAAATTATCGAACTCATTTTCTTTGAAACTCCCTTTGCACTTCTTTTAGGGCACGGAATTACCTTCAATTCTTTCTTCACATTCAACGAGATAAAAGAAATTAGTGCATACCTGAAAATTTTATTTTCTCTACACTGAATATCATTTCCAGCTGTCATCGGGAGTAAACCCAATTTATTGTTTTTCCAATACTTACTATATATATCATATTGTGTTTGGTGCCGTGAACAACTGATGGAAATGGAAGATGCATTCACTCCCTTGGAAAAACACACAGTCTCGCTGAGGACATAGGCACACAGAGAGGAAGTAGCCAAATAACTAACAAGGTAGCAAAAGAATTAAGGGACTAAAGGAACGGCAGGGCAGGATGGTGTAGAAACGGAGCACCAGCTGGGTGTCTGGAGACTTGAGTTGCAGCTCGGATTCTCCATATGAAATGATCAGACGTTGGTATGAAAGGGTACCCTTCAGAAAGTGTTTTTGCACATTATCTCATTTAACAGCACTGAGACATCAATGTTATTAAGATCCTCAGGTAACGAAGGAGGGGGACGCAGAATTCCGGACAGTTTGTGGTTATCTACACTAACGCTGCTGGTTTAATTGAAAAACAGAAATACTCCTCGGACTTTTACCTCCAAGTCTGCGTCTCTTTCCGTTTCACCACACTTGCTCTGTGACCTTAGATGAGTCGCTACGCTTACCTGGATCTCAGTGATGTTGTCTACTAAATGATGTTGTCTACTAAACAATGGATGTTGGCCTACATCCGTATTTTCCGACGTGGGTTACAGGGAATACTTACTAGTCGTACGGGACAGTAATCAGTGACAAACAGGTGTAGAAAATGCCAATTTAAGCAAAGTTTAACAATGTCTTAGTTAAAAAAAATTTAATTAATGATTATCTTATCAAATATATATTCATGCGTTTCAGAAATAGATTTTTACATAAGTTATATTTTTATTATTAGAATATTGATTTCTTAATTCTAATAACTTTATATAAACCTCTCAGAGATTTTAATGTGCTACTGAACATTACGAATGACTCAGAGAGATCATAACACACATACAGGGTTTCTGACCACATTTTTTACCACTTACGTTTGTGGTGGGAGGGCACAAAGCATTTTATAGGATTGGGGTGTCCTCCCTTTAGGAGATGCTGAGCTAAGTTACTTTTAAGGCACTTGGATATCTCAAATTTTAAGAGCTCATGTTAGGAAGTGGTGTTTGATGTTTGATGTTAGAGGAATAATTAATGTCAGAGGACGGAAGTGATGGACGGAGCTTTCTAGAAGGTGTTTAGGTGTGTCCAGGATGGGAGGCCCAAAGAAGGCATTCCAGGTGGGGAAAGCAACATAACCAATGATGGAGATGTCTGTCCACAGAAGAAAGTGCTCTTGATGAGTAGGAGAACCATAGGAGACTGGACCACCGGGTTGGGACAGAGTATGAGAGACCTTGAATGCTAAGTATGTTGTACATTACTGTAAGTCCCCGACTTTCTTTCCCCCATTGGGTAACAGCAAAACTTCTTGGGAACTGGACCTCAGCTCAAGGGGTATGCCCTGGCAGAAGGAAAATCTCCACCCATTTGCCGGTGATGGGTTCAAGAATCAGTATGTGACCCAATTGGTCCGGAGAATATTATTATTCCTAATCCTGCTGCCTCTGTCTTTGGCTCCCACTGATTCCCTGGCCTCAGGGATGTCAGGTTTGGTCATGAGGCTCATTTTGATCTAGGAAAGTGAGCCCTGGTGTGGTTCTAGTAACATCCCATATAAGGGCTGCTCCTTCAGCCTGGATCCTGGAATGAACATGACAGGAATGAAGATGACAGGCAGAATGGCAGCCAACCGTTATTGCACATGTCTAACAAGCAAGAAATAAACACTCGTTGTAAATTTGCGCCAGCAAATCTAACTTGCTAAAGAGATGAAAGGAAAGGTCTGCCGGATGCTTTTGGAGACGTTTTTCTCTACTCTTAAAAAAACCCACAACGAGCAAATCTGACGGTGCCTGTAGCCCTTGATGTCACCATGAGGCAACATAAATGAGAGAGACCAGGCGTGGCATGAAACCAAGGCTGGAGAGATGCAAAGGAACCCCCTAAGCTGTGAGATCTTGATTCTGAACTCTAGATTTCCTTGCTTAGACCAGCGCAAGGCTGGGTTTTACTTGCAGTTGAAAGCATCCTGACTGAGTCACAGAAGAGTGTCACGTGATCCTGGGGTCACAAGCCGCTGAAGGAGTTGAGAGGGCAGTGATGAGATAAGGGCAACGCATTAAGAAGACTCATTTGGCATTTGTGAAAAAATGTTCGAGAGGGATTGGAAGAGAGACGATGAGGCGAGAATACTAGTTTTAGGAAAATTACAATAATCCACAGATACTACAATGGGAGCTGGGCTGAGGGAATATAATGGGCCCGTGAGAAGTGAGGGCCATTCCGAAGAACTGAGTGGACTTAGTGCCTGAAAGAGAAGCAGGTATTGGATACCACCAAGCTTGTGGGACTGCAAGAATGGTGGAGTCTTTGATGGAATACACCAGAGGAAACTATGGAGGTGATGATGGTTTGCTTCAGGAAATAACGACTTCGGGGTGGAAGCCGGAAAATAATGTAATGAATGTAATGCAGTTGATGTAATTAACTTGACACTCGCACGGAGTCAACCATGTGCCAGACGCTAAAGGTTATTGAGAAGAATAAGACCTTGCCCATCTCCTGGGGGATTCCCCGCTGCCCGGAAGGGACGCAGTGGCGAACAGAGGAATTGCAGAAGAGAGCTGCGAGGTTTAGAGGCAGCACAGAGGTGGGAGATCCGAGGAGACGTTTACCCATCTATGCTCTTACGGAGATAGGTGGGAGCTGGTGAGAAGTCAGAACTGTCAGAACAGATATAGGTATCATTTGCAGAGAGGCAATGGACGTGACCGCACAGAGGGTGAGTCATCAAGCACACCAAGACACAGAGGGAGCGGCACAGAACAAAAGGGAAGGCAGATTTGGGTCGGTGACCTGTGTCTGCCCTTACTGGCTCAATGAACTTGGACTAGGTATTTGGTCACCTGAAGCTTGGGTTTTCCTCTCTCTAAAGGGGAGTAAGAGTGGCTTCCTCCTTGCTTTGTTGTGCAAATTAAATGATATTACTCATGGGGAGTGCTTTGCACTGTGTCTAGAACCTGATAAATGCTCGTGAAAGGTTCCTTTATTATCTTCATTATCATCATTACTATGAGTGGTATTTATTGCTGCATGACAGACTGCCTCCCGAGTCTGCAATTTGGTCAGGGGCCTGTTGACTCTTCTCCGTTCCATTCATTGTCAGCTGGAATGGCTAAAATGGGGCCAGAGGACCTACATCCAAGATGGCAGGTTGGTGCTGGATTTGGATGGGTGCTCCGCCGGGGGCCTCAGTTCCTCTTTATGTGGGTGCCTCCAGGAGGCTGTTTTGTCTCTGCCACAGCATGATGGCTGAATGCTCCGGAGACAGGAAGTGGAAGCTGCCAAATTCTTAAGGCCAGGACCCAGAAACCAGCCCAGCATTGCTTCTGCTGTATTCTTTGGTTCAGCAGGAATGGCCCCGGATCCAAAGGGAGAGGACAGAGACCCCATCTCTCAGTAAGGAGGATTTGTGGCTGTCTTTCATCCACCATGTGATAGAATCAAAAGGACAACTTAGGGAAGCCTGCTATCAGGAAGCAGAGTTGAAGTTCTATTGCTTCGATAAAAGCGTTCGAATGAGGCGTTAGAAAGCAAAGCTTTAATAACACATTTAAAAGGAATCGTGCTAGAACGTTATATGAATAAAGCCCAGACTTAATCTAAAGTTAGAACAGATGACGCCTATCTTTGAGGCTTAACAAAAGAGCTAAGAGGTCTGAAGGAAAACTTCAAATTACAGGGAATGTTAGATCTGAAAGGACCGTAGAGACCCTCTAAGCAGGCCTTTGTTATGAGTGGGTTGCAGAACACGCTCTCGGGAGAAACACGTATTACGGACCCCGCCACTGGAGCACGGGTGATATTTTCTGCTGCGCGTTTGTGTAGACTCAGACGTATATTCACGTGCGTTAGCATAGCTGGGCTTCTCGGATTATCATCTCACGCTTGTTTTGGAGCGACAGGGAATAAGTGAGGAGCGTTTCCTCAGATGAAGACATCAACCACAGTTGAATTCATCCAAACATATTAGCTGGAAATGCCACTCTGCTTCTATTCCTCGCCAAACACTCCTTAATGTGACACACTGTATTTCAAAAAACGGCTTATTGGTCTGATGGAGAGCAGCACTTTTAAAGCCGGTGTGTCAAATCCCCAGGATTTTGCAGCCAAATGATCTGTATTTCTGTCCTCTGGCTCAGATCTGGCTTTCCAGCCTAGCGGAATGAAGTTGGAGTTTTGGTGGCCTACCTAGAGAGCACTAGGGGGGCTGGGGAGGGGCAGGGGTCCCCTATAGAGCTTAGCTCCTTACTAGCTCTGGGTCTCTGGCACAGTTGCTTTACCTCCGAACCCCTGTGCCCTCTTCAGCAAGGCAAACGGTCTTCTAGAAAAGGTCCTTCTCACTTCTTCCGTCAAGGATCGTGCGATGGAGTTTGCTGGGCGAAGGGAAAAATCACAGCGGATCCTTGCTGACCCGTGAGTCACGAGGGAGGCACGTTTATTGAAACACAAGCTGCCCGTGGGTTCTTGAATCTCCATAAAGCTTTTCCGAGGACAGTATTTGAGAGATACGTTCCCTGATTGCAAACGGTGCCGCGACAAAGTCTCATGTACCGACGTTCATGTAATGAAAGGCATCCACATGGCTCCTCAGGCCATTCAGGGTCTTTGTTATTTTTCAAATAATGTTGTGCTGCTGACTCACTTTTGCCTTGTGTTCTGCTCTGACCCCTCCGTATTCAGGGCCCTAATCACGGTCCTCATTATTATTACTAATCAGTGCCTATGAAATTATACTACACTCTGGCTTGTTATCAAGTCCTGGAAGTATGCAAATAGATTAATCAACACGCTCCCTTGCCTCGAACCTTGAATGGATCTTGAAGTATGGTGGAAGTCTTTGCCCCGGCTCTTGCTTGTCTCCTCCAATCAAGCCTGAGGTGTGTTTTCCTCCTAACTTTTAATTGCATGACCTCTGAGAACCTAATTTCCAGAAAACCCATTTATTATTTTAATGCTCATTTGGCATTATTATTTTCCCAAAGCAATCTTTTTGTCTCTGAATCTCTTAGGAGAGTTGAGAAGCAAGCCAAGAAAAGCTTCATTTTCTCCTCCTGGCCCTCAAAGGAAGCAGAAATGAAACATTTAAAATCTTAGTTTCTAGCCGGGGGTGGGAGGAGGGAGCGAGGAGGGAAGGGGTTGGGGGCTGGGGTGGCGGTGGGAGGGAGAGGGATTGGAAGGCACTTGCGTTGGTCCCAGATGGAAGGCAATCCAGCAAATTGCCTTTAAACAGCAGTGTCCCTGCAAATAGGGCACTCTAGCTGCTTCGTGTCACTTGAAAGCATCTTGTTGATATTTTTATAGATTTTGCGATACATTCTAAAGCATGCGTCAAACAGCCACTTGGAGTCCTGGCAGTAATGAACGTTGTTATGCTCACAGTCTGAGTAGTCTTTACTTCAAAGGGAGGCGTTGGTCTCCTCTTCCATCTTCTCCGCTGCTGCTTACCAGCTTCTTTAGATACTGTTTGAACTACAAACCCCACGTTTCCTGGTTTGAGTGAGCAATTCCCCTGACACTTCTAATCCTCTCACTTGGAAGCTACTAAACTGTGATTGAATGATGCCATTAACAAGAAGGAGGGAGATACATGGAAACATGCAGACTTAGACTTCGCTCAAATAATAACCGGCTTGTGTCTTCTTTGTTTACAGCAAGTCTTGCTCATTTACTGAAATGGGGAGCTTGAGAAGGGAGAAAGAAAAAAATTAAATGAGGCATGAATGAATGAATGCATGTGGTAAGTGGTAGTGGGAAATAGACTTCTCCCACTACTCTAAGTGGAAAGACAAGAAGAAGAAAGAAAAGGACCGATTCCACCCTTTGGAGACGGCAAACTGGATTTTTCACAAGGGAAGTAACATGTCTCTGGTCAACCTTATTTTGGGTTGCTTTCCAATAAGAACCATTTACTTAAGCCAGGCCAATTTGCTCAGGGATCCCTGAGCAATACTGATTTTCTCCCATCACTGTTTTTGGCTATTTGCATTTAACTATAAATTAATTCAAAGGAATACAACCTAAAATTTAGTTCCTCCGTTGTGTCCTTAGTACTTAGTGTAGGCCAGTGGCTACTGCATTGGATGATGCAGACATGGAGCTTTCCATCTCACAGATCTCTATGGATAGGGCTGCTCCAGAGACCTCGCAAGGGCTCCCTCTTCTTTCCTAATTATGGTTAGATGGATTAACCATCATGTTTAGTTCACACACATTCTCATCATCGATGTGTGCATGGCCCAATATTTATTTATTTATTTATTTATGTTCTGTTTGTTTCAGTTCTGTGATAAATATCCATAAGCCATAACTCAAAATTCAAGCCATGGCCTTAAAAATAGAGAATCAGGTGTCTCTCCCCCCCACACACTGCTCTGCTGTCTCCTCCCACCAGATATAGCCATCACTATGTTCTTATGTTGATTCATGCCCTTGCTTTTCTTTTCATGTATTTTATGGACTTCCTTTTCACATATTGATAACATTTTGTGTGTGTGTGTGTGAATTTGTGTGTGTGTGTGTATTTTGTTGATTGAAAAACAATTTTTTTTATTCCATTTATTTATTTTTTGAGAGACATGGAGAGACAGAGCACAAGTTGGGGAGGGGCAGAGAAAGAAGGAGACACAGAATCCGAAGCAGGCTCCAGGATCCGAGCTCTCAGCACAGAACCCAATGCGATACGGGTCTCGAACTCAGAAGCTGTGAGACCATGACCTGAGCCGAAGTCGGTCGCAGAACCGACTGAGCCACCCAGGTACCCCTATTTTTTGTTGATTTTTAACTATAGAATATGTCGACTCTAATCTTGGAGGACTTTCAAAATTTATCATGATATTGTTGCATGTTGCAGTCGTTCGTTTTTTCTGACATGTGATATGTTATTCATTGGGTGAATATATCACAGCTTTTTCATTTACTTAGTTGTTGATGGGTTTTTGGATTACTTCAGGCTTTTGCTATTGTGAACAGTGCTCCTGTGAACATTCTTTCTTAAAATTTTTTTTATGTTTATTTATTTTTGAGAGACAGAGAGAGACAGAGCGTGAGCAGGGAAGGGGCAGAGAGAGAGGGAGACACAGAATCCGAAGCAGGCTCCAGGCTCTGAGCTGTCAGCACAGAGCCCGACGCAGGGTTCGAACTCACAAGCCGTGAGATCATGACCTGAGCCAAAGTCGGATGCTTAACCAGCTGAGCCACCCAGGCACCCCAGTGAACATTCTTACACATATTTCCTGTTGTAAATGTGCAGGAATTTCTCTTTGGTATATAGCAAAGCGTAGAATCATGAGTCATAAGATATATGAATGTTTGACTTCAGGAGACAATGACAAACTGTTTTTAACATTTTATTGTCACAGGGATGTAAAAGACCCTTTGGATTCACATCCTTTATAGCACTTGGTATTGTCATTTATAACCAATTAAATGGGTATAAAATGGTATATTATCATGGCCTAGATTCACATTTCCTAGATTGTCAATGGTCTTGGACATATCTTCAAGCGTTTAATGGTCATATGGGCTTCCTATTCTCAAACGCCTGTTCTTGTCTTTTGCCCACTTATTTTTATTTTTTTATAACTTTATTTTTTAGTTTTTAAAATTTACATCCAAATTAGTTAGTATATAGTGCCACAATGATTTCAGGAGTAGATTCCTTAGTGCCCCTTACCCATTTAGCCCATCCCCCCTCCCATAACCCCTCCAATAACCCTCAGTTTGTTCTCCATATTTATGAGTCTCTTCTGTTTTGTCCCCCTCCCTGTTTTTATATTCTTTTTGTTTCCCTTCCCTTCTGTTCATTTGTTTTGTCTCTTAAAGTCCTCATATGAGTGAAGTTGTATGATTTTTGTCTTTCTCTGACTGACTAATGTTACTTAGCATAATACCCTCCAGTTCCATCCACGTAGTTGCAAATGGCAAGATTTCATTCTTTTTGATTGCCAGGTCATACTCCATTGTATATATATACCACTTCTTTATCCATTCATCCACAGATGGACATTTGGGCTCTTTCCATATTTTGGCTATTGTCGATAATGCTGCTATAAACATGGGGGTGCAGGTGTCCCTTCAAAACAACACACCTGTATCCCTTGGGTAAATGCCTAGTAGTGCAATTGCTGGGTCATAGGGCAGTTCTCTGTTTAGTTTTTTGAGGAACTTCCATACTGTTTTCCAGAGCGGCTGCACCAGCTTGCATTGCCACCAACAATGCAACAGAGATCCTCTTTCTCTGCATCCTCACCAACATCTGTTGTTGCCTGAGTTGTTAATGTTAGCCATTCTGACAGGTGTGAGGTGGTATCTCATTGTGGTTTTGATTTGTGTTTCCTTGATGATGAGTGATGTTGAGCATTTTTTCATGCGTCGGTTGGCCATCTGGATGTCTTCCTTGGAGAAGTGTCTATTCATGTCTTTTGCCCATTTCTTCACTGGATTCTTTGTTTTTTGGGTGTTGAGTTTGGTAAGTTCTTTATAGATTTTGGATACTAACCCTTTATGTGATATGTCATTTGCAAATATCTTCTCCCATTCTGTCGGTTGCCCTTTAGTTTTGCTGATTGTTTCCTTCGCTGTGCAGAAGCTTTTCATTTTGATGAGGTCCCAGTAGTTCATTTTTGTTTTTGTTTCCCTTGCCTCCAGAGACGTGTTGAGTAAGAAGTTGCTGCGGCCAAGATCAAAGAGCATCTGCCTCTTTCTCCTCGAGGATTTTGATGGCTTCCTGTCTTACATTGAGGTCTTTCATCCATTTTGAGTTTCTTTTTGTGTATGGTGTAAGAAAGTGGTCCAGGTTCATTCTTCTGCATGTTGCTGTCCAGTTTTCTCAGCACCACTTGCTGAAGAGACAGTCTTTATTCCATTGGATATTCTTTCCTGCTTTGTCAAAGATTAGTTGGCCATACATTTGTGGGTCCATTTGTGGGTTCTCTATTCTGTTCCAGTGATCTGAGTGTCTGTTCTTGTGTCAGTACCATACTGTCTTGATGGTTACAGATTTGTAGCATAGCTTGGAAGTCTGGGATTGTGATGCCTCCTGCTTTGGTTTTCTTTTCTTTTTAAAAAAAAATTTTTTTTTAACATTTATTTATTTTTGAGACAGAGAGAGAGTATGAGTGGGGGAGGGTCAGAGAGAGGGACACACAGAATCTGAAATAGGCTCCAGGCTCTGAGCTGTCAGCACAGAGCCTGACGCGGGGCGCAAACTCACGGACCGCGAGATCATGACCTGAGCCGAAGTCAGCCGCTTAACCGACTGAGCCACCCAGGCACCCCTGGTTTTCTTTTTCAAGATTGCTTTGGCTATTCGGGGTCTTTTCTGGTTCCATGCAAATTTTGGGATTATTTGTTTTAGTTCTGTGAAAAATGCTAGTGTTATTTTGATAGGGATGATTGCATTGAATATATAGATTGGGTAGTATCTACATTTTAACAATACTTGTTCTTCCTATCCAGGAGCATGGAATCTTTTTCCAATTTTTGTGTCTTCTTCAATTTCTTTCATAAGCTTTCTATAGTTTTCAGTGTATAGATTTTTCACCTCTTTGGTTAGATTATTCCTAGATATTTTATGGTTTTTTATGCAACTGTAAATGGGATCAATTCCTTGATTTCTCTGTCGCTTCATTGTTGGTGTATAGGAATGCAACCGATTTCTGTGCATTGATTTTATATCCTGCAACTTTGCTGAATTCATGAATCAATTCTAGCAGTTTTTTGGTGGAATCTTTTGGGTTTTCCATATAGAGTATCATGTCATCTGCGAAGAGTGAAAGTTTGACCTCCTCCTGGCCGATTTGGATGCCTTTTATTTCTTTGTGTTGTCTGATTACAGAGGCTAAGATTTCCAATACTATGTTGAATAACAGTGGTGAGCGTGGACTTCCCTGTCTTGTTCCTGACCTTAGGGGGAAAGCTGTCAGTTTTTCCCCATTGAGGATGATATTAGCATTGGGTCTTTCATATATGGCTTTTATGATCTGGAGGTATGTTCATTCTATCTCTACTTTCTTGAGGGTTTTTATCAAGAAAGGATGCTGTATTTTGTCAAATGCTTTCTCTGCATCTATTGAGAGGATCATGTGGTTCTTGTCCTTTCTTTTATTGATGTGATGAATCATGTTAATTGTTTTGTGGATATTGAACCAGCCCTGCATCCCAGGTATAAATCCCACTTGGTCGTGGTGCATAATTGTTATAATGTATTGTTGGAGCCGGTTGGCTAATATATTATTGAGGATTTTTGCATACATGTTCATCAGGGAAACTGGTCATTTTAAATTCTTAAAGTTTTTAAATTCTTAAGGTCTTAAAATTCTCCTTTTTAGTGGGGTCTCTGTCTGGCTTTGGAATCAAGGTAATGCTGGCTTCATAGAAAGAGTTTGGAAGCTTTCCTTTCATTTCTATTTTTTGGAACACCTTCAAGAGAATAGGTGCTAACTCTTCCTTAAATGTTTGGTAGAATTCCCCTGGAAAGCCATCTGGCCCTGGACTCTTGTTTTTTGGAAGATTTTTTATTACTAATTTGATTTCCTTACTGGTTATGGGTCTGTTCAAATTTTCTATTTCTTCCTGTTTCAGTTTTGGTAGTGTATATGTTTCTAGGAATTTGTCCATTTCTTCCAGATTGCCCATTTTATTGGCACATAATTGCTCATAATATTCTCTTATTATTGTTTTTATTTCTGCTGTGTTGGTAGTGATTTCTGCTGTGTTTTATTTCTGCTGTCTTGGTTGGTTCTTTTATCTCTCCTCTTTCATTCTTGATTTATTTGGGTCCTTTCCTTTTTCTTTTTGAACAAACTGGCTAGTGGTTTATCAATTTTGTTAATTCTTTTGAAGAACCAGCTTCTGGTTTCATTGATCTGTTCTACTGTTTTTTTGGTTTCAATAGCATTAATTTCTGCTGTAATCTTTGTTATTTCCTGTCTTCTGCTGTTTTGGCGTTTTATTTGCTGTTCTTTTTCCAGCTCCTTAAGGTGAAAGGATGGGTTGTATATCTGAGATCTTTCTTCCTTCTTTAGGAAGGCCTGGATTGCTACATACTTTCCTTTTATGACCACCTTTGCTGTGTCCCAGAGGTTTTGGATTGGGGTGTTATCATTTTCATTGACTTCCATATACTTTTGAATTTCCCCTTTAACTGTTTGGTTAGCCCATTCATTCTTTAGTAGGATGTTCTTCAGTCTCCAAGTATTTGTTACCTTTCCAAATTTTTTCTTGTGGTTGACTTTGAGTATCATAGCATTGTGGTCTGAAAATATGCACGGTATGATCTCGATCTTTTTGTACTTACTTGGGGTTGATTTGTGTCCCAGTATATGGTCTATTCTGGAGAACATTCCATGTGCACTGGAGAAGAATGTATATTCTGCTGCTTTAGGATGAAATGTTCTGAATATATCTGTGAAGTCCATCTGGTCCAGTGTGTCATTCAAAGCCATTGTTTCCTTGTTGATTTTTTGATGAGATGATCTTCCCAATGCTGTGAGTGGGGTGTTGAAGTCTCCCACTATTATGGTATTACTACCAATGAGTTTCTTTATGTTTGTGATTAATTGATTTATACATTTGGGTGCTCCACATTTGGCACATAAATGTTTACGATTATTAGGTCTTCTTGATGGATAGACCCCTTAACTATGATATAATGCCCTTCTGAATCTCTTGAAACAGTCTTTATTTTAAAGTCTAGATTGTCTGATATAAGTATGGCTACTCCAGCTTTCTTTTGTTGACCATTAGCATGATAGATGGTTCTCCATCCCCTTATTTTCATTCTGAAGGTGTCTTCAGGTCCAAAGTGGGTCTCTTGTAAACAGCATATAGATGGATCTTGTTTTCTTATCCATTCTGTTACCCTGTCTTTTGATTGGAGCATTGAGTCCATTGATGTTTAGAGTGAGTACTGAAAGGAATGAATTTATTGCCATTGTGATGCTTGTAGAGTGTGTATATATATATATATATATATATTAATATATATTTATTTTTTATTTAAAATAATATATATTTTATTAATTATTATTATTATTATATTTTAATATATATAAATATATATTTATATATATATATATTTTTTTTTTTTTCATCTTTTCTCCCCACAGAGAGTCCCCTTAAAATTTCTTGCAGGGCTGGTTTAGTGGCCACAAACTCCTTCAATTTTTGTTTGTCTGGGAAACTTTTTATCTCTCCTTCTATTTTTAATCACAGCCTTGCTGGATAAAGAATTCTTGGTTGCGTATTTTTCTGATTCAGCACATTGAATATATCCTGCCACTCCTTTCTGGCCTGCCAAAGTTCTGTGGATAGGTCTGCTGCAAACCTGATCTGTCTTCCCTTGTAGGTGAGGGACTTTTTTTCCCTTGCTGCTTTCATGATTCTCTCCTTGCCTGAGTATTTTGTGAATTTGACTATGATATGCCTTGTTGATGGTCGGTTTTTGTTGAATCTGATGGGGGTTCTCTGTGCTTCCTGGATTTTGATGTCTGTGTCTTTCCCCAAGTTAGGAAAGTTTTCTGCTATGATTTGCTCACATAACCCTTCTACCCTTATTTCTCTCTCTTCCTCTTCTGGGACCCCTATGATGTTGTTCCTTTTTAATGAGTCATTGATTTCTCTAATTCTTAAATCGTGTTCTTTTGCCTTAATCTCCCCCTTTTTTTCTGCTTCATTATTCTCTATAAGTTTGTTGTCTATTTCACTGATTCTCTGTTCTGCCTCATCCATCCTTGCCACCGCTGCATCCATCCGTGATTGCAGCTCAGTTATAGCATTTTTCATTTCATTCTGGCTATTTTTTTACTTCTTTTATCTCTGTAGAAAGGGATTCTAATCTATTTTCAACTCCAGCTAGTATTCTTATTATTGTGATTCTAAATTCTGGTTCAGACATCTTGCTTGTATCTGTGTTGGTTAAATCCCTGGCTGTCGTTTCTTCGTGCTCTTTCTTTTGGGGTGAATTCCTTCATTTTGTCATTTTGAAGGGAGAAAAGGAATTAATGAGGTAGAAAAATTAAAATTAAAAAATTAAAATTAGAAATATATTAAAATTAAAAAATTAAACACACTCACACACACCCACAAATCATAAATGATGCTAGGTCCTAGGTGTGTTTTGGTCTGGGTGTTGAAAGTGGTTTGACAGATTAGAGAAAAAAAGGGGGGGGGGGAGGAAAGGAAAACAAATAAAATCGCTTGAGAATTTGAAAAAATGAATACACTGAAGTAGACTAAAATTAGATAATGGAGGTAAAATAGAATTTGAAAAAATATACACAGAAGTAAAGAATATAGTAGAAAAAAATAAAGAGAAACAGTTTTATTAAAAATTAAAAATAAAAATGAGTTTTTTCTTTTTCTATATTCAAGAAAAAGAAAGAAACGAAAAAGAGAAAAAAGAAAAAAAGAAAAAGGAAAAAAGGAAATCGTTCGAAAGTTTGAAAAAGTGAATACACTGTAGTAGACTAAAATAAAATGATGGAAGTAAAAGGAGATTTGAAAAAATGTACATAAAAGCAAAAAAAATATAGTAAAAACATTAAAGAAAAATATTTTTAATAGAAATTGAAGGTAAAAATGAAGTTTTTCTGCATTCAAGAAAAAGAAAAGAAACGAAAAAGAAAAAAAGAAAAAGATAAAAAAGGAGATCGTTTGAAAATTTGAAAAGCTGAATACACTGAAGTAGACTAAAATAAAATGATGCAAGTAAAATAGAATTTGAAAAAATTTACACAAAAGTAAAAAATATAGTAATAAAAATTAAAGAATAATATTTTTAATAAAAATTGAAAATAAAAATGAATTTTTCTCTTTCTGCATGCAAGAAAAACAAATGTAAGAGAAAAAAAAAGAAAATTGAATAGATAGACCTGCTAACAGATTGAAATAAGACTGAAATTACTTCATTTTCGCCTAGAAGTCAGTCTATGTAGCGCTTTATAGTCCATAAACTAAGCCAGTGGTGAGACTTGTGTTCTTGAAGAGCGAAGTTGGCCCAGTTGGTCGGGGCTCAGTGTAATGGCTCCGCTCTCCACTAGACGGCGCTGCTAGCCTACTGAGGTGTAGTGTTGTGGCGCTGGTAGGTGCATACGCGCCTGCGTGGGAACGGGAAAAATGGCGCCACCCACCTACCAGTCTGTTTTCCTGTATCAGCAATCGCGCACCCCTCCTCTGTCTTCAGCTTTCATCCACTCCCCGCTTTTTCACTGTCCGTGACCAGGCCCCAGGCGGTACTTCTCTCCCGAGTTTTGTCTCAGATGCGGCTGTTTTCCCTGGCCCCTTACCTCCGAAGGACTGCGGCTTTGACCCGCTCGGCCCCTCTGCGGGAGGGTCTCCCCGAGCAATGGCCGAATGAGCAATGGCCGAATGTCAGCTGCACCCAGGAACGCCTGCTGGACCCTGCTGCTGCCGGTGCCCCGAGACTGCGGCCGGGTGCCAGCCCGCCCCAGAAAAAGTTCGCAAGACAGTGTAGCAGCAGCCTTTCAGAGATTATGGAAAATCACAACACACACCTGACACCAGGCTTCACCCTTAACGACCTTGTTCCAGCACCAGCGAATGTGGCCGTTTTCTGGGGTCTGCTGGGACCAGGTGGCTTCAACAGTCTCTACTGAATGTCCTTCTAGCAGTGGAACCACTTTTCTCCCTCCGTGTGGCCCAAGATCCTTCCGGACCCCACTCTGTTCCGGGGGATTCGCCCTTCCCACCAGAGCACCGCCAGGTATGGAGCTGCGGAGTTGCAAACTTTGTGCTCCCCTTGTTTACAGTCTTAACGGAATTTAAACCCTCTCCTTGCTCCTTTCTCCCTTTTTAGTTTAGACCCTGCGGCTGTTTCCAATTTTCCACTTTCTCTCCAGCTGCTTTTGGGGAGGGGTGCTTTTCCCACATTCTCCCCCCACGCCAGTCTCCGTCCTCTCTCTGCTTGCAAAAGCACCTCCCTTCCTGCGCCTTCTAGCTCCCCAAGTTCACTTCTCCGCACCGTGTACCTGCTGAATTCTGTGGTTCAGGTTGTGCAGACTGTTGTGTTAATTCCCCAGTCAGTTTTCTAGGTGTGTAGGATGGTTTAGTATTGGTCTGGCTGTATTTCATGGGCTCGAGACACACAAAAAACTTCCATGCTGTTCCACCATCTTGGCTCCTCTGCCCACTTTTATATTGGGTTGTTTGTGCATTATAGTAGTTCTCTATATGGTGTTGATACAAATACTTTATCTGGGTGGCTCAGTTGGTTAAACCTCCAACTCTTGATTTTGGCTCAGGTCATGATCTCACGGTTTATGGGATTGAGACCCGCGTTGGGCTCTGCCCTGACAGCATAGATCCTGCTTGGGATTCTCTCTCTCCTTCTCTCTCTGCCCCTCCCCCACTCACGCATGTGCGCCTGTGTGAACTCTCGCTCTCTCAAAACAAATAAACTTAAAAAACAAAACAAAACAAAACAAAAACAAAATCTTTATCAGTTGTGTGCATGGTAATATCTCTTCCCAGTTTTTGACTTGTCATTTCACCCTCCTATGATGTTTTTTAGGTGAACAAAAAAGTTCTTAATTTTAATATAGTTAAATATATCTGTCTTTTCCTTTGTTGTCCCTTTTTGATATCTTGTATAAAAATATTTTTTTTACCTCAAAATTTAAAAGGTATTTCCCTTTATTTATTTATTTTTTCGGCGAACAGTTTTAAAGATTTGGTTTTGCATTTAAGTCTTTGGTTCACCTGGATTGGTATTTGGCCATGAAGTGAGATAGGATTTCATTTGTATCTTTCTCCATGTCAATAACTCTTTGTTTCCATGTCGATAACATCTCAATCCTCAGTTTTCTTCACTGATCAGACATCCCACTTTTGTCCTAATCCAAAGTTCCACATGTTCATGGATCTAGTTATGGTCTTTCTCGTGTATTCCATTAAGCAATTTGTCTAACTTTGTATCAATACAAAGATATTACAAATACAAAATCAATACAAATATATTAATTACTATAGTTTTATACTGATTCCTGATATCTACTTAGGGTATATACCCTTGTCCTGTACTTCTTATTTAGAAGTAATCGGCTTTCCACTTTTTATTATACATTGTACAATATTATCAAATTCTAAAAGCAAACAAACACTGTTAGCATTTTAATTGGAACAGCATTGAACAGCAGTTTATAGTTAAATTTGGGAACAATCACTTTTATAGTAAATCTTGCTAAGAACATGTTCTATCTCTCCATTTATTTAAGCTTCCTGTAACATTTCCATCTTGCATATGTTTTGTTAGTGTTATTCCTTGATTCTTGGTATTGTCTAAGACTATTGTAAATGCTACCTTCTCTTTATATTTTCTAGTTGTCTGCCACTACTGTCTAGAAACGCAACTAATTTTTAATATATATATGCAAACATATATATAAATACACACAAGTATACACACACACACACACACATATTTACCAGCCAGTTTTTTAAAATTTTTACTTATTTACTTATTTATTTATTTATAGTTCTTAAAATTTTCATCCAGTTTTAAACTCTTCTTTTACCTTAAAAAATTTTTCTGTACATTATTTCAGATTTTCCTTATAAATGATCACATAATCTATATATAGTAACAATTTTACTTCCTCCTTTCCAATCCTGGTAACTCTAATTGGTCTTTTGAGTCTTATTACATTGGCTAAGATCACCTATTTAATATTGTTAGAAGTGCGATCACATTGCTGTTTCTTTTAAAGAAAATAATCCTAGCGTTTCCAAATTGAGGATGATGTTTGCTTTAGGACATTACAAAAAATGGCTATCCTTACCAGCTTAACGGAGTTCCCTTCTACTTCTAATCTACTAAGAGTTTTTGTTTTGTATTAATATTAAATTTCAACAAATACTTTTTCAGCATATATCGTATGATGGTCCGATTTTTCTTTTTTAATTTGCTAATGTAGTGAATTCCATTTAAGGATTTTCTGTTATTAAAACCATCCTGCTTTGGTGGGATAAATTCTACTTGGTTATGATGTCTAATCTTTTGTATGCACTATTGAATTAATTTGCAAATATCTTGCTTAGAATTTTTGCACGTGAATTCATGAATGAAATAATCCAGTAATATTCCTTTCATAGAATGTATTAATCTGGTTTTGGACTAAGAGTTATGCTGTCCTTGTACAATAACATGGGAAATGTTTTTCTTTATTACCCTTTTACTGCTAGAATGAGTTTGTGTACAAAGGGTATGATCAATTCCTGGAAAGTTTTGTAGAACTTATGTATAAAATCACCTGGGCCGACTACTTTTATGGTGGGGTATTTTTAACCATCATTATGTATCTTTAATGAATACAGAATTTTCAAGCTTTTTAATTTTTATTGAGTCAGTTCTGATGAGTTAGATTTTTCTATGTATTTGTCAATTTTATGTAAGTTTCAAATTGTTAGCACACAATTCTTTATAGTGTTCTTACTATATATGTGGTTATGTAAGATTTTCCAGTTGATAAAAATTACTTATTTGTATTCTCTCCCTTATTCTCTTGAAAAGTTTTGCTAAAGATTTGGCCAGTGTTTTTAATTTCAAAGGGTAAGCTTTGGGCTTTCTTGACTGTCCCTTGGTTTTGTTATTTCATTCATTTCTACACTTACTTTAATTATGACTCTCTTTCTACTTTACTTGAGTTTATTCTATTGTTCATTCATGTAACTCATGAAGATGGACACTTAGGTCATTAATTTGGAAGCTTTCTTCATTTACGAAGAAATTACCTAAGGCTCCACGGTCCTCTTGAAGCACTGCTTTTGAGAATTCCTTTCTTGTTGTAGCCTAATCATATCTCAACTTCTTCAAGCCTCATGTCAGATTTTACTTCTTTTGTGCAGCTTTACTCCCCTGCCCGTGCTAGTCCACAGTCATGAGTTTGGTTTTACAACTGTATAATGTAATTAGCTGGAATAGACATAGACCCAGGCTAAACCCCAGCTCGTCCACCTAATAGGTATTTCACGTTAAGCATAACAATATATATCATTTTTCATCTTAAACATGGAAAAGACAAAAACTAACTCTTCAGGTTTTTGTGAAATTTAATCTCTCCTTTCTTCCTTCTAGGTTTATAAGATTGCAGAGTTAGTTTTTCCCTCTGATTTACATTGAAAATCATTTCTACATAAAAGCTGAAAAATGCAGAGGAAATGAACTTGGCTAGGTTTTTTTCTCTCTTGGTCTTTATTTTTCTCTTGTGGATATTCCCCAGTCCATTTTTCCCCTGATGGAGAAAATCAGAGCATAGTGTCAGCTGAGTAGTTCTATCCCTACCCAGCCCCCAACATGGTTAGTGTTATGAATTCCTTAATCTTGGCCTTGGAGACTTTGTTTGGCTATATAGTAACCTTCTGGACCAACTCACCAAATTGCTGAATCTGGATTCTTGACATTTTAACTCATTTACCGAAGGAAGACTTTTCCTGTTGAAGGATCAGATTTACTTTCTTATTTATTTACTTACTTTACTTACTTACTTATTATTTTAAGCTCAAAGTTCTTGATTTCCTCTATTTACCTCTTTCCACACTGTGTTATTTAAGTCGATGAAGAGAAGTTGTCATCACCTATATGTATTAACTTCTTAATACTCTAACATCTCTCTATTATTTAAATATAATTTATTGTCAAATTGGCTAACATACAGTATGTACAGTGTGTTCTTGGTTTTGGGTCTATATTCCTTTGGTTCATCTCTTACATACAACACCCAGTGCTCATCCCAACAAGTGCCCTCCTCAATGCTCATCAACCATTTCCCCCTCTCCCCCACCATCCCATCAACCCTCAGTTTATTTTCTGTATTTAAGAGTCTCTTATGGTTCGCCCCCCTGTTTGTAACTACTTTTTTCCCCTTCCTTTCCCCCATGGTCTTCTGTTAAGTTTCTCAAGTTCCATATATGAATTTTCATTCATATGATATCTGTCTTTCTCTGACTGATTTATTTCACTTAGCATAATATCCTCCAGTTTCATACATGCAAATGGCAGGATTTCATTCTTTCTCATTGCCAAGTAGTATTCTATTGTATATATAAACCACATCTTCTTTATCCATTCATCAGTTGGTGGACATTTAGGCTCTTTCCATAATTTGGCTATTGTTGAAAGTGCTACTATAAACATTGGGGTACATGTACCCCTATGAATCAGCACTTCCTGTATCTTTTGGATAAATTCCTAGTAGTGCAATTGTTGGGTCATAAGGTAGTTCTATTTTTAATTTTTTGAGGAACCTCCACAGTGTTTTCCAGAGCGGCTGCACCAGTTTGCATTCCCACCAACAGGGCAAGAGAGTTCCCATTTATCCACATCCTTGCTAGCATCTGTTGTTTCTTGAGTTGTTCACTTTAGCCACTCTGACTGGTGTGATGTGGTATCTCAGTGTGGTTTTGATTTGTATTTTCCTGATGATGAGTGATGTTGAGCAACTTTTCATGTCTGTTGGCCATCTGGATGTCTTCTTTGGAAAAGTGTCCATTCATGTCTTCTGCCCATTTCTTCACTGGATTATTTGTTTTTTGGGTGTTGAGTTTGGTAAATTCTTTATAGATATAGATTTTGGATACTAACCCTTTATCTGGTACGTCGTTTGAAAATATCTTTTCCCATTCTGTCCGTTGTCTTTTAGTTTTGTTGATTGTTTCCTTTGCAGTGCAGAAGCTTTTTATCTTGATGAGGTCCTAATAGTTCATTTTTGCTTTTAATTCCCTTGCTTTTGGATGTGTGTCAAGCAAGAAATTGCTGTGCTGAGGTCAAAGAGGTTGTTGCCTGCTTTCTCCTTTAGGGTTTTGATGGTTTCCTGTCTCACATTTAGGTCTTTCATTTATCTTGAGTTTATTTTTGTGTATGGTGTAAGAAAGTGGTCTAGTTTCATTCTTCTGTATGTTGCTGTCCTGTTCTCCCAGCACCATTTGTTAAAGATACTGTCTTTTTTCCATCGGATACTCTTTCCTGTTTTGTCAAAGATTAGTTGGCCATACGTATGTGTGTCCAGTTCTGGATTCTCTATTCTATTCCATTGGTCTATGTGTCTTTTTTTGTGCCAATACCATACTGTCTTGATGATTACAGCTTTGTACTAGAGGCTAAAGTCTGGGATTGTGATGCCTCCCGCTTTGGTTTTCTTTTTCAATATTACTTTGGCTGTTCGGGGTCTTTTCTGGTTCCATAGAAATTTTAGGATTATTTGTTCTAGCTCTGAGAAGAATGCCGGTACAATTTTGTTTGGAATTTCATTTACTGTGTAGATTGCTTTGGGTAGTATTGACATTTTAATGATATTTATTCTTCCAATCCATGAGTATGGAAGGTTTTTCCATTTCTTTGTGTCTTTTTCAATTTCCTTCACAAGTTTCCTATAGTTTTCAGCATACAGATCTTTTACATCTTTGGTTAGTTTATTCCTAGGTGTTTTACGGTTCTTGGTGCAATTGTAAATGGGATTGATTTCTTGATTTCTTTTTCTGTTGCTTCATTATTGGTGTATAGAAATGCAACAGATTTCTGTACATTGATTTTGTACCCTAAGACTTTGCTGAATTCATGTATCTGTTCTAGCAGCCTTTTGGTGGAGTGTGTTGGGTTGTCCATGTAGAGTATCATGTCGTCTGTGAAAAGTGAAAGTTTGACTTCTTCTTTGCGAATTTTGATGCCTTTTATTTCATTTTGTTGTCTGATGACTGATGCTAGGACTTCCAACACTATGTTAAACCACAGTGGTGAGAGTGGACATCCCTGTCATGTTCCTGATCTCACGGGGAAAGCTCTCAGTTTTTCCCCATTGAAGATCATATTAGCTGTGGGCTTTTCATATATGGCTTTTATGATATTTAGGCATGTTCCTTCTATCCTGAATTTCTCAAGGATTTTTATGAAGAAAGGATGCTGTATTTTGTCAAATGCTTTTTCTGCATCTAGTGACAGGATCATATGGTTCTTATCCTTTCTTTTCTTTAAAAAATTTTTTTGTTACATTTATTCATTTTTCAACAGAGAGAGACAGAACATGAGTGGGGGAGGGACAGGGAGAGGGAGACAGAATCTGAAGCAGGCTCCAGGCTCTGAACTGACAGCACAGAGCCTGACGTGGGGCTCGAACTCACAGATCATGAGATCATGACCTGAGCCGAAGTCTGACATTAACTGACTGAGCCACCCAGGCACCCTTTATCCTTTCTTTTATTAATGTGATGTATCACATTGATTGATTTGCAAATACTGAACCAGCCCTGCAGCCCAGGAATGAATACCACTTGATCCTGGTGAATAATTCTTTTTATATGCTGTTGAATTCTATTTGGTTTGCATCTATGTTCATCAGGGATATTGGCCGGTAATTCTCTTTTTTTGTGGGATCTCTGTCTGATTTGGGAATCAAGGTAATGCTGGCTTCACAGAATGAGTCCAGAGCCTTTCCTCCCATTTCTATTTTTTAGAATAGCTTGAGAAAGATAAGTATTAACTCTGCTTTAAATGTCTGGTAGGATTCCCCAGGGAAGCCACCTGGTCCAGGACTCATTTCTTGGGAGATTGTTGATAACTGATTCAATTTCTTCACTAGTTATGGGTCTGTTCAAATTTTCTATTTCTTCCCATTTGAGTTTTGGTAGCGTGTGGGTGTCTAGGAATTTGTCCATTCCTTCCACGTTGTCCAGTTTGTTGGCATAGAATTTTTTTATAGTATTCTCTGATAATTGTTTGTATTTCTGAGAGATTTATTGTGATAAGTCTATTTTCATTCGTGATTTTATCTATTTGGGTCCTGTCTCTTTTCTTTTTGAGAAGTCTGGCTAGAGGTTTATCAATTTTGTTTATTTTTTCAAAAAACCAGCTCTTACTTTCATTGATCTGTTCTACTTTTTTGGGGGGGGATTCTATATTGTTTATTTCTTATTATTTTCTTCTTCTGCTGGGTTTGGGGTGTCTTTGCTGTTCTGCTTCTAGTTCCTTTAGGTGTGCTATTAGATTTTATATTGGGGATTTTTCTTGTTTCTTGAGATAGGCCTGGATTGCAATGTATGTTTCTCTTAGGACTGCCTTTGCTGCATCCCAAAGGATTTGGACTGTCGTGTTTTCATTTTCATTTGTTTCCATATATTAAAAAAAATTTTTTAATTGTACGGTTGACCCATTCATTCTTTAGTAGGATATCCTTTAGCCTCCATGTATTTGGAGGTTTTCCAAATTTTCCTGTGGTTGATTTCAAGTTTGATAGCATTGTGGTGTGAAAATGTGCATGGTATGATCTCATTTCTTTTATATTTATTGAGGGCTATTTTGTGAACCAGTATGTGATCTGTCTTGGAGAATGTTCCATGTGCACTCAATAAAAATGTGTATTCTGCTGCTTTTGGATGAAAAGTTCTGAATATGTCTTTCAAGTCCATCTGGTCCAGTGTATCATTCAGGGCCATTGTTTCTTTATTGATTTTCTGCCTAGATGATCTGTCCATTTCTGTAAGTGGGGTAGTAAAGTCCCCTGTAATTATGACATTCTCATCAATAAGATTGCTTATGTTTGTGATTAATTGTTTTATATATCTGAGGACTTTCAAATTGTTAGCTCTTCTTGATGGAGAGACCCCATAATTATGATATAATGCCCTTCTTCATCTCTTGTTACAGCCTTTAGTTTAAAATCTAGTTTGTCTGACATAAGTATGGCTACTCCAGCTTTCTTTTGACTTCCACTAGCATGATAGATAGTTCTCTATCACCTCACTTTCAGTCTGAAGGTGTCCTCAGGACTAAAATGGGTCTCTTGTAGACAGCAAATAGATGGATTTTGTTTTCTTATCCATTCTGATACCCAAGTCTTTTGATTGGAGCATTTAGTCCATTTACATTCAGTATTGCTATTGAAAGATGTAGATTTACAGTCATTGTGTTATCTGTAGGTTTCATGCTTGTAGTGATATCTCGGGTCCTTTGGTGGTCTTTGCAACATTCCACTCGCAGGGTCCCCCTCAGGATTGTTGGAGAACAAGAAGCCGAAGGCACTGTAAGAATGTCCTGAAGGAAAGGGATGAACCAGCAAGGAACTGAAAGCAGTTTCATTCCCAGGACGGAAAGCCACCGGGACTGCTCGTTCTCTCCAGAAGGACATCATATGAGCGCCAGGCCTGGGATAAGAATGTTTTGTCTGGCGCCAGATGTACTCATGACCCAGTATGGGATACACTGCAGGTGCATGACCTGTCAAGATGCCAAATACTATGTTGTATGTGCTTGCTGTTATCAGACAATTTGAAAAATAAAAGAGGCCTGAGCCAGGGGACCGATGCTTTGGCTCCTGGAGAGTCTTAGCCCCTGCTTTGTAATTCTCTCATCACTGCACCTTTAGGACCTGTCTCTCTACAAGGATCTCTTGTAGGGCCGGTTTAGTAGTGATGAACTCCTTCAGTTTTTGTTTGTCTGGGAAAACCTTTATCTCTACTTCTATTCTGAATGACAGCCTTGCTGGATAAAGAATTCTTGGCTGCATATTTTTCCTATTCAGCACATTGAATATTTCCTGCCATTCCTTTCTGGCCTGCCAAGTTTCGGTAGATAGGTCTGCTACTACCCTTCTGTGTTCACTTTTGTATGTTAAGACCCGTTTATCCCTAGCTGCTTTCAGAATTTTCTCTTTATCTTTGTATTTTGCCAGTTTCACATGATATGTCGTGCAGGAGATCGATTCCTGTTATGTCTGAAGGGAGTTCTCTGTGCCTCCTGGATTTCAATGTCTGTTTCCTTCCCCACGTTGAGGAAGTTCTCAGCTATGATTTGTTCAAGCCCCTTCTCTCTCTTCTTCTTCTAGAACTCCTATGATATGGATGTTATTACATTTCATTGAGTCACTTATTTCTCTAATTCTCCCCTCATGGCCTAGAATTTTTGTCTCTCTCTTTTTCTCAGCTTCGTCTTTTTCCATAATTTTATCTTCTATTTCACTTATTTTCCCCTCTGCCTCTTCAATCCTTGCTGTCACCATCTCTAGTTTATTTTGCACCTCATTTACAACATTTTTAAATTTATCATGACAATTTTTTTCTTCCATGATCTCTGCAGCAATAGATTCTCTGCTGTCTTCTATGCTTTTTTCAGACCCCATGACTAATCTTATGGCTGTCATTCTAAATTCCTGTTCAGTTATATTGTTTCTATCTGTGTTGATCACTTCTTTAGCTGTCATTTCTTCCTGGGACTTCTTTTGAGAAGAATTCTTCGGTTTCATCATTTTGGCTAGTTTTCTGTCCCTTATGTGTTTTAAAAGCTTGTTATGTGTCTTGCCGTTGTGAGCACTACTATATTAACGAGGCATCATACACTGTTCAGGGCCTGGCGCTTTCAGGCGTATTTTAGAATGTGTTGCTTGCTCTGTATTGTTTTGAGTCTGGTTGCTTTATCTCCCTACTAGCAATGATGTTTTGGACCCTCCACCAGCTGTGCTTTGATTTGTTCATTGAAGTAGCCCTGGAAAAGAAAACAAACAAACAAACAAAAAACAAACAAAACCAAAACAAAACAAAAACAAAAACAAAAACAAACACCCCCCCCCAACCAAAAACACCAGCAACAGAAAAAAAAAAACCACAAACAAACAGCAGGGTAGGGGTGGTGTGGATGGAAGAGGCCTTATCACACACAAAGAGAGAAATGACAGGGGCAGGGAGAAAGAAAAGAAAAGAAAATTGACCAGACAGGGAAGCTATATGGCTTAATCCAGAGAGAGAAAGGGAGGAAAATAAAAAAGGAGATATAGAGCAGTATAAAGAGAATAGATTAAATATGCTTAAACAAACCAACAACCAGAATAACCAGACTAGAGGAGGGATGAAATAAGGAGAAAAGATACACACACACACACACACACACACACACACACACAATAAGAATCATCCAAGAATTAAGTCAGGAAATGCAAGACTGCTGGGTGCCTTAGAACCGGTGGTAGCTCTGGTCTGGAGGAGGGGCTGTCTGGTTTGTCAGAGTGAATCCTGCTCCAGTAGATATGCAGTTACCAGACGCAGAGGGGCATGGTTTTGTGTAGGCAGACCCCGCCTCCACTGTGGGACCACTGTCCATTCCCTGAAGCCCCACCTTGTTGGTGATGGGGACAAAAATGACGACACCCCAGTTCTCCACCCCCCCCATCCTCCCCCCCCCCCCCCCCCCAGCGCTCCGCTGGGATTTAAACCCTGATGTCTTAAAGAGTCCGGCTTCATGCTCCCTGGTTCTGGGGAAGTGCTGCTCCATACCGCCGATATGTGGCCTCTGGTTATACCTTCTTCCCCCAGCACTCCAGGAAGGGGATTGTTTTCTCCCACTGCAGACTGTGCCCCTGACCTAGCCACCGAGTCTAGGGCTGGCTCCCCTCCTCCCCAGGTGCACGAAGAGGGCAGCTGGCCCCAGTCTGGAGAAACCCCCGCAGTTACAGATTGGATCTTTGTCCGTCCAGGTCTGTGGTTTTTCTCTCATCCAGATACAGTCCTACCCTTCCCAGCCTCTCTCTCGTTTTCCTTCGTCTCTCTGCAGAAGGGGATCTCTCCCCTCCATGTCTACTCAGCCCGTTTTATCTCTCCCAGTTCACAATCACGTGCCTGTGGCCTGCCAGGTTGTCCCTGTGGGCCCCTGGAGATGTCTCTGTCACTCTGCAGCCCGGACTCTTGGAATTCAAAGTCCTTTGGCCTCAACACTGCTGTGTTTGAGGGACGAGGGAACTTTGCGTCCCCCTGCTTCTCTGCCATGTTGGATCTCTTCCCTCTGACATCTCTCTAAAGGAGCTGCCATTGATAGGGGCAATCCTTAACCTCCCACAGTGATGCAATGATTATCTCATGAACTGCAGGGTGTCAGCAAATGTGGGCTACGTATTTCACAGCTCCAAGTGGAGAGATTTCTTTGATTCTGCTTGTTCTTTAACCATATACCCTTCCATGAGGTTCCAATACCTGACCTCATCCTGGTACAAAAAGTATTAGGTTAGACAACTAGAATTCAATATGGATTCATTTAGCTGTGGAGAATAGCCAAACCAATTTCACAAAGAACAGGCAAAATATACCCATCAGCATCCAGAGGTGTTTCTACATCCTCTTGTTCCACTGTGAGGAGTATGTTGCAACATTAGTTGTCAATCAAGAGCCCTTAGCACAGTGTGAATTGAAATGACACATGTTCCTCTAAAGCAGTGGTTATTTATACTATGTCAGAAATATCTTCCATAAGCTGGTGGTATTTTTTTCTTTCTTTACCAGTGAAAACATAGACAGCTCTTGATGCAAAGTATTAACACCCAAGAATCTTCCACTTATCTCTTAAAATCCTAACATTCTACCTCTGAAGTCTTAAGAAGTTCTAATAACAATTTGCTTGTTTTCAACAGATACATCAACAAAACAACCTAAAATCTGACTTGGCCTTTTATCAGTTCCTGGGCAAGCCCAGATTCGCTCATAGAGTTCAGGGATGAATTATTGTACTCAATCCCTCAACGTACGTGTCACTACAAGTCACAAAGTCACTTCTGTAAAGATAAAGATGAGGTGGGGTTTATAAACAATGAAAATACCCATATATAATACCAACAGAAATGAAAGCATAAGACCCTGCCCAAATAATAGCTACCATATAACCAACTTCAGTAATGACCTCGTAAGTGTTCCTAGTGGAAGAGGATAGCATTCCCTCTCCAGTTACTGCCAGAACATATCCACCTTCAGTTCCAGGACCTTTGGAAACATCTTTGCCTTTCTTTCTGTTCACTGATTCTAAATGATACCAACTGGGGTCTTGAATTTTCAGGATCTGCTCTGTCACACCTTATACCAAGGATTCCTGCGCAGGAGAGATTACCGAGATAAGTGAAATCTCCTCATGGCTGAGGAATCATCTCTAATGGCTAAGTCACCATTTTAACCTGACATCTTTCTCCTTTGTTCCTTCAGTTGTGGGGATGCCATGCTTCCTTCAGTTATGAAGGACGGTCTGAGATTTTGTGAGGAAAGACTGAGATCTTGTAAGGAAAGACTGAGCTCTGGGTAATCTCAACATTCCCTTTTACTCTTTCAATTTTCCGATAACTAGCCCATTTCCCAGAATGAATTATGACATGCAGATACCTTGCTTGGCTTCCATTTTCCTGACTGCACCCCAATGGATTACATGTCTTTCCTAAAACCTCTTCAAATTTTTCACTATTATTGCACTGCATGGACATGCCGTAATCCATGTAATCACTGGAGTTAATGAATCCAGCATAGATTATTTACCTCACTTACATAAAATTACTAATTTAATAGCTAAATATTCACACATATCTTTAATGATGTTCTTAAAGCAAATTCCAATGGGGGGAGTTATTGATTCAAAGATTAAGACTTTTATTAAGTATGTGAAATTGTCCTCTACAAAGACAATGTAGTGGCGCCTGGGTGGCTCAGTCGGTTAAGCGTCTGACTTTGGCTCAGGTCATGATCCTATGGTTCATGGGTTTGAGCCTCACATCGGGCTCTGTGCTGACAGCTCAGAGCCTGGAGCCAGCTTCAGATTCTGTGTCTTCCTCTCTCTCTCTGCCCCTCCTCTGCTCTTGTTCTCTCTTTCTGTCTGTCTGTCTCTATCTCAAAAATAAATACACATTAAAAAATTTTTAAAAGACAATGTAAATACACAATTTCACTAACAGAGTGTGGAAGTTCCACTTTCCCTATATGCTCACTAATCCTAGGTATTTTGATTAAAAAGCAAATAAAAACGATTTCAATATGAGTATCCAAAAGACTGTGTTTTAATGAATCATCTTTGAAAATGACTTCCCATACAGTTACTTCCCAGTTACATAATGTTTCCCCATGAAAGTCTTAAAAAAAGCTTATTTTTTAATGTAACTCCCCACTTAAAGTTTGTTTGTATGCGTTCTTTAAATTTCTTCTTAAGTTTATTCCTAAATACTTAATATTTCTCTTCCTATTCTGGATGGAATTTACCTATTTAAAATAAAAATGTTTTTCTTTTTCTACTAATTAAAAAACTAATATCTATTCATCATAGACAATTCAAAACAGTGATAACTTATACAAAGAAAAAACCTCCATAATCTCAACGCTCAGAGATCATCCCAGAGAATTCTCTCATGGGTTTCTTTCCAGACTATTTTTGCCATGAGCCTGTTACAAGCACTTTTATTTCTCAAACGATGAGTTCACACTGTATGTAAAATCTTGTAATTCTGTTGGTTTTATTTGCAATATATTATCAATGTTTTGTTCAAGGGAAAAATATCCAACTACAACATTATGCTTAAAAGACTAAACACTGTATTTTGTGTTATCAACTGGCAATTGTTCAGGTTTTTCTATTTTTACTATTATAAAAATATTGTGATTAATATTCTTGTAAAAAACTCTTTGTAAACATTCTTAATAATTTCCTTAGGAAAAATTCCTGGAAATTGAATTGCAGGTTATAGGGAATATTATGCATTTAAGGTTTAATTTACAGTTTTGTTAAATTGTCATTTATATACAGATTGCTAAATTGCCCTAAAGAAAGTTGAACCAAATTCACATTTGCAAGAGAATAGCCAGTTGCCTGAACCTCCCTTATTGGGTATTATTGTCAAAGAGAAAAGGAAAAATAGCCAGCACATAAGATGAAAGAATATAGTTTTAATTAGAATTTATTTGTTACAAAAAGTTGAAGATTTGTAATTATTTTATTTATCATTTATATTTCCTTTTTGTGAACTACTCTTTAATGTCTTTTGGCAACTTTAAAATTAGGTTCTTTTTTTTTCTCTCTCTTGTTCGTAGAAGTATTTTGTGCTGAAAGGACATTAATCCTGCATCTATCTTGTATATTAAAAATATATTTCGAGTATTTTGTTATTGTATTTTACTTTATTTTGTCATTCAGATATTTCATACTTTTCCCCAGCTTTATTTAGCTATTATTGACAAACAGCAATGTGTAAGTTTAAGGTGTACAAAGTGATGATTTGATGTACTTACATATTATGAAGTAATTACCACAATAAGGTTAGCTGTTTGTGTGTGTGTGTGTGTGTGTGTGTGTGTGTGTGTGGTGAGAACATTTAAGACCTGGGACACTTGGGTGGCTCAGTCAGCTGAGCATCTGACTCTTGGTTTCAGTTTAGATGATGATCTCAGAGTTTGTGAGTTTGAGCCTCACATTGGTCTCTGCACTGCAGCATGGAACCTGCTTGGGATTCTCTCCCTCCCTCTCTCTCTCTGCCCCTCCCTGGCCTGTGCTCCCTCTTTCAAAATAAATAAAACTTAAAAAAAAAAGAGGATTTAAGATCTGATCTCCTCTTACTGAATAATCCAAGTTTGCCTTACTGATTTGAAATACTACCCCTGAACTTTTGGTTCAATATGGCAAATTGAACACACACATTTATCTCTGCTTTTTTCTGAAAGCCCATTTAAAATGACAATAAAAACGCATACAAAGGCTTAAGCCCACAATAGCCCACAAGAAACTGGGAGAGATTACAGGAGTTGAAGGATGTTCACCAGAGGAGCTCAAAACGTACTCATGCACAGAGAACTTCCAATCAATATTCCTGAAAAAGTCAGGTTCACTTAAGTATAATTTACATACAAGAAAAATACCTCTTAAAAATATACAGTCTAGGGGTGCCTGGCTGGCTAAGTTGGTGGAGCAGGTGATTCTTGACCTCAGGGTTGTGAGTTTGAGCCCCACATTGGGTGTAGAAATTACTTTAAGTGATTTATTTTTAAAATAAAGTCTATACAAAAAATAAATACAGTATACAGCCTGTGCATTTCTTATTTAAAAATTTTTTTAATGTTTATTCATTTTTGAAAGAGAGAGACAGAGTGTGAGTGGGAGAGGGGCAGAGAGAGAGGGAGACACAGAATCCAAAGCAGGCTCCAGGCCCTGAGCTGTCAGCACAGAGCCTGTCGTGGGGCTCAAACTCACAGACCCTGAGATCATGACCTGAGCCAAAGTTGGACACTTAACCAACTGAGTCACCCAGGCGCTCCCAGCTTGTGCATTTCTTAAAAAATTTTTACTTATTTATTTATTTGTTTATTTATTTATTTAGAGAGCACAAGTGCTGGAGAGGGGCAGAGAGAGAGGGAGAAAGAATCCCAAGCAGGCACCACAGTGTTAGTGCTGAGCCTGATGGGAGCTCAATCTCATGAACTGTGAGAGCATGGTCTAAGCTGAAATCAAGAGTTGGCTGCTTAACCAACTGAGCCACCCAGGGGCCTGCAGTCTATGCATTTTGAAAGTACACTCATGTAACTACCATAACCATCAAGATATAATAATAGTTCAATCAAGCCCCCAAATTACTTTGTGATTCTGTATAGTCAACCTTCCAGTTCCTGGCAACCACAGATCTGTTTTCTATCTCTACAGTTTTGTCTTTCCTAAATGTCATATAAACGTAATTATATGGCAAGTAGCTTTTTGATCAGCCTTCAGATTCATCCATGCTGTTGGGTATATGATCATTAGTTCTTACTTTTTTATTGCAGTGTAGAATTCCAATGTTTGGATGCACTATAGCCATTTTTATCCATTGACAAGTTGAAGGACATGTGGGTCGTTGTCCATTTCCTCTCAATCTGTTGCTTGTCTTCTCATTTTCTTAACAGTGCCTTTCAAAGAGTAAATGTGTTTACTTTCTATGAATTTCAATGTACCAATATTTAATTTTTGGATCATGCTTTTGGTGTCATAGCTAAGAAATCTCTGCCTAACTCAAAATCACAAAGATTTTTCTTTTACATTTTGATCTAGAAGTTTTATACTTTTATATTTTCCACTTATATCTGTGAGTTTTTTTTAATGTTTTTATTTATTTTTGAAGGAGAGAGACAGCATGAGCGGGGGAGGAGCAGAGAGAGAGGGAGACAGAATCTGAAGCAGGCTCCAGGCTCTAAGCTGACAGCACAGAGCCCGATGTGGGGCTTGAACTCATAAACTGCGAGATCGTGACCTGAGCTGAAGTCAGACACTCAACCGACTGAGCTACCCAGGCACCCCATATCTGTGAGTTTTTAAAGTTAATATTTGTGTATGATAAAGAACACAAGTTGAGCTTCCTTTTTCTTGCATATACTGTTCCAATTCTTCCACCATCTTTTGCTAAAAAGACAATCCTTTCTTCATTGGCTTGTCTTTGTATCTTTGTTGAAAATTGACTACCTCTGTGTGTCGGTGGTGGTGGGGAGGAGTATTTCAGGATTGTATTCTGTTCTATTTATCTACATGTTTTTTTCCCACTAATAACACCTGTATCGATTTTTGTAGCTTTATATAAAGGTAAGTCATGACAGCAAATAGTTTGGGTCCTTCAACTTTATTCTGTTTTTAAAAATTATTTTGGCTATCTTAGTTCCTTATGCTCATATAAATTTCAGCCTGTCAACTTCTAAAACAAAGTCTCCTGGAATTTTGACTAAGATTGCATTGTCTACAGATTGGTCTGAGAGAACTAACATGTTAACAATATTGAGCCTTCCAATCCACGAATGATGGTATATCTCTTTATTAAGTTAGGTCTTCTTTGATTTCTTTTATCAGTTCAAGAGTAAGCGTGTTGTTAATGTTTTTCAAATTTTCTGTCTCTGTACTGACTTTCTATCTACTTGTTCTATCAGTCACTGATAGAGTAATGTGGGAGTCTCCTACAATAATTATGGATTTGTCTCTTTATTTCCTTTCAGTTCTATAACTATTTCTCTATAACTTTTTCTCTCAAGTATTATGAAGCTCTGTTTTGGTGCATACACAATTATATTCTTATGTGTACTTGATGAATTTACTCCTTTATATAATATCTTCTTTATCTAGGTAATATATTCCTTGTCGTGAAATCTACTTTGTCCAGAATTAATATAGCCACTCTAGCTTCTTTTTTCTTTCTTTCTTCCTTCCTTCCTTCCATACAAGTTCTCTCTGAAGAATTTCCTTTAATATTTTCTTGTAGGATAGGTCTTATTGTAATTTATTCTCTCAATTTTTGTTTGTTGGAATAAGTCTTTATTTCTCTTTTATTCATGAAGATATTTCCATTGGGTATAGAATTCTGGGTTGACAGGTTTTAATTTTTTGCAGCACTTTAAATGTTATTGTAATAAAAATAAAAAATGGTACCATATTAAAATAAATAAATAAGTTATTCTCTTGTTTTCATATCTTCTAAGAAGAAATTCACTGTAATTCGTACTTTTGTAAGTATGTAATATGTCTCTTGTCATTGCTGTTGTTATAATTTTTTCTTTAAATTTAGTTTTCAACAGTTTGAATATGATCTATCTTTAGGGAATGAGGAGGGAGAATTTACCTTGCTTAAAGTTTTCTGAGTTTCTTGGAACTATGATTAATTTCACTTATTATTCTTGAATGATTCTTGTCCCTTATCTTTTCAAATATTTTTTTCCGCCAATTCTTTCTTTCTTCTGGAATTAAAAATTTTAATTTTTTTGTATTGTTCCAATAGTTATTTGATAGCCGCTTCTGTTTTTGTTTTCCTCTTATTTTCTCTCTTATTATTATTATTATTATTATTATTTTTACATTTCAGTTTGGGTAACTTCTATTGACCTATAATCAAGGTCACTTATTCTTTTCTTCTCTGTATTGAGTCTGCTGAGGAGTCTGTCAAAGGCATCATTCTCTCTATTATTCTATGTATGTGTGAATGTGTTTTACTTCTAACATTTACATCTGACTCATAGTTTCCATCTCTCAGCTGAAATTCCCCATCTGTTCATTCATGTTGTTCATCTTTTCCATGGGAATCTTTAATTTATCAGTTATAGTTATTTTTAATTCCTTATCTGAGAATTGTAACTTCTGGTCATATTTGAATCTGATTCTATTGATTTCTTTGTGTCTCTCCAAGGTTATTTTTTCTTGTTTTATTGTGTTTGGAACAGTAAGGTCTCAAGTACATAGTATTTGTGTCTGGAAATACGCATATTCTTCTTCTGTTAGGTATTAGTGGGTGGGGCTTTGTCAATCTAAATGTAAACCGAGTTAGTTTTTCATTTTGTTGTTGTTAACTTCGGTGCATCGAGGCTTTAATTTCTTCTAGTATTATGTTAGGTTTAGGACGGAGGCTGGTTTGTCATAGGGTTTCTTTTCCTCAATGTGTCTGTTGTACCTTCAGCTTTAAATCTTCTCGATGTGACTGACCCTCAGAAAACTCTCTCCCTTCTTTCTTCTCTCCATATGTATTAGTTTCCTAGGACTTCCATAATAAGGTATTATAAGCCGTATGGCTTAAAACGATAGACATTTATTCTCTCACAGTTTCGGAAGTTAGAAATGTGAGATCAATATGTCAGCAGGGTTGGTTCCTTTTGAGGGCTTTGAGAAGCCATCTATCCCATGCTTATCTCTTAATTTCTGATGTCTTGCTGACAGTCCTTGGTATTTGCTGCCATATTGATACTTCACTACAATCTCTGCCTCCGTGTTCACATGGTGTTCTTCCTATGTCTCTGTCTGTGTCCATGTTTTTCTCTTCTTATAAGGACACCAACCATATCAAATTAAAGTCCCACCCTACTCCAATATGACCTCATCTTACCTAATGCTAATATATAATGCTGCTATTAATATTATCATGCCAGTACAATGGAATGCTACATTAGCACATAGTACCATATAATATACACTACAGTACATTCATATACTGGTTTGATGCTAATACTAATAACCAATAACATAATAACTAGTTACATCTTCAGTGACCTTATTTCCAAATAGTACTGGAGGGGTAGGGTTTTGAGGTATCTTTTTGGAGACACAATTCAACTCTTAACACCAAAGGTATAGTGCTGTTGCTAGTTACCTGGTATGTCCTAGCCTAGTTTAGGGTGGGATGTGTGTTTTTCTGGTCAAACCTCTGCCTTATAGAGGAGGCCCTGGGTTCTTGAGTCTTAGAGATGGAGTTTTCTCAGTGATCACTGCCCTTCTCCAGTGGTTGGAGACCTCTTATGGCCTCCTGTTCCTATCTCAGGATAGACGGCTTTTCTTTTACTTCTTTTCGAGCACAGTGAGTCTTTATCTGGGTTCTCAGAGTAACAGGGTTTGCTGCCCTGCCTCCAGATACTTAAGGCATTTGTCCTTTGAAGACAAGTGTCCAGAAAGGGCCTTCTGCCTTTTATGCAATGTACCCACTACCCTCCTCCAGTTATACATCACTGAAGGAGGCTTTCTCCAATCTTCCACCCTGCCTGCAATCTTTCCTTTATGAGCCCTGAGGTAGAAAATGGAGAAAGATATCGGCAGACTTCTCTTCTATCCATAGCATTTGGTAGTTTCAGCCTTTCTTGATATTCTACACTCAGACTTCAGCATTTCATTAAAAAAAAAATTGAGCGGAATTGTTCTTATCCCCTTGTATGGTCATACTGTTTTCTCCCTATGTTCTTCTGTAGGTTAACCAGTACTCATGACCCCTTTCTCCGTAAGACTGCCTGTATTTCCTTAAATTTCAGGCTGCTTGGTTGCTTTGTGATCTTAGCACTCTGATGGCTTCAAGAAAAGTTTCGATTTTGAACATTATCCTGTTGTTGCTGTTTTTCTTATTTTTAAGGTTTTAAATGCTACACTTTCAAATAAGAACACAGGCCAAGTCTCAACAGACAGGAAAAAATGCTTTAACATTAAAAAGAGATTAATAAACAAACAGAAAAAAGCTAACTCAGAGGGCACTGAGACGACGTAGGAAGCAGAAGAAAACATCAAAACAAAATAAAAGCAATATCCTTAACAAAATATTATATGTTGCATCCACAAAATGTGACTATAAGTATCTACGTGTGTGTGAATTTATGCTTGTCGTGTGTATATAAATAGAACAAAACATAACTGTTGATCATAAATGTATATTAAAAATGATAGTGGAAAAATAATGTTAAAAAGGTAGGATGAGGGGCGCCTGGGTGGCGCAGTCGGTTAAGCGGCCGACTTCAGCCAGGTCACGATCTTGCGTCTGTGAGTTCGAGCCCCGCGTCGGGCTCTGTGCTGACAGCTCGGAGCCTGGAGCCTGTTTCCAATTCTGTGTCTCCCTCTCTCTCTGCCCCTCCCCCGTTCATGCTCTGTGTCTCTCTGTCCCAAAAATAAATAAAAAACATTGAAAAAAAAAAAAAAAAAAAAAAAGGTAGGATGGTAATATGGAGGAAATCTCTCAAAAACACACCAGAAAGGTAGGAAATGAGAAACAGAAGAAGGTGTTGGAGAATCAACATACAACGTCTGATATCTGATTAACAGGATTTTCAGAAGGGGAAAATAAAGAACATACAAAGGGGAGGGGGGCATGGGAAGAGGGCAGAGTAGAAGGATGCTGAGCTCACCCCATCCCCTGCTTTCAGGGGATATGTCATCTTTATCTACGTCTGCAGAGCGATCCGAAGACTGGCAGAGCGAAGTCCACAACTAAACATAGAGAAGAAGCTGCAGCTGGAAGGTTAGGAAGGTCAGAAAGGTGGAGGGAGGCTGCCCAGAGACGGGAGGGAGCTGCATATGCAGAGAGGGCAGAGAAATAGGCCCTCACACCAGGGAACTCAGATGAGGACGACCAATCCCCACGGCATTTGGTTTTAAAACCAGAGGGGCTGAATTCTGTGAGTTTATAAAACCAGGGGTACTTGGAGTCTGGAGCTTTAAAAGTCTACTGACTCAGGACCGGGCAAGCCAGGAGGGTGAGTGATAGCTCAGTCACCACCCTTAGAGAGACCGCAACCTGCTCAGAAAGGCAACATACAAATGGCAGTTAAAAAAAATGGCAGTTGATACAATGCCAGGGGCAAATGGAAGACAGATCTGTTTCTACTGATTTTGGAGCATGTTGGGGGACTTCTCTGAAAAGGTGGGAGCCGACAGGTGCTATTTTTCTTCCCTACCCACCCGCCCCAGCGTAAACACAGAGCCCCCTTCAGGAGGTGGGGCTACACAAACACTCGCTACCTAACCTACTAGTGGTGTGCCATGCCCACAAGTTATCCTGAGGACTAGCCCACTCCAAGCCCGCTAACTTTGGCCCCGGGCTCAGGGCAAATCTTGTTAATGTTGTGCATGCACCCAGCCAGCATCCACGGGTACAACTGGCATCACGTGCTGGGCCCGGCCGTGCCTCCCTGCTCCCAGCCATCGTTGCCAGCTGTGCCCAGCCTCGTTCCCCTGGCAACCACGGCATGCAACCCCCAGCCACTGAAGGGCTTTGGGGGACTGGCATAGGACTGGTGGCCCGGTGCAAACTTCGCTAATATTGCCCCCTGCTCCCAAGTTCCTTGCCAGGCACGCTCCCTCAGAGCTGCCCTGCCTGGGTCCCGCTAACACCACAGAGGGAAAGCACAGCCTACAACAGGGAGCAAACACTACAGATGACTGTACTGAAAGGAAAAGTGACTCAGACACAATAGCAAGGTGTAAGCAACACACATAGGATAGTCTCCTGAAATGCCAGGTTCTGGTGAAGAGGGGACACTGGGTTCTCAGAGTAACAGAGCACTCCAGCACTTCTTCTTCATAAAGTCACTATTTTTAACAGAAGGAGACACAGCTGACCCTTAACACATAGCCACAGTCACAGAGAGGCAGATAAAATGAAGACACAGAGGAACCCGTCGCAAATGAAAGGACAGGACAAGACCATAGCCAGAGATCTAAGTGAAACAGATGTAAGTAACATTCCTGATGGATAATATAAAGCACTGACCATAACGATACCACTGGACTTGAGAAGAGTGGAAGACATGAGTGAGACCCTTAACACAGAGATAAGGAATAGCAGAGCAGAGATAAAGAGCTCAATAAATAAAATGAGAAACATGTTTGGTTAAATGGACAGCAGGATGAAAGAAGCAGAGGAATCAATTAATGACCCAGAAGACAGAGTAATGGAAAGTAATCCAACTGCACAAAAGAGAGAGAAAATGATCAAGCAACATAGGAATAGACTTACGGAACTCAGTGACTCCATCAAACATAATATCTGTATTATAGTCGTCCCCGAAGAAGAAGAAAGAGCAAAGGGGGCAGAAAATTTATTTAAAGAAATTATAGCTGAAAATCTCCTTAATCTGGGGGAAGAAAATAGATATCCAGATCTAAGAGGCTAAAAGAACTGCTAACAAAAGTTTATCCACACCAAGACAGATTGTAATTAAATTTGCAAACTATGGTGCTAAAAAAAAAAAAAACATGTAAAAACAGCAAGACAAAAGAAGTCAATAACATGAAAGGGAGATTTTTCAGCTGAAACTTTCCAAGTCAGAAGGGAGTGGCATGATATATTTAAAGTGCTGAATGGGAAAAATCTGCTACTAAGAATACTCTTTCCAGCAAGGCTATCATTCAGAATAGAAGGAGAGATAAAGAGTTTCCCAGACAAAATAAAACTAAAAAAGTTCCTCACCACTAAATCAGGCCTGCAAGAAATTTAAAAGGGAAATTTGAGTGGAAAGGAGAAACCAAAAGTGACAGTTTGAAGGTAGGAAACACAAAAACATTAAAAATGGATATCTCTGTAAAAAATCCGTCAAAGAACTAATAAAAAAGCTTATAAAATGTAACAAACATATACCTAAACATGGGGAGAAGGGGAATAAAGAAAGAGTTCAAACTTAAATAACATCAACATAATATAGAGTGCTGTATGAAGAAGTTATATACAAACTGAACAAAAACCATGGATCAGAAACCACTAATAAATAAGCAAAAGAGAAAATAATCCAAATATACCAATGAATAAAATCAGCAAAACATGAAAGGAGAAAGAAAGACAAGAACAGATCAGAGACAATCTTCAGAACCAACCACAACACAAGTAATAAAATGGCAATAAATACATATCTATCAATAATTACTTTGAATGTAAATGGACTAAATGCTCCAATCAAAAACATAGGGTGACAGAATATATAAAAAACAAGATCTATCTATATGCTGCCTACAGGAGACCCATTTCAGACTTAAAAACAACTGTAGATTGAAATGAGAGGATGGAGATACATCTATCATGCAAGTGGATATCAAAGAAAGTTAGAGTAGCAATTCTTATATGGGACAAAATAGACTTTAAAACAGACTGTAACAAGATACAAAAAACAACACTATATAATAATAAAGGGGACAATCCAAAAATAAGATATAACAATTGTGAATAGTTATGCATTCAACATGGTGCACCCAAATACACAAAACAGTTCATAACAAACATAAAAGAACTAATCATTAACAACACAATAATAGTAGAGTACTTTACCACCACGCTTACATCAATGAACAGACATCTAAATGGAAAATCAACAAGGCAACAATGGCTTGAATGACAGATACACTGGACCAGATGGACTTAGTAGATATATTGAGAACATTTCATCCTAAAGTAGCAGAAGATGCATTCTTTTCAAGTGCACACATAACATTCTCCAGAATAGATCACATATTAGGCCATAAAACAGATCTCACAAATTCAAGAAGACCAAAATCATACCATGCATATTTTCTGACCACAACACTATGATTCTAAAAGTCAACCACAAGGAAAAATCTGGAAAGAGTACAAATACATGGAGATTAAATATCATGCCACTAAACAATGAATGAGTCAACCAGTCAGTAAAAGAAGAAATAAAAAAATACACAGAAACAAATGAAAATAAAAACACACACAAAAAAGAAGTCCAAACTTCTGGGATGCAGCACAAGCAGTTCTAAGAGGGAAGTTTATAGTAATAAAGGCCTACCTCAAAAGCAAGAAAAATCTCAAACAACCTAACCTTACACTTAAAGGAGTTAGGAAAAGAAGAACAAATAAAACCTAAAACCAGCAGAAGGAAGGAAATAATAAAGATTAGAGCAGAAATAAATAATATGGAAACAACAACAAAAAAATAGAGTAGATCGATGAAACCAGGAGCTGTTTCTTTGAAAAAAATCAATAAAATTGATAAACCTCTAGCTAGACTTACCAGGAAAAAAAGAGAATGGACTTAAATAAATAAATCACAAATGAAAGAGGAGAAATAATATCCCACACCCCATAAAAACAATTATAAGAGAATGTTATAAAAAAAAACTATATGTTAACAAATTGGACAACCTAGAAGAAATGAATAAAATCCTAGGAACATATAAACTACCAAAACTGTAACAGGATGAAATAGAAAATTTGAACAGACCAATAATCGGTAAAGCAATTGAATCAGTAAAAAACAAACAAACAAACAAAAAAAAAACGCCTCCCAACAAAAGTTCAGGACCAGATGGCTTCACAGGCAAATTCTACCAACCATTTAAAGAACCATTAAAGAATGGTTTTTAAAGATAGGTAGGTGTTACTACCTATCTTGTCAAACTATTCCAAAAAATAGAAAAGGAAGGAAAATGTCCAAATTCAGTCTATGAGGCTGGCATTACCCTGATACCAAAACCAGATAAAGACACTATGAAGAAAGAGAACTACAGGCCAATATCCCTGAGGAACATAGATGTAAAACTTCTCAACAAAATACTAGCAAACTGAATTCAACAATACATTAAAATAGTAATTCACTACAGTCAAGTGGGATTTATTCCTGGGTTTCAAGTGTGGTTCAATATTCCCAAATCAATCAATGTGATGCATCACATCAATGACATAAAGGTTAAGAACCACATGATCATTTCAATAGATACAGAAAAAGCATTTGACAGAGTACAGCAACCATTCATAATAAAAGCCCTTAACAAAATAGGTTTAGAAGGAGCTTACCTCAACATAACAAAGACCATCTATGAAAACCCCACAGCTAATATCACCCTTACTGAGAAATAACTGACAGCCTTTCCTTTGTGGTCAGGAACAAATAAGTCTCACGACTATTTTTTAACACAGTACTAGAATTCCCAGCCACAGCAATCATACAACAAAAAGAAATAAAAGGCATCCAAATCTGTAAGGAAGAAGTAAAACTTTCACTATTTGCAGATGACATGATACTATATGTAGAAAACCTGAAAGACTCCACCAAAATACTGCTAGAGCTGATAAATGAATTCAGTAAAGTTGCAAGATAATGAAGTGGCAGAAAGAGAAATTTAGAAAACAACTTAGTTTGTAATTGCACCAAAAATATTAAAATACCTACGAATAAAATTAACCGTGCAAACAAAAGACCTGTACTCTGAAAACGATAAAATATTGATGAAAGAAACTGAAGATGACACAGAAGTGAAAAGATATTCCATGCTCATGGATTGGAAGAGCAAATATTGTCAAAATGTCTATGCTACAGAATGCAGTCTACATATTTAATACAATCCTTATCAAAATACCAATTGCAGTTTTTCATAGAACTAAAACAAAACAAAAAAAAATCCTAAATGTATGGAACCATAAAAGACCCTAACTAGCCAAAGCAATCTTGAAAAAGAGAAGCAAATCTGGAGGCATCACAATTCCAGACTTCAAGTTATCTTACAAGGGTATAGTAATCAAAACAGTATGGTACTGGTACAAAAACAGACACAGATAAAAGAACGGAATAGAAAATACAGAAATAAACCCACAGTTATATGGTTAATTAATCTTTGATGAAGCAGGAAAGAATATCCAATGAGAAAAAGACAGTCTCTTCAACAAATGATGTTGGGAAAACTGGACAGTAACATGCCAAAACAATGAAACTGGATCACTTTCGTAAACCATACACAAAAATAAATGCAAAAGGGATGAAAGACCTAAATGTGATACTTTATTTTTTATATATTTTTAATGTTTATTTATTTTTGAGAGAGGGAGAGACAGAGTGCTGGTGGGGAAGGGGCACAGAGAGAGAGAGAGACACAGAATCTGAAGCAGGCTCCAGGCTTTGAGCTGCCAGCACAGAGCCCAATGCAGGGCTCAAACCCAAGAAACACGAGATCATGACCTGAGCCGAAATCAAAAGCTTAACTGACTGAGCCCCCCAGAAACCCCCTGAACGTGATACTTTAAACCATAAAAATCACTGGTGCGCCTGGGTGGCTCAGTTGGTTAAACATCTAACTCTTGGTTTTAGCGCAGTTCATGATTTTCTGGTTCGTGAGATTAAGTCTCATGTCATGCCTGTTTAGGATTCTCTCTAGCCATCTCTCTCTGCCTCTCCCCCATTTGTGATCTTTCTCTCTCTCTCTCTCTCTCACACACACACACACACACACACACACTCTCTCTCTCTCTCTCTCTCTCTCTCAAAATAAATAAATAAATGTTTTTTAAAAACCCATAAAAATCCTAGAAGAGAATACGGGTAGTAATTTCTTTGACATTGACTGTAGCAACTTTTTTCTAGATGGGTCTACTGAGGCAAGGGAGGCAAAAGTAAAAATAAACTATTGGATCTACATCGAATAAAAAGCATCAGCACAGTGAAGGAAACAATCAGCAGAACTAAAGGGCAACCTACAGAATGGGAGAAGATATTTGCAAATGACATACCCAATGAAGGGTTAGTATCCAACACATATATAGAACTTATACATCTCAACCCTCAGAAACAAAATAATCTAGTTCAAAAAATGAGAAGACATGAATAGATATTACTCCAAAGAAGATATACAGATGACCAATGGACACATGAAAGCATGTTCATCATCACTTACCATCAGGGAAATGCAAATCAACACTACAATGAAATGTCACTTCACACTTGTTATGATGGCTAAAATCAACAACAGAAGAAACAACAGAGGTTGGCAAGGATGTGGATAAAAAGGAACCCTTGTGCACTGTTGGTGGGAATGCAAACTGGTGCAGTCACTCTGGAAAACAGTGTGGAGGTTCCTCAAAAAATTAAAAATAGATCTACCCTATGACCCAGCAATAACACTGCTAGGAATTTATCCAAGGGATACAGGAATGCTGATGCATAGGGGCACTTGTACCCCAATGTCTATAGCCACACTCTCAACAATAGCCAAATTATGGAAAGAGCCTAAATGTCCATCAACTGATGAATGGATAAAGAAATTGTGGTTTATATACACAATGGGATACTACATGGCAATGAGAAAGAATGAAATATGGCCTTTTGTAGCAACGTGGATGGAACTGGAGAGTGTGATGCTAAGTGAAATAGGTCATACAGAGAAAGACAGATACCATATGTTTTCACTCCTGTGTGGATCCTGAGAAACTTAACAGAAGACTATGGGGGAGGGGAAGGAAAAAAAGAGAGAGCGAGCAAGCCAAACCGTAAGAGACTCTTAAAAACTGAGAATAAACTGAGGGCTGATGGGGGGTGGGAGAGAAGGGAAGGTGGGTGATGGGCATTGAGGAGGGCACCTGTTGGGATGAGCACTGGGTGTTGTATGGAAACCAATTTGACAATAAATTTCATTAAAAAAAAAAAGGAAGCCTAGATTTTCATATAACCACACACTTATGTGCTGTATGAATGGGGGTGGTTGTTATTTAATTTACATGCTCTGCTTTCTTCTAAGATGCAGATAAAAATAGCATCTACCTCACAGCATTATTATGTATATGAGATAAAATTAGTTAATGCAGGGAAAGTACTTAGTGCATGGAACAAAGAAAGCAACTAAAAAGTGACTACTGTTATTTTATTCCAGCAGTAGTTTAGCACAGCTTTATATTTATTAACACATGCTAAGGGAATTAGCTCTAATTACTCTTCTATTTTTTTTCCTAAATTTTATGAGATTGTTTTCTTCTAAATAAATTCAAGAATCTCTTTATCTTCTCTATAAGAAATATATTTTAACTCTGAACTTATTCAAGTCTTTCATATCTATGCATAGAGACTATGGCTTTCTTTATCAAAGTCTGTACACTTCTTGTTCAGTTTATTACTAGGTATCATGAATATATCTGTACATTTCACCTCTCTCACTCATATTCTTGCTCTAGGTCTTGTCCTATTTTATACACTCTTGTGTATGAGATCTTTCCTTACATTTTCATCATGTCTCTGTATATGGAAACAATCTTGATTTTTGGCATCTTATTTTTTAGCCTGTCACCTCTCTGAACTTTCTAAAATCAGTTTTAATATTTCATTTGATACTCTTGTTCTTTCCTATTATATAATTATAGTATCTGCAAATTATATTTTCTCTGCCTTTCCATTTGTTTTGCTTCCTGTTTTTATCTTATGATATATATATTTATATTATATGAAAGTTGACCTTTTGTTTTCATGTTACTTTGATTTTGTTTTGTGCTTTCCCAATGTTTTCTGTCTTTTCATTTACAGTATGTTTTCTTTGGTTTTAGTCTTCCAATGTTTTAGTTTGACATATGTCCCATTTTTATTCAAATAGCAATAACAATACCAGTGATAACTTTATTATTATTATTATTATCATAGGCATTTATTAAAAACTTGCATGCACCTGGCCCTTTATAGTTTCCAATAATACTAATACTATTACTAACAATATCAACAAAATGTTAATAATTGCTAACAATATTGTACGTTTCCTATACACTAGACATGTTTTAAGCACTTCACATGCCTTAAACTCCTTTTATTCTGACAACACTCTTGATATTCTTCTTCCGGCCAAATCCTATGAGGCATGTACAATTATCTCCATTTTATAGATGAGAAAATGTGATTTTCAGATATGATGCCAATACCTAACAATAATCTATGCTGTCTCATACTTACCTATTAGGTCTTCAAAAATGTTTTTCTGATTTTACCTTTTTTTTTTTGAATCCTACTACTTCTCCTCCTCCTCCCCTTCCTCTTCCTTCTCCTCCATATTTCATATCTGTGGCCACTTTTCTAATCTTCTCTCCCCTCTGTCATGGGCAGTTCCAGTCTGCATTTCTTTCTTCTGTCTTCAAAGACCAGTAGTAAAATATGTATTAGAAAGGAAGACAAAAAGAAAAAAAGAAAAGGAAAAGTTAGGAAAGAAATCCTTTTCAAGACAATGATTTCAGGTTATTTCCAGTAACGATCTTCTTCCTTATTCCGAGATCAGACCTCCTTATTCCTGCAAGGCCCCGGGGGCAGGTGGGAGAGACTGCACATGCCCAGTATCCTGGGTGAGATGGTTCCTGTGAGGGTGGCTCCTCCTGGGTTCAGGTGCCTGACAGCAGCCACAGATGGTGCAGGCCATTACTCACTACCCTAAGGCAGCACAGCCAGTCCCCCATTGTTCAGGATATAACAAAGTACTTAGATCAAGCCAGTGACAAAGGCATTCTCTCCGAGCACTAATTAGCCTCTGAGTAATTTCTAATCTAACTCCAATTTCAACCATATGTATATACAGATGCAGTTTGCTTTACACTTCTTGCGTTCTTTCCCCCATCATTCTTGGACCCTCCTGCCACCACCCTCCCCCATTCCTGCATCCTTTTAATTCTATTCATCAATTTCCTTCCCTGAGATATTTTACCATTTAACTTGGGACTTGAAGGTGGACAACTCTTGGGATCCTCCATATTCTCCCGCACAACTGTGTGGGGTTCTCAGGAACCGATAAAGTGAGAAGCAGTGAAACTCAGAATCCCTTTTTTTTCAGAATGACAACATACAAGTACGGATGCAACTGAGGCAGGGATTGTGGCAGTCTGCTGACACTGCTACATTATTATTATTATTATTATTATTATTATTCATTTCTTACATTTTTCTTTGTTTTATTTTTTAAATGTTTTCCCTGAGTTACCTATAAAAATAACATTTTGTTACTTTGCGTACCTTTCCTTTATCAGTCACAGCATACCCTAGGTTCTCAGAGAGACCTTTCCCCACATTTGCTCCTATTCACTCAATGTCAGAAGCCTTCTTGAGTCATGGATTTCTTTAGAGGACCGCATTTATCTTTCTATTTCTCATTAGCTATGATTGATTTGTAGCAGCTTTGCTTTGGGAAGTTGTGGCTCTTCTTTTTCTCCATTTATAGGTTGACTTTATTTTTTCTTTCCTTTTTTTTTTCACTGTCAAGAATCTGTTTCCCAGTTTGCATAGCCCATACTAACCACACCCTCTATTCTCTTCCTAATTGACATGAATTCCAAGAAGACAGTGGCATTCCCCCATTGGTTCTCCTTGCTTCCATATCCACTGTTAATTTATCTTAATTAAGGTCAAGGTGGTCATTAGCTCTGCCAGGAGACTGCATGACACCATGGAAAGTGATGGCTTTGGAGACAGGTAAGCCAAGGTTAAAATCTTGGCTCTATGTCTTAGTAGCTATGTGGCTTTGAGAAGTTACTTAGCTAACCTGAGCCTTAGCTTCCTGATGTTTACAAATGGAGAGAATCACACCTACCTTGTAATATTACTGTGAGCATTACAGGTCATTATGTAAATTACCTGGCATATGATAGATATAAAGTAAATGAAAACAACTTTTATTTGGAGTCATTCAAATGTAGGATTCAGATCCTAATTTCTCCACTTCCCAAGAATTAAAAAAAATTGTTGATGTTTATTTATTTTTGAGAGAGACAGAGACAGAGAACGAATGGTGGAGGGGCAGAGACAGAGGAGGACACAGAATCCGAAGCAGGATCCAAGCTCTGAACTGTCAGCACGGAGCCTGATGTGGGGCTCGAACTCTTGAACAGCAAGATCATGACCTGAGCTGAAGTAGGCCGCTTAATTGACTGAGCCACCTAGGCGCCCTCCTAGGAGTTTTTTAAAGAGAATTACTTAATCATTTTTTGAGCCTCAATTTCCTTATCTGTTAAATGGGGACCAAGTTCCTACCTAATCTTGTAAGATTCTAGGGAGACCATAGCATCTGACAGAGTATAAGACACTTTGCACATACCCTCAACGAATGTTCTTTCTCTTTTACCTTCTGAATAAAATCACACCCTGTTGGACATGTCTGAACTTTACCTGAAGTGTTGGGTTTTGTTTTGTTTTTAACAGAATGAAACTTGCAGTAAGATTACACTAGTTTGAAGGCCTCACTTTGGCTCAGTAGACTGCTTGTTTTGATATCTTAGGAAAACAGCAACCATTTTCTCTTTCTGATCAACAGAAATATGTTTTCATGAAAATATGACTTTTGATTTTCTCTCTTAACAAGTGTGTACAGCTTTTACCCCCAGGGTACCATTTGAATAAAAAGAAAGAAAGCAATGAGAAAGGGAAAACCACAATTTACTGGGGTGGTATTTTCAGGTAGTATGAAAAACAAAAGAGGTATAGAATATCCCATTTGTGCATCTTGATGAATTCATTTTTCACAGTTAACTGGAAGAAAAATTGTTATCCTCATTCATTTTTTTAAGGATTTAGAAAATGCTAAACAAGAGGGAACTAGTAAATTAGGAAAAATACTCTCACCACAATAGAGACCTTTTGCTTCTCACAGGACTCTGAAAAAGAAATGCCTGTAAAATGCAGATCGCTTCCCATCAGGGCCCTGATTTTAGTCCAAGTTGTGTCACTTACAATGCATTTAACCTCAGCCAGATTTCATTTCCTTAGACAGTAAAGAAAACCGGGCAGTCCGGTTCTTCCCTCACATTGTTTTTAGAAGGAACAAATAACATAATTGATGCACGCTGAAGCAATTAGCACAACATCTGATATAGAATTGATATAAGAATGCTAGTGGCCCTTATCCTTTTCCTGTAAGTCTATCCAATAGCATGAACTTGATAATCATAGATGATCAATACAAGTAAATAATGGGACCTGTTGGAAGAATGTATCAGTGGAATTTATCTCATTTTCATTAGTATAAATCAATTTGAAGAAGCATCTGTTCTTGAGAGAAGCAGAAACAGTTGAATTGTTTCTATACTTGGGATAACTTGATTTTAATTTTGATGAGCAAAATAAGGATCCCACCTGTATTATGATGATTGATTACATTATTTTGTATAAATATAAATGTTACCATTTGTTGACTTAGCATGAACCATGTGCTTGCCTCTTAAGGAAGGTAATATACATCTTACAGGTAAGGAAACTAAGGCTCAAAATGGAGAGATCTCCTCAAGTTTACACAAACAATGAGTAGAAGAGCCAGCGTTTGAACTTGGGTCCTCCTTTCCATGTTTGATATTTTGTACCATGCACATTTATTTGGTTCATAATATAACTAAATCCATGATCATTTAAAAAAATTCTTATTTCATATATTTTCTGGTAAAACATAAACAATCTGGAGGTATGATAATTTAATTTTTGTTCACTTTTAGCATCTAATTGTATTTTATTGAGTTTATCTAGAAAAGTGACTAGAATGTCTTACCATTGGATATAAGATATCATCTTCCTTGCAAACGAGAGCAAATATGGCTGAGGTGGTGATAACTACATATTTACTGACAAGTCAGGGAAGTAAGAAATACATTTTTTTCTTTTGGGGTTTTGACCCTTTCAGAAGGAAGTGAATTAACATTCAAAATGTAGTTACAAAGTGACAGGAATTATAGGTAGGGGCTTAAAATGAATTCTGTCATATAATGATCCCAACAATGGGCCAAACATTATTATCTCCATTTTAGAGTTAAAAATGGAGGCTTTGAGAAACATAGCTAGGTTTTGAGGCCTGGAAAATGCACTTACATCGAGGAGCTCATTCCACAATGTTGCTAGTAAATGAAGTATTAAGAGTTCTTTCCTCTACTTTTCTACTTACCTTGATAAGTAAAGCATTCATCACTTTTCCCAATGGTGCCTTGGCTCATCCCAGGGTCAGGCTATCTTTTAACTAATTGATACAACTAATTGATGTACAATTTGAGAAGCATATATGACTGGACCATCTTCAGCAAAACCCCTCAGTCTTCAAGCTCAAAGGGGTGGGGTATAGGGAGGACACATGGATGAGAATAATGTAAAATGATGTGATGTTGCAGAAATTTAGATTTGGAAATGATTTTTAATCAAGTTTAGTCAGGAGAGCCTCTGTCCAGGTGTAACCAAGATGTAGTCAATAACTGACATTTCTAGCCCTCTTGTCTCCCATGTGATTTTATTGAACACAAGTTTAATTGACCTGAAAAAGAAACTTGTCTGGAAAGTTGTGTGCACTGCCAGCAAAATAAACTTTCCTCAGTTTTTGCCATGTAGGGGTGTTTGCTGGACTCTTTTACATGGTAAAGCAAGCAAGCAAGGAAACAAACAAACAAAAAGAAAAGAAAGCTGTCAGGTTACTAAGCAGCAAATGCTTGGGAAATGACAATCCAGGAGACCACTTTGATGTGAAAACTATAAAAGGTGGCAAGAATTTCCTTTCTTTGGGTTTGCTCATTCCAGAAATTGAATTGGATTGGTTACCACGGAAGAACTCCACTGCAACCATGCTCAAGAGGGGCAAAGTGGTACAAAGGTGTCAGACTTATACTATAAAAATTTAACTCCCTTGACATTGTATAATCCATGAGGACCCTACTTCAAGGAAATGGACTTAAAATTATTGCTCAAGGAAAAGTCCCATTTATTTGTAAACTGAGACTATGCACTTTGTCTCTCCATGCCTTAGTTTCCTCATCTATAAAATAAAAGTAAGTCTTGCATTGTTAGAATGGTATGAACACTTCTGGATCTCAGCAACTCAACAGAACTGAAGCTATGCTTTCCCTTTGATCAAATTCTACTCTTGTACACTGAGCATCTTGGTGGTCTGAAAAATCTTCTGCGAGCTTCACATTTCTTACAGGTACACTGAGAAGGGTGAGCTAGATTGCCTATAAAGCCCTTCCCAACCATAATGCCCAACGCTTGCACTTCCACCAATATCCTAGGAATAAGGCAGGCTTGCAATTACAAAACATTCCAGGCTCATAGAGCTGCTTTAGAAGGCAGCGATTTCACAGAAGCACCTACAGTTAGGAGACCTGCACTTGAGTCTCACTGGCCACATCCTTGCAGTGGGGATTTTGGCAAGGTATTTCACATCCTGAAACCTGAATTTTTTTCAGCTATAATTTGAGGACAATAATAACCCACCGTACAGAAAGGTTGGTATAATTTTATTAGATTGGCTATTTGGAAGTGCTTTTTTTTTTTTTTTTTTTTTAACATTTTATTTATTTTTGAGACAGGGAGAGACAGAGCATCAACAGGGGAGGGTCAGAGAGAGAGAGAGAGAGACACAGAATCTGAAACAGGCTCCAGGCTCTGAGCTGTCAGCACAGAGCCCGACCCGGGCCTCGAACTCACGGGCAGGGAGATCATGACCTGAGCCGAAGTCAGCCGCTTAACCGACTGAGCCAACCAGGCGCCCCATTTGGAAGTGCTTTCTACACGATAAAATCCTGTTGACATTGAAATATTTTGGCTATCATTAGTGTAGCCCATTCATGTATTTTTCCCCAACAAAGAGCTTTTAAAATTCGTATTTAAAAAATAAATTATTTTATTTTATTATTTAGTTTCTGTTTTCATCAAGGTTATGCATGCTCATAGTCAACTACCTCTACAGAGCTCGTTATGTAACATGTAGTTCCATGCCCTCTCTCCCCACAGTCACTGATGTCGTGTTCTGCAGAGGCAACAATTTTCAACTCTATGTTTTTTTTTCCAAGTGTTAAACCTCTGTGTTTCTAAATAATCTACATATGGTGCCGTTTCTTGATTCTTCAGTTCTAGGCATTATACTGACCTACCAATTATGGAAAATGAGAATTTAGCCAATTTATATCGCTATCGCTCTACTACAAGCAAATACATGCACATTATTCATATTTCCGTCTCCCAATATAAATATATCATAATATCATTTTGGTCATCAGTGCTTAAATCAACTTGAGTACGTAAATGTTATTCACAGTTGAACCACATAGAATACTCTCCTTTTCTTCCTTTCTTGCATAAGTATTTTTTCTCCAAGATTTGATAATTGGCTTGTTTTCTTTATCTGCTACATTTTCTGTGGTCTTGTTAATTCAGGCCTCAGTTCTCTCTGAATATTCTCAATGAATTAAGTATTTTTTACCAATTTTTTTCTTTCTGGAGACATCACTGAATCTTCTGATCTTTCATTCATGGCTTGTTGGTTACTAAGCCATGGCCTGATGCCATCCTGGGATTACTCTTTGTCATTCTGGGGATTTCTCTTACTCTTTTCATATTGCATTCCATTACTTGGGCCTCATGTCTACATTTTTATTAGTTTATTCCCTTGCTTTTAAAATGGAGTCACTTCTGTAGTAGCTTCCCTCAAATATGTGTATTTTGAGAAGTTATGTCAGAAAATATATTTAGTTTACTCTTAGACTAACTTAGTTTGACTAGGTTTGGAAATAAGGTTGAAAACAATTTTTCCTTATAATTTTGATGGCATCACTCCAGTATTACTGTTAAAATGTCTGGGGCTGTTCTTATCCTTTGTATACTCAGAACACTTTTCTTTTGAAAAACTTTTAATATCTTCTCTTTCCCTCGTGTACTGAAATCTCATGGTGATGTCCTGGGGTCTAGTTTCATTGATTGTGCTGGTGCTGGGCCTTAGACTAGATGGTCTGTATGTTCTTCTCCAGTACTGAGATTCAGCGAGCCTCTTCTTAGCTGTTTTTAACTGAGTCCATTATGTTCCTCTTCTGTAACACTACAGACACACTTCTATAACAGCTCTTATCACAGTTTCATAGTGAGTTGTCTATATCCATAGCATATGGCATAATGCACCCCATGATGGAAACTGAACTGACTTGGACTGTGTAAATGAAAACAAACTTACTTGTGATCTTCTGGCAGCATGGACATAGAAGCATAGTATGTAATATGGATATGAAAAATTAATAACAGCTAGAGTTGTATTCGTTTTCTGAAAATATTAGCTCTACTTTAGAGATTTTACTATCTGCTAGTAATTTTGTAACTTTTTGTAATAAGTGACTTAGTTATCAACCTGAACAATTCTGGTTGCTGTCTGCAACCACTTGAAACTTGAAAGGAGAGAAATAAAAATAGTTTGAGGTTCTTGAGGTTTCCAAAGACCTTTAAACACCCATTGTTGGTTATAGCCAGCATGTTTATAATCAAGGAAAAGGAAGTGTTCTGGAGACAGGCCCTCCTTTAACATTTGTGAGTCCCAAGACAAGAATATACATGGTGGCCCACATGTATATGTTTAAATATTTACAATTCATAACTCAAGCTTTAAAAATGTTATATAAAATAAGTTCTAGCCTCATACCTTAACAAATAGACTTTCATCAAGACCTGGAAGGCCAAATTGCACTTAATTATGGGATTCCTTGAAAGCCTGGGAGGAGCCAGTTCTCAGTCCTTAGCTTGTCTCTCTTATCTTCTTACTTTTAGCTGGATCTGTTAGATCTTTGAGACATACTGACATGTAGATACATGGACATTGTAGCCACACAGACTAGTTCCATTCATATCCTTTATGAATAGTCTCCTTTTGGTCAATAGTTAGGAAACCAGTAAGCACACTTGTGGCCCAGTCAACACTTGGGAAGGCAGTCTTGGACCAGAGGCCTATCCAAACCATGAAAGTAGTCTAGGGGTTAGGTGAAAAAGGAAATCAAGGCTCCTGTGAAGAGAAGTCTAGAGAATAGACACAGCTTCCAGGTAGACTTGTCCTCGTGGCTCCATGGACTCCTCCACAGGAGAAGGGTCAGAATGGGGCCCTCTAGGAGCAGGGTCAAGAGCAGTCTCTTTCTGACTGGGGCTGAGGAGAGACTCTCAGAGAATAAGAGGAACATGGCTGTGATCATTTAATCAATTGATGGCAAATCTGAGAAGGAAACACAGATTGTTCTGGTCTATTCCTTTGACCTCTAACTACCTCTTCCAACTCCATAATTAATGCCATTAACCAAACAGGAAGGAATTGAATAAGTTCAGTCCTTTTTCTTTCACTTTACAATAAAAAAAAAGCAATGGAACATAAGACTTCTTGATGGATTATACTGGTCCACCCTACATCATAAATCAAAATTTAAATGTTCGTGGTTTGAGGTAAGGCCTAAGGTGGTGTTATCCTTCCCATTTATGAAGCCTTGGAGGTTCACAAATGGAGATTAAGACTTGGTGGTTTGGATATTAAAAACTGGTTCCTTCCATGGGTTTCATGTAACCACTTCAAATTCCAGTAGACAAGAAATAGGGTTATGGTGGGAAAGCTCAGAGTACAAAGAATGCCCATCATTGCCTCCAGGAAAGACCCTCAATGAGAATTTGGAAACTCAAAATATCTTTGTGCTTGATGGATTGCCTGATGAATCTGGAAGAAGCTAATCTTTGAATTTGAAAAATTTTGGGGTGCCTGGGTGGCTCAGTCGGTTGAGCGTCTGACTTCGGTTCAGGTCATTATCTTGCCCTTTGTGAGTTTGAGTCCCACGTCGGGCTCTGTGCTGACAGCTCAGAGCCTGGAGCCTACTTAGGATTCTGTGTCTCCCCCTCTCCCTCCCCCTCTTGTGATCTGTTTCTCCTTCTCTCTTAAAAAGAAATAAACATTAAAAAATTTTTTTATAAACAACTGATGTCTTGAAAAGAATCTAGAGTCCTTCCCTCCACCCCAATCCCCCCAATATTCTCCAATATTTTAAAAGCACTTATAATTGCTTTCATTTCTCCTGCTCTTTCCAGTAAGCTATAGAAACACAAAGGGAAGACAAACCAAAATTGCCAAGCCATGACGGTAATTTTCAAATAGGAATTAACTTTTCAGTGCATGGTATTTGTCACTTAGTGAATACTATTCTTCCACTCTCTACCTCCACTCTAGTTCCACCTCAAATACTATACATCAAGACAGCCGAAAAGACAGGGTGAGTGGAAGCAAAGGGACTGCTGGACAAGAGCCTTAGTATAAATCTTGTTTCTATATTTTCTTCTAGTGGTTCAGATCTTGGGTTGGATCTTAGAATCTGGTTCTCACGGTTGTGGTATGAACTTGGCATCTTAGGCTGACTAACTCTTTCTGATCTGAATGCACACGTCCTTTATCTGTTGAGGTGTGCTTTCCCACCTACATACATCCTATTAATTGTCTTGTTCTTGTTCCTGTCTCTGGATAGCCATTGCAGTGGAGTAACCCAAAGGAACTGCTTAGCTTTGTGCCCAAGATAGGACACTACCCACCTTTAAATTAGAGTAAGAAAATGCTTTCATCTCTCAGTTCATTACCCCAGGGCCATTTCATGCCTATCAATTCTTATTGCCACCTTCAGAGTTGTCCTCTTTTTGTGAAATTTGTGCCATTATAAGGACTTAGGCTTTTTTTTTTTTTTTTAAAGCAAATATAGCAGAACATATATACTACTATTGGCATGGCTCTTCGGTACACTTTCCTTAAGACTTGTGCTTGCATCAATACTGCTCCTTTGCTCAGTACATTTTAGGAATTACTTCTCTTTTGGAGATACCTAAAAAATGCATTTTTACTGTTATTTCTAAGCAACTAAGATTTTTGGAAAGAAGAAGAAGAAGCACTATTAAGATGCTTCAGAAAAGAAATTTAAACATATATATCCACACCAAGCATGATATTACCTAACTTGGCATTTTATCCTTTTCACAAAATTTGGCTTCCAGGTCTTTTCCGAAGTGAAAACAAAGCAAAACAAAACAACAAACAACAACAACAACAAACAAACAAACAATCTGTTAACCAGGGTGTAAACTGTGCTGCCACAAATAAAACTATAAAAACAAATATTCAGAGTATTGCTTCTGGTTAGCATAAAGAAATATGTGATGACCCTTCCTTTCTGTCAAGACAGTAAGAAATTACCATATAAAATAAAAATCAGGGGCGCCTGGGTGGCTTGGTCGGTTAAGCGTCCGACTTTGGCTCAGGTCATGATCTCACGGTCCGTGGGTTCGAGCCCCACGTGGGGCTCTGTGCTGACAGCTCGGAGCCTGGAGCCTGTTTCGGATTCTGTGTCTCCCTCTCTCTCTGCTCCTCCCCTGTTCATGTTCTGTCTCTCTCGGTCTCAAAAATAAATAAACGTTAAAATAAAAATCATAGTTTTACTTCTTATCATTAAAGAGCTGTAGACACAAAGAAATCTGAAGGAACTAAGCTTTAGAGACATGATCTCTTCTAAGGTGTGGAAGGGAGAGGAGATTTTCCATGCATGGGTTCAGTTGCTGAGACTGGGGATAAGGTGGCCAGGGGAGCGAGCTGCAAGAGAAGACTTGCTTGGGCAAGGAGAAACCTACCAAACTTTGGCAGACTTGGAGCTTGATGTCATCAGATGTGAATCTGGAGGAACTCTGAAGGCAGAAATAATCCTGTCTGCCAAGTATTCACTAATTTTGCTGAATAAACAGAGGCAAGAGGAGAAGCAGTTTCCCAAGATGATCCAGCAATCTAGCAGAAAGAGCTCTCAAGAGCTAGCAGTCTCACGTATTCCAAAATCTCATGCTCTCAAAGCCATATGGTTTCAGAATCATGACCTTCAAGTCTCAAGATCCCACAGTCTTGCTGCCTTGAACTTGTGGTCACAAAGCTTGGTGGTTTCAAAGTCTCACAGTCTTCTGGTCTCACCATCCCTCAGTTTTGAGGGCTAGCCACCCTCCAGGGTTTGCCCCTGGGCCTTCCTAGAGAAAGAAGCCTGAATTTACCTTCAGCGTGTTTGAAGGCAGAGGCAAATTGAGTCTAACCGGCACCAAGACCAAACATACTCAGTTCGATTTCAGATGCCTCCCAAGATTTCAGCTCCAACACAAGAAATGAATTAGAGGCAGTGCTGAAAAGCAAAGGTCCCTTTTGCTCAAATTCCTGTCTTGCTAGAGGAATGCAATCTGCAATTCTGCCCCCAAAACAGTTCAACTCCTGATTGGATCATTTTGTTTAGCCACTCCCCCAAGTTGCACATACCCATTTTCTTCTTTCTTCAGTCTCCACTGTTCTTTAAAATCCAATGTCCAACATACAATAGATAATTATGAGATGGGCAATGAAGCAGAGGAATATGACACAAATTGGGAGAGAATGAGTGAATAGTAACAAGCACAACAACCCAGATGTTAGAATTAACAAGACAAGTTCTTTACAATAGCTATCAAATATTTTAAATCTGGCAATAGTTTAAAAATATGTTATATAGTTTTTCCTTCAGAGTTTATAAACCCAATAAGATCTTGTGGATGGGTTTTCCTTTAAATAGCAAATTGCATTTTAAAGAATTTAAAATGGAAAAAAGTTTCATTTTGCATTATGGCATGTTAAACAACCCACAGAAAAAGTTAGAGTAAATAGATAAAGAGATAGAGGAATCTATGAAGAGTTTTATAAACAATAACAAAAAAAGTGGAAATCCTGGAATTGAGAAATAAGGAATCAGAAATGAACATTTCACTGGATGAGACTGATATCAGATTGTGCCAAACAGAAGAAAAGGACAATAAACTAGAAGAAAAATGAATTAAAGTCATCCAAACTGAAGCGCAGAGAGAAAAAAAGATAAAATACAAAAAGAGTGGATCTTCAGCCATCATGAGATAACATAAATAACCAAACATATGTGTATTTGGAGTCCCAATAGGAGAGGAACAAGATACTAGAACAGAAAAGGTAATCAAAGATTATCAGCCAAAATGTTCAAATTTGAATAAAAAATTGCCACCCACAAATCCTAGAATTTTAGTGAACCCCAAGTAGAATAAATATAAAGAAAACCCCATAGAAAAATATGCATTACATATACAGGAACAAAGACAGCTGACTTCTCACAGAAGACAGTGGAATAAAATCTTCAAAGTGCTGAGAGAGGAGACCTACACTAAAAGAATGCCAAAGGATATTTTTCAGGCGGTGGTGAAATTCTACCAACTGAAAATTTGAATACGGAGAAAGATATGAAGTACACTGGAAATGGTAAATATGTGGCTGAATATAAAAGATAATTTTTTCCATTTAAAATTCTTTAAAATATAGTTTACTATTCCGGAGACCTGGGTGGCTGAGTTGGCTAAGTGTCTGACTTCTACTCAGGTCATGATCTCGCGGTTCATGAGTTAGAGCCCCACATCGGGCTCTATGCTGACAGCTCTGAGCCTGGAGCCTGCTTTGGATTCTGTATCTCCCTCTCTCTCTGCCCCTTCCCCACTCACACTCTGTCTCTCTGTCTCTCAAAAATAAATAAACATTAAAAAATAAAATCAAATAAAATATAGTTTAGTATTTACATGAAATATAATAATATGGGGTTTATAAAGTATGAAAAGAAAAATATATGACACTATCAAAAATGATAAGGATGTATATTTACTATTATATTGTAAAATTCTTGGATGATAAAGGAAGTAGAATGTCATTAATTCAAAGTAGACTATGACAAGTTAAGAATACATATTGTAATCTCTAAAACAACTACTACAAAAAAATGAAAAGGAGTATGTCCAAAAGCCAATAGAAGGGATAGAATGGAATACTAAAACATAGCTGAGTAATCCAAAAGAAGACAGGAAAGGACAATAAAGTAAACAAAGAACAGAAGGGACAAATAAAGCAAATTAGAGCAAATGTAGACTTAAACTTAATCATATTGTGAAATACATTAAATAAACACTCCAACTAAAAGAAAGATATTGTAAACTGGTTAAAGAAGTAAGACCCCACTAGATATTATTTACATAAGAAGCACTTTAAATATAAAGACACCAGTTGAAAGTAAAAGTTGAGAAAAGATATACCATGTAAATACTAAGATTAAGAAAGTTGTTTTGGCTCTATGAATATCAAGATGTAGATTTAAATAAAGAAATATTACCAGAGATAAAGAGGGTAATTTTACAAAAAGAAGACATAATCCTGATATAACTTTGTGGGTACGCTAAAAACCATTTAATTGTGTATTTTAATTTTTTTTAATGTTTATTTATTTTACAGAGAGAGCACAAGCAGGGGAGGGGCAGAAAGAGAGAGGGAGACACAGAATCAGAAGCAGGCTCCAGGCTCTGAGCTGTCTGCACAGGACCTGATGAGGGAGGAGCTGCGAGATCATGACCTGAGCTGATGCCAGAGGCTTAACTGACTGAGCTACCCAGGGACCCCTAATTGTATACTTTAAATGTGAGAATTGCATGGTAGATAGATTATATCTCAATAAACCCATTAAAAAAGAAAAGAAAGGTGACCCGGAAGGTTATTGAAATGATTTTCATTGAGTAATACACTATATCACACTCCCACTGGTTCAGCCATTTTTTCTGCTTTAGTCACAGAATGTGTTGAATTAAATTGGTCAAAAGCTCACATATAGTCAAAAGTTTATCCTTAGAGGCATCAGTCTTTAAGAGATGACCATGCAGGGCCTCCTGGGTGGCTCAGTCAGTTAAGCATCTGGCTTAGGCTCAGGTCATGATCTCACAGTTTGTGCGTTCTAGTAATTGATTTTATCTCATTCTTCATTTCTAATTTGAGTATTATTCAAGCTATGTATCCCCCATCTAAGAACTGTTTGGGTTGTATTCCACATTTTGATATGTATATTTATTATTATTATGTTCAAAATATTTTCTAATTTTTATTTCTTTTTTTAATGGCTTTTAAGAAGTGTTTCATTTTTAAGTTTTGATGAATTTTCTAGGTGGGAAAAAGCAATAGAGTGAATAAATAAAGCCAAAAGTTGGCTTTTTGAAAAGACTGACAAAATTGATAAACTTTTAGCGAGGCTAATGGAGAAAAAAAAGAAAGAAAAAATATTGAGATTAAGATAGGTTAGCTTTATAGGACCAGTAGATGTCAAAAAAAATTATAAAAGGCTATTATATACAACTGTAAGTCAAAAATTGTGATGACTTAAAAAATATTGTGATGACTTAGATGAAGCTGACAAATGCCTTAGAACTAGAATTTTCCACAAAGAAAGCTACTGGGACAGATGGTTTTACTGGTAAATTCTATTAATAGTTGAGAAAAAATAATATCAGTCTTACTCAAGCTCTTTCCAAAAATAGAGAGAATAATTCCCAAGTCATTTATTGAATCCAGGATTATCCTAATATCAAACTCCAACAAGATACAAGAAAGAAAATTATAGACCAATATGTCCCATGAACATAGATGGAAAAATCCTTTGAAAAATGTTAGCACATCAAAGCAACCAATATATAAAAATGGTAAGACAGTATGACACGGTGGTAATTTACTCATGAGATACTGTATTGGTTCAGCTTTTTAAAAAATTTGTTTACCACATTAGCAGAATATGCCAGAAAAATATGTAATAATCTCAATTGATACAGGAAATCACCCATTCATAATAAACAATCTCAGAAAACTAGAGAGGGAAAAGAATTTCCTCAACCTCATAAAGGGCATTTATGAAATCAATGAAAGGCTGATAGCTATCATCATTCTTGATGTGTATTGAAGGATTTTCCCCTCAGCTTGGAAACATAGCCAGGGTGCATGATCTCATTATTTATGCTCAACATTGTTCTGGAGTTCCTAGCCAATGCATTAAGATGTGAACTGGATATACATAACATACACATAAGGACAGAAGAGATAAAACTATATTTGTCTATGAAGAAAAAAAACTGTGTAGAAGATGCTAAGAAAGCCACCTGAAAATGAATACAATTAATAAGTGGGGTCAGCACATTTTCAGGATATAAAACACTATTCTCTTTTTCATTTACTAACAACAATTAGAAAATGAAATCTTTTGGAGAGTAGGAACATGGCAGCAGAGTAGGAGGACCCTATGCTTGCCATGCATATGAGATAACTATCAAATCATCCTAAATACCTCAAAAATTGACCTGAAGACTGATAAACGCCACAACTAAAGGTAGAGGAGAAGCCACATGGAAGAAGACAGGAAGTACAGAGACGTGGTTTGGGAGAGAAATAGATCATGGTCAGTGTGGGGGGAGAGAGCCAAGGTCGTGCAAAGGGCGAGAGACAGACTAGCACATAGAGAAGTGCATGAGGAAAAGGAATCCCCGTAGAAACTGACTTGAAAAGTGAGAGGAACTGACTTTTTTGAGTGTTTGCAATGAGAGGTGCTTAAAGCTTGGTTTTAAAGGTCAGTGTGTACTTAGCTCTGGGAGAGCTCAGAGGGCATTGGGGCTGCTCTTGGAGAGAAGGAAGGGCAAACAGTCTGGGAACATAGTGTGGAAACAGTGCTCTGAAGAACTCCTGGGGTACAGTGGGGAGGTTATTTGCTCATCTCAGAGCGAGTCCCAGAGTTTTCACAGAGAGACCCCTTTGGGAACACAGGAACTAGCTAATGCCATTTCCCTCCTCCACCCCTTAGCATAAGCACAAGGCCACCTGTGGGAATCAACACAGCATTGACACTCCCTACCTAACTTACTTACCTCAAGCACCACTCCTCATGCTTGAGGTGGAACCTCCTCTCCCAGTCACACTTACCTCAGTCCCAGTATGGCAGACCCCCTCCACAGAAGACCAACACAAACCCCTGCCTGCACCACATCTCCTGATGCAGGAGTTTTGTGGAGCCTGGTTCTGGCAGCAGTGGTGACAGGTTCCATTTCAGAAACAGACCTGAGCACACCTAGTTAAAACATGCCATAATCCAGACAGGGACGGAACACTGCCCAAAACGGGCAAAGAGAGCCTCTGTAGACAACTAGCTTGAAGGGTAAAGTGGCTAAGATAAACCAATAGAACACACGGAGCAAACATTGGAGACACTCCTAGAAGAGCCAGGCACAGAGGAAGAAAGGTGACTATAGGGCAGTGCAGTACAGGACCTCTTCTTCATAAGGCCATCACCCTCAAGAACAAGAGAAATGGTTGCCTTTTCTAACAGAGAGAAACAGGCACAGGGACTTAGACAAAATGAGAAGACAGAAATTTATCCGAAATGAAAGAATAGGACAAAGTCATGGCTGGAGATCAGAGCGAAACAGATATAAGTAACATGGCTGATGGAGAACTTAAAACAATGATCACAGTCACTGGACGTGAGAAAAGATATCAGTAAGTCCCTAACACAGAGATAAGGAATGACATAGCAGAGATACAGGGCTTAATGAATAAAATGAGAAGCACACTTGATTGAATGGCAGGAGAGAAGAAGCAGAAGAATCAATTAATGTCCTAGAAGACAGGGTAATGGAAAGTAATCAAGCTGGAAAAAAGAGAGAAAAAAGAATTATGCAAAATGAGAATAGACTTAGGGAACTCTGTGTCTCCATCAAATATAACATTCACATCGTAGGAGTGCCAGAAGATGAAGAGAGAGAAAAGAGGGCAGAAAAGTTATTTGAAGAAATAATAGCTGAAAACTCTAATCTGGGGAAGGAAACAAATATCCAAATCCAAGAGGCACAGAGAATTCCCATCAAAATCAACAAAAGCTTATCCACACTAAACATATTGTAATTAAATTTCCAACATATAGCGATAAACATTTTAAAAGCAACAAGACAAAAGAAGACAGTTACATACAAGGGAAAACCTCATAAGGCTACCAGGGGATATTTTTTTTCAGCAGAAACTTTTCAAGCCACAAGGGAGTGGCATGCTATATTCAAATTGCTGAATGGGAAAAATCTGGAATACTCTAGCAAGACTATCATTCAGAATAGAAGGAGAGATAAAGAGTTTCCCAGGCAAACAAAACTAAAGGAGTCCATGACCACTAAACCAACTCTTCACGAAATATTAAAGAGGACTCTTTGAGTGGAAACGAAATACCAAAAGGATGGAATAAAAACCACAATAACATTAAAAATAAATATTTCTGTAAAAAAAATCAGTCAAGAAACTCATAAAATAAACGGATGTAAAATACAACAACATATACCTAAGATGTGGAGAGGAGAGAAGAATAGGTTCAGACCTAAATGACCATCAACCTAATTTAGACTGCTATACGCAGAAGGTGTTATATACAAACCTTATGGTATCCATACATCAAAACCACTAATAAATATGCAAAGAACAAAGAGAAAATAATCCAAATACATCACTAAAGAAAATCATCAAACCATGAAGGTGAGAAAGAAAAGAAAGGATAAGGGATAAGAGAAAATCTTTAGAAACAACCACAAAATAGGTAATAAAATTACAATAAATACATACCTATCAATAATTACTTTGAAAGTAAATGAACTAAATGCTCCAACAAAAGACATAGGGTGACAGAATGTATTAAAAAACAAAACCCATGTGCTGTATATGCTGCCTACAGAGAATCGTTTCAGACCAAAAGACACATGCAGACTGAAAGTGAGTGGATGGAGAAACATGTATCGTGCAAATAGATGTCAAAAGAAAACCAAAGCAGCAATACTTATCCAGGACAAAATAGACTTTAAAACAAAGACTCTAACAAGATACAAAGAACAACATTATATAAAATAAAGGGGACAATCCAACAAGAAGATATAACAATTGTAAATTTTTAAGCACCCAACATGGAAGAACCCAAATACATAAAACAGTTAATAACAAACATAGGAGAACTATTGATAATATTACAATAAGTGTAGGAGAATTTAGCACCATATTTACATCAATGGACAGATCATCTAAACAGAATATCAACAAGGAAACAATGACTTTGAATGATGGATCTGAGCAGATGGATTTGACAGATATATTCAGAATATTCAATCCTAAAATAGTAGAATACACATTCTTTTCAAGTGCACACAGAACATTCTCCAGAATAGATCACAAATGAGGCCTCACAAATTCAAGAAGATCAAAATCATACCATGCACATTTTCTGACCACAACACTATGAAATTAGAAGCCAACCACAAGGAAAAATCTGGAAAGAGCACAAATACATGGAGGTTAAATAACATGCTACTAAACAATGAATGGGCCATCCAGGAAATAAAAGAAGAAATCAAAAATTACATGGAAACAAATAAAAATGCAAACACAATGGTCCAAAGCCTCTGGGATGCAGCACAAGTGGTTCTAAGAGGGAAGTTTATAGTAATAAACGCCTACCTCAGGAAGCAAGAAAAATCTCAAATAAACAACCTATGCTTACACCTAATGGAGTTAGGAAAAGAAGAACAAATAAAACCTAAAACCAGCAGAAGGAAAGAAATAATAAAGTTTAGAGCAGAAATAAGTGATAGGGAAACAACAACAAAAAAGAGATCAATGAAACCAGGAGCTGTTTCTCTGAGGAAAAAAAAAATCATTAAATTGTTAAACCTCTAGCCAGACTCACCGAGAAAAAAAGATAACGGACTGAAATAAAGCAAATCACAAATGAGAGAGGAGAAATAACAACCCATACCACAGAAATACAAACAATTATAAAAGAATATTATAAAAAACTATATGCTAACAAATTGGACAACCTAGAAGAAATGGATAAATTATTAGAAACATATAAACTACCAAAACTGAAACAGGATGAAATAGAAAATTTGAACAGACCAATAACCAGTAAAGAAATTGAATCAGTAATCAAAAAACTCCTAACAAACAAAAGTCCAGGACCAGATGGCTTCATAGGTGAATTCTACCAACCACCTAAAGAAGAGTTAATATCATTCTTGTCAAAGTATTCCAAAAAATAGAAAAGGAAGGAAAATTTCCAAATTCAGTCTACGAGGCTAGCATTACCTTGATACCAAAACCAGATAAAGACACTACGAAGAAAGAGAACTACAGGCCAATATCCCTGAGGAACATAGTTGCAAAACTTCTCAACAAAATACTAGCAAACTGAATTCAACAATACGTTAAAACAATAATTCACTCTAGTCAAGTGGGATTTATTCCTGGGTTTCAAGTGTGGCTCAATATTCCCAAATCAATCAATGTGATACATCACATCAATGAGATAAAGGGTAAGAACCATATGATCATTTGAATACATACAGAAAAAACATTTGACAAAGTACAACCATCCATGATAAAAGCCCTCAACAAAGTAGGTTTAGAGGGAGCCTACCTCAACATAACAAAGGCCACAGCTAACATCATCCTTAATAGGGAAAAACTGAGAGCTTTTCTCTTAAGTTCAGGGACAAGACTAGGATGTGTACTCTTATCGTTTTTATTCAACCTAGTATTTGAAGTCCTAGCCACAGCAATCAGACAGCAAGAAGAGATAAAATATAATCAGTAAGGAAGAAATAAAACTTCCACTATTTGCAGATGACATGATACTATAAATAGAAAACCTGACAGATTCCCCCCAAAAACCTGAAATTGAAGAAGACACAAAGAAATGGAAGGACATTCCATGCTCCTGAATTGGAAGAACAAATATTGTTATGATGTCTACACTACCCAAAGCAATCAACATATTGAATGCAATCTCTATTAAATATCAACAGCATTTTTTCACAGAACTAGAACAAAGAATCCCAAAATTTGTATGGAACTACAAAAGACCCCAATAGCCAAAGAAATTTTGAAAAAGAAAAACAAAACTGTATGTCTCACAATTCCAGACTTCAAGTTACATAACAAAGCTGTAGTAATCTAAATAGTCTGGTACTGGCATAAGACTACACATATAGATCAATAGAACAGAATAGAAAATACAGAAAGAAACCCTCAACTATATGGTCAACAAATCTTTGACAGAGCAGGAAAGAATATGCAATAAATAAAAAGACAGTCTCTTCAACAGGTGGTTTTAGGAAAACTGGACAGTGACATGCAAAAGAAAGAAACCTTTCTCACACCATATGCAAAACTAAATTCAAAATGGATTAAGGACTTAAATGCGAGACCTGAATCCATAGAAATCCTAGAAGAAGAAAACAAGCTGTAACTTCTTTGACATCGGCTGTTTCAGTTTTTTCTAGATAGGTCTCCTGAGGCAAGGGCAACAAAAGCAAAAGCTATTGGATCTACATCAAAATAAAAATCTACGACACAGTGAAGGAAAGAATCACCAAAACTAAAAGGCAACTTACAGAATGGAGAATATATTTGCAAATGACATATCTGATGAATGGTTAGTATCTAAAATATATAAAGAATTTATACAACTCAACATCCAAGAAACAAATAATCCAACCCAAAAGTGGGCAGACATTTCTCCAAAGAAGATATACAGATGGCCAACAGACACATGAAAAGATGTTCCTCATTACTTACCATCAGGGAAATCAAAGCTGTAGGAAATATCACCTCACACCTGTTAGAATGGCTAAAATCAACAACAAAAGAAAGGACAGAGGATGGTGAGGATGTGGGGAAAAAGGAACACTCATGCATTGTTGGTGGGAATGCAAACTGGAGCATGCACTGTGGAGAACAGTATGGTGGTTTTTCGGAAAGTTAAAAATAGAACTGCCCTTCAATCCAGCAATTACACTAGGTATTTACCCAAAGAATACAAAAACACGAATTCAAAGGCATACATGCACCCCTATGTTTATAGCAGCATTATTTACAATAGCCAAGATATGGAAGCAGCCCAAGTGTCCACTGATTGATGAGTGGATAAGAAGTGATTATATCTATATCTATATCTATATCTATATCTATATCTATCTATCTATATCTATATCTATATCTATATCTATATCTATATCTATCTGTATCTATATCTATCTATATCTATATCATCTATATCTATATAGATCTATCTATCTATCTATAGATCTAACTGTTAATTAGGCATAAAAAAGAATGAAAATCTTGCCATTTTCAACAACATGGATGGAGCTAGAAACTATAATGCTAAGTCCAATAAGTCAGTTAGAGAAAGACAAATACCATATGATTTCATTCACATGTAGAATTTAAGAAACAAATGAACAAAAGGAGAAGAGAGAGAGAGAAATCAAGAAGTAGACTCTGAACTATAGAGAACAAAGAGATGGTTACCAGAGAGGAGGTGGGTGAGGGATTAAGGAGCACACTTGTTGTGATGAGCACCAAGTGATATATGGAAGTGTTGAATCACTGATTGTACACCTGGAAATAATATAACACTGTATGTTAACTTGAATTAAAATAAAAACTTGAAAAGAAAGAATGAAATATTTAAAAAAAAAACAGTTCCATAGTATGGAAGAAAATATAGAATGTTAGGAATGAATTTAATGAATAAGGTATAAGACCTCCTTACTGATAATTTAAAAAAAAAACTACAGAGAAAAACAAAAAGAAACCTAAATGAATAGAGAAGTGTACTATGAACTGGAAGATTAAATTTTATGATATGGAAGATTCAATATTGTTCAGATTTCAACTCTTTCCTAATTGATCTATAGATTTAGCACAATCCCACTGAACTTGCAATAGTATTTTTACATAGAAATGGAAAATCTGAATCTAAAATTTTACATGGAAATGTAAAAGATCTAAAAGAGCTAAAAAAAAAAAACAATGAAAAAGAGGAATGTTTGAAGATTTACACTACCTGCTTTTAAGACCTGCTATACAGCTACAGTAATTAAGACACTGTGTTATTGGCAGGAAGACAGATAAATAGATCAATAGAACTGAATAGAGTCCAGAAATAGGTCCACACATGTACAGATAATTGATTTCTGACAAAGTTTCCAGGTTAATTCAACAAGGAAAGGATAGTCTTTTGAACAAATTGTGCTGGGGCAGTTGGATACCCACATGAAAAAACATTGAACTTTGATCTTTACTTCCCACAGTACACAAAAAATTAATTCAAGGTAGTTCGTAGACCTAAATATAAAAGTGAAACATAAAAAAACTTCCAGAAAAAAAAAGTTTTTTTGACCTTGAGACAGGCAGTATTTTACTTTATTTCTTTTTTTTTTTTTTTCTTGAGAGAGAGAGTGAGTGCAAGTGGAGAAGGGGTAGAGGGAGAGAGGGAATCGTAAGCAGGCTCCATGAAGCCTGAGGTAGGGGTTAATCCCACCACCCTGAGATCATGACCTGAGCAGAAATCAAGAGTCAGATGCTTAACTGACTGAGCCTCCCAGGCACCCCAGCAACATTCTTTTAGACATAACATAGGAAGCACTAACCATGAAACAAAAAATTTATTAAAATTTAAAACTGTGTTTCACAAATGTGCTAGACTGTTTAGTAGTCAAAGTTGCATCTAATGTGTCCATTCGTTTTCAATGTGACTTTATCATTTCTCATACCCAGAAACAGAGCCTTTTTCTCAGTCTTTTGAATAAAGACTGGTCTTGTGACTTGCTTGGACCAGAAGAATGTGGTGGAAGTGATGTTTTGCAAGTTCCAGAGCCTATGTCTCAAGCTTTGCAGCTTCTGCCTTTGCTTTCTGTGTCAGTGCATGGAGGCTTCCATGTAAGGAAGTCAGGCCAGCCTACTGGAGGATAAGAAGCCACATGGTGAAGAGCCAGAACTCCCCCGGTAGCCCGTGCCAGCTTCTATACACGTGCATGAGGACATCTTAAGCCTTGTAGCCAGTTGACCCTCCTGCTAAATCAAGCCTCATAAATGATCCCAGACTAAACCAGAAGTGGAGGTGCATGGACTCGAGAAATAATAAATCATCATAGTTTTAAAACACAAAGTTTTGGGATGTCAGTCATACAACAAATGCTAAATGAAAGAGAAATCGGTACCTGGAGGTGGGATGCTGTGTTACAAAACCTGAAACATTGTCATTGACTTGGGGACTTAGGTGACAGATGGAGGCAGGAAGGATGTAGAAAGAAACAGCTAGTGAAGACTGAAAGATCACAGGAAAGTTCCACTCTAGGCTGGAAAAAAAGACCTATGTTATGTAATGGTGGAATCATTGGCAAAATTGTCATCTGTAGCAGTTTAGAAACTAGAAATATATTTAATGAACTTGGGGGTGTGGATAAGGAGTTTTCTCTGTACCATGTTGAAAGTGTCAATTCATGTTTTAGCTACATGTGGTAAGATACATGAAGAGAGAAATGAACTAAAACAGTAATTGTTGGGTTTTCAAGAAGAAATTAAGACATGTATTAGACTCACTAATGGAAAAAAATGTAACTTGGAAATAAAACTAACTTGGAAAATAAAACTACAGTTGACCCTTGAACAATACAGGCATTGACCCTTGCACAGCCAAAAATGCATGCATAACTTTTGAGTCCTTTAAAAACTCAACTGCTAATAGCTTACTGTGAAGCCTTACTGATAACGTAAACAGTCAATTAACATGTATTTTGTATGTTGTACTGTATTATATACTGTGTTTTTATAATAAAGTAAGAGAAAAAAATGTTATTAAGAAAAATCATAAGGGGGAGTGCCTGGGTGTCTCAGTCGGTTAAGCTTCAGACTTCGTCACTGGTCATGATCTCACAATTTGTGAGTTCAAGCCCCGTGTTGGGCTCTGTGCTAACAGCTAGGAGCCCGGAGCCTGCTTCAGATTCTGTGTCTTCTCTCTCTCTCTCTCTCTCTGCCCCTCTCCCACTCACTCTCTCTCTCTCAAAAATAAATAAATATTTTTAAAAAAAGGAGAAAGACAATCATAAGGAGAATACATTCACAGTACTCTACTGTATTTATCCAAAAAGTGAATTTGTTCAGGTTCAAACCTGTGTTGTTCAAGGTTCAACAGTATTTCTTATTCCCAGTCTCTCCCAGTAGAAGTTGGAAATTGCCTCTGGGTAGAAATCAAATTCAAGGCGTGGCTATAAGAGAGTGTTTTTATGAGCTCAGAACAATTTAAGAGTTGTCTGGAAGACCCTCTCAAATTTGGCCAAAGGCTGCTAAGAATCACGAGGGCCTGGTGCCCAAAGCAGCCCCACACATGACATCTCTCCAAGTGACAGATGTAGCTTTGGGGGCATGTAAAGAATTCCAACCAAAATCCTGGGAAAGCCACTGTTTCTAAAAGGTTGTATTAGAAGACATACCACCAGCTTTCCAGACACATGTTTCTTCTACTTCCTTGCATTCATCATTTTGTCCCCTCCAAAGTGGCTTCTGCAACTTCTACTCTCTAGAAAGTGCTCTCTTAGCGGATGACAATCAGTGCCCCCTAATTGCATATTGCATATACCTTTTATTCCTTGAACTTTTCGGAATATTTCACACTAGTGCTCCCTTCCATTTTCTTGACACTCTTCTCTCCATCTGATACTACATAGCCCTAGTTCTCCCTTCGGTTTCTCCAGTTGATTCTTCTCTGATGTCTTTATGATTTTTCTTCCTCTTGCTCACTAAATAAATCTAGTTTGAAGCCATCCTCCCTTCTTTCTCTATGTTTATTTCCAGGGTAATCCTATATTAATCCCATGACTTAAACTTCATGTCCGTATGGATATTTACATCGGTATCTTCATACCCTGCCCTCATTTCAGAACTACAGACCTTCCATTTCAACTACTTTTAAGTCAAGGTCTGTCCTTTGAAGCGCAGCTCAGTTAGGACAAGGTCTGAACTTTGCCATAGTGCCATGCACAGGGTCTGACACACAGTGGGCGTAGTGATTTAATGGATGTTATAGGTGGCTGGGTGCTAAGTATGACAATGACCCCTAATTTGTTTTTTTTTTTTATTTGCGTTACTGCATAGATGACCAAATCTATATCAAACACTCTAACCTGGAACTTAAATGCTCCACAATCTGGGCTCTACTTAGCTTCCCAAAATGATCTCAGATCTTTCCCTTTTACCAAACATCTGCTTTTCATCTCCTGGGCATGCGTCAGACAGTCTCACCTCCTGAGCCACTCCTTCCATCTGGAATGCACTCCTTCTCCAACCTTCCAATCACAGTCCTATGCATTCTTTAAGACTCAACTCAAATAGCATTTTATGCAATTAGAATAGTTTCTCCAATTACCCCAAGCAGAAAGACTTGTACCTCCAAGGACATATCAATCTTGTTATATGTACTGATCTTATAACATTCCTTCTTACTCGTGCTATAGCCATTCGCATATATGTTTTATTACACCTACGAGACTTAAAGCTTTAAGAGGTAGGGATTGTGTTTCACTTATATTTTTAATCCTTCCAAGTACCTAGCCCATCATGTGACATGTAATAAATGCTTAACAAATAATTATAAAGTGGAAGAAGAGAATAGAGATGAATGAATAATCGAAGGCAAGAAGGAATGAATGGATGAAGCAGTTGAGAATCATCGTTCCCCAGTTGCTTTTACATACATGCCCTTCAGCAAGTTCTTAATAACTGCACTGAATGTGCCAACATTGAATGAAGCATGTGTTCAAGAAAAAATAAGAGACCAAGAAATCAGCTTGTTGGAAGAACTATCAAAGTTTGGGCTAATTGACCCATGGCTCAAAGTCTGTGGCTGTTGGTCCCAGGTAGAACTCCTGTGCCAATTAGTAGACTAGACAGTAAAAATAGAAGCCAAGTGAAATGTTTATACTTCTCCAGGCTCACTATATATAAATTATTAATGCTTCCTGATACTACATTTTCCCTGAATATATTTAAATGTGAATACACTGATGGAAGCAGAAAATCCATTTATATTTCGATTGCTCCAATGTAACTTATAAACCTAACATGTATATTTCTGATTACCAAATAAATGCTTTCATTTTAGAAAACTTGCAAAGTGCAGAGAAGCACAAAAAGGAAATTATGTGAATGAAAAACAAGCTTTTTCTTGTGGTATAAATCAGTTAATATATTGGAATAAATTATTTTTGGATTTTTTTTTTATCTGAGTGTGGAATAATTGCATCTTCTAATTTGCTTTCTTTCTCTTAGTGTACTTAGAATATTTTCCGCTATTAAACATTCTTAATAAAATGGTTGTTACATGTCCCATAATATCAACATATCATGTAGCCAATTTTTTTATTATGGGACATTTTATTATGGGACAATTACACATAAGTAACTGTGATAAACATCCTGTACTCAAAGCTTTAGCACTTCCCTTATCATAATTATAATAAATTCTAGTTGTGGAATTACTGGTTCAAAGAGTGTGCACAGTCTTATGGTTTTACACACATATTGCCTGGAGATTGTGTTTGTTTTGCTTTGTTTTTATGAAATTTACACTCTCATTGACACTGTGTGAAATTCTCTATTTCCCATACCCCTTCACCAGTTTTATAGGTCATTGCTGTTTAATTTACATTTATCTCAGAACTTGCTTGTTAAGTTCCTTCCCATCTTATAAAAACTCTGTTTCTTCTTTTGCTCCTTAATGGTTTATGTCATTTGTCCTTTTTTATATTGATGTTTATAAGAGTTATTTACATATTAAAGACATTAATCTTTTGCCATGTATTATAATTCCCCGTTTCTGTATGCTTGTGAACTTCATTTATGTTGATTTTTTATATATATAGAATGCTTTCATTTTTATGGTGTCTGGCATATCATTTTTTTTCCTTTATAAATTCTACCTTTACATGTATATAGACTGATGTGCTTTAGCTCATTCTTGTATTTCACTTTTAATAATTTAACTTTTCAGTCAACCCATAGTTTGTACTGAAGATGGTGTGAGATAGGATTATGACTTTATTTTCCCCTCAAATAATTAGTTAAGCCTCCTAGTACTATTATTAAATAATTCCTTTATTTGAACAATTTAAACATCACTCTTACCATATATTAAATTCTTACACATATCATTCTCTGCTCCAGACTTTCCATTTTGTTTCATTTATCTGTTTATCTCTTCTGAGAGGACACATTTCATTATGTTAGAATTATAAGGTGTATAAATATTTACTAAAGTAATTCCACCTTTATTATTCTTCTTTTTAGAAGATTTGTTGGCTCTTCTCATCTATTTATTTTTCCAGATAAACTTTTAAAATGATTTACTCAAGTTCTAAAAAAGTCCTTTTAGGATTTGACTGAAAATTCATTAAGATTCATAAATTAAATAATGATGAACTGACAACTTGCAAAATCTTATGTACTCATCCAGAAACCTGATTCTATTCCAACTGTTCTTTAGTCAATTAACTTTTCTTATGTATAAAGCAATTTCCTTTTTTAATTTATGTCTAGGAGTCTCATTTTGTTATTGTTGCTATCATGGATAGAATCTTAATTCATTATGTTTCTAACAGAGTATTGCTGGCATATTGTACATTTATTTTGTACCTGTCCAATTCAGTGAACTCTCCTGTAAGACCTGAGGACCTTACTTACTTCTACAAAATTCTTTTTTTATTAAGTTTTTATTTTAATGCCAGTATAGTTAACATACACTGTTATGTTAGTTTCAGGTGTACTATATAGAGATTCAACAATTCCGTAAATTATTCATCAAGATAAGTGTACTCTTTAATCTTCTATTCCACCCATCCCCCAACTACCTTCCCTCTGATATGTTTCTTTTAAATGAGTGCCCTCAGTTAAAGTTATTTTTTTTTTCAACAAGAACACTTTTACTTGAAAGCATACTTCAGAATACATGCTGTTGTTGTTGTTGTTGTTGTTGTTGTTGTTGTTGTTGTTATTGTTGTTGTGTTTAGAGACTGAGAGAAAGAGCATGAGTGGGGGAGGGGGCAGAGGGAAAGAGAGAGAATCTCAAGCAGGCTCCACGAACAGTGCAGAGCCCAATGCAGGGCTCAATCCCACTACCTGAGATCATGACCAGAGCTGAAATCAAGAGTCAGACACTTAACCAGAGCCACCCAGGCACCCCCAGAACACATGATTCTAAAAGTTATATACAAAATAGTTCATCTGAGAAAAACAGAGTATACATTTTCTTTTAGTACACACAGAAAAATCCCCTGGTTAAATCACATAAAAAGTGATTTAACAAATATCACAAGGTTAAGAAAACTAAAATTTTCTAACCACAATGGTATAAAACTAAAGATCAACAATAAAAAAGCTGAAAGATGTACAATATAAATATTACATATTCAGTATGTAAATATTAAACAATACACTATTGCACAAGCAGTGGACCAAATAAGAAATCAAACAGCAAATCAAAATGTCTCAAAACAAAAGAAAAAGAAAACACAATATCCCAAAACCTATGAAATGCAAAGGCAGATGTTAAATAGAAATTTATGATATAAATGCTTGTATTCAGAAAAAAGTTCCAATAAACTTAACATTACATCACAAGGAACTAGAGAAAGAAGAAACTTAGCTGAAATTTAGTAGAGGAAGGAAATACAAAGAAAAATTAGAAATAAATAAAATAGAGACCAGAATAAACAATATCATAACATTGAACATAATGACCAATTAAAAAAAATTTAGCAATGCTTTAACTGTGTTAACTAAGAAAAAAAAGACTCAAAAACCAAAATGAGAAATAGAAGAGAAAACAATACAAAAGATAACCACAGAAATATTGTGTGATAACAAATAACTATAACCAATTACATACTAACAAATGATAACTTAGAAAAAAAGATAATTAATTCCTTAAAAAGCACAAGTTACCAAGATTGAATCATGAATCTTGAATCCAAGAAGTAAGAAATCTTTTTAGACCAGTAACAAGAATGAAAGTTGAATTAAGAATCAAAAATCTCCCAGAATAGAAAAGTCCAAGACTGTATGATTTCGTTGGCAAATTCTACCAGACATTTAAAGAATAATTATTAATGACAGTCTTCATCAAAATCTTACAAATAATGGACTAGAGGAAACATACTTAAAATCATTCTAGGAGACAGTGCTACCCTGATACCAAAGCAGGATAAAAACAATACAACAACAAAAAAAGTCTAGTTTGTCTGATATAGATAAGTATTGCTACTCCAGCTTTGTTTTGACATCCATTTGTGTGATAAATGTTTCTCCACCCCTTCACTTCCTATCTACAGTCTAAAATGAATCTCTTGTAGGCAGAATATAGATGAGTCTTGGATTTTTTACCCATTCTGACACCCTCTGTCTTTTGATTGGAGGATTTAGCCCATTTACATTCAAAGTATTTGATAGACATGTATGTGTTGCCATTTTATTACTTGTTTTGTCATTGTGTCTGGAGATTTTCTCTGATCCTTTCTTATTCTTGTCACTTTTGGTCTTTCCTTAGCCCTCAAAGAGTCCTCTTTAATATTTCTTGCAGGGCTGCTTTAGTGGTCACCAACTCTTTTAGTTTTTTTTGTCTGGGGAAACTCTTTATCTCTCCTTTATTCTGAATGACAGCCTTGCTGGATAGAGTATTCTTGGCTGCAAAATTTTCCCATTCAGCACTTTGAATAAATCATGCCACTCCCTTTTGGCTTGCCAAGTTTCTCTTGAGAAATCTCCAGCTAGCCTTTTGGGTGTTCCCTTGCAAGTTAAGGATAAGTTAAGGATTTCTTTTGTCTTAGTGCTTTTATGATTGTTTTCCTTTATCACTATATTTTGCAAATTTAATTATACTATGTCTTGGTTGGCCTCCTTTTGTTGATTTTGATGGGAATTCTCTGTGCCTCCAGGGTCTGGATGTCTGTTTCCTTTTCCAGGTTAAGAAAGTTTTCTGCCATTATTTCTTAAATTTTCTGCTCCTTTTTCCCTCCTTTCTTCTGGGACTCCCATAATACAAATGTTATTGCCTTTGATGGAGTCACTGAGTTACCTACGTCTATTGTCATGTTCCATAATTGTTTCTCTTTTGTTCAGCTTCATTATTGTCCATTATTTTATCTACTAGGTCACGAATTCATTCCTCTGGTTTTTCTAGCCTGCTGTTGATTGCATCAAGCCTGTTTCCAATCTCATTTATTGTATCTTCACCTCTGATTCTCTGGTAACTGTTTTATCTCTGTGGTAAAGGTCTCACTGATGCCTTCTATTCTTTTCTCAAGCCCAATGAGTATCTTTATGATTTTTTTCTATAAATTCTCCATCAGGCTTGTTACTCATACCTGTTTCACTTAGATCTTTGGCTTAATTTTGTTCTTTCATTTGGGGTAAATTCCTCCATGTTGGGATTTTAAATCTCTGCCTTTTTCTGTATGTGTTAGAAAAGCCAGATCATGTAGTGCCCAGGGTGTGGCACTTCAGGGAGTGTCTCCAGTGTGTGCTGCATGCATTCTGCTGTTGTGTTTTGGCTGCTCTATCCTTCAGGCCAGTTCTCTATAGAGGCTCTCCTTGACTGCTGTGGGCAGGCTCTCCTTGACTGCTTTGGTCCTTGGCTTGAATGTGGTAAGTTTTAACTAGGTGTCTTCTGGTCTGCTTGTAAAATGAGACCTGCCATCACCTCCACCAGAATTGAGGACCTGCAGAACTCTCTGGTCAGGAAATGTGGTGTAGACAGTTGTTTGTGTTGATCTTCTGGGGGAGAGGGCCGGCCACACTGAGACTGAGGCAAGCTTGCCTGAGAAGAGCAGTCCCACCAGAGCACAGAGGGGTCGGGCTTGGTGTAAGCAGGTTAGACAGCCAGTGTCCATGCTGGGCTGCTTCCTTCAGGTGCCTCTGTGCTTATGCTGAGGGATGGGGAAGGGAAATGGTGCTAGCCAGCTCCTTTGTTCCTGGAGCAGCAGTCTCCATGAATGCTGCCTCTCAGGGAAGCATTCCTAGAACAGTGAATGGTCTCTCCCCTATATGCCCCAGGCATTCTTCAGATGCTGTTTCCATGCTGACTGCCCCCAGGTTGTTTGCCTGCCTTCTTTCCTGAGCAGTGCAGTGACCTCCTGGCTCTATCCCAGCCAAGCCCACTGACCTTTAAAACTCCAGTCTTTAGCCCTGCTGGTTGAAAGAACTCACAAAATTCATCCCCTCTCATTTTCCCAGCCAATGGCTTTGGGGTAATGTTCTCCTTGTGCATTCTCCTGTGTGCTTTACTCTCTACCTTTCTCTGGGACCACAGCTCACTCTCCTCTGCAGCACCCATGATCTCTTTCTCCCTTAAATTGTGTTTCCACACTTCTTACCTTCTTTGATGTGGCCTCTTCTCTCCCTTTAGTTGTGGAGTTTATTCTGTCAGGCTTCAGGCTGATTTCTGGGGTATCCAGGATGATTTGATAGTTATCTAGCTGTGTTTATGGGACAAGATGAGTTTAGGGTCCTCCTACTCCACCATCATCTTGGATTCCTTCAAGAGACTGTGATCTCAAATTCTTAAGTATATCATCTCCAAATATTTATCTATTGGTTTTGCCATCCTTTTATTTTTTTGATTTGTGGGAGTCTTATTTTTATCCTAGATATTAATCTTTCATCGGACTTGTTGTCACTCAGCAATTAACTATATGCATGGTATACTTCATTTAACAGAATTCTTTCATTATGATACCAAGTCATCAAAATTTCATCTTAAAGTTTGTGTTTTGGGGGTCCCAATTAAGACACTCTTTCCCATCCGTAGGTAAAATCTACTCCAGCATTTATTAACTTTATAGTTTCATATTTTACATTTTGATTATTAACCCACTTAAAATACATTTTTGCAAATAGTACAGCATAGAATTCCTCTATTTTGTGAACCAGTTTTCTAACATCATTGGTTAAATAATCCATCCTTTTGACATAATATGTGGTGTGTCACCTCATTGATAAATCAAAAACACATATTCAGGAGTATAATTTTGAGTTCTTTATTTTCTGCTACTTGCCATGTTCATATCTGATAGGGTAAATTCCCTCAATACTCTTTTTTATTTTTTTCAAAATTGATTTAGCTATTCAAGAACTTTAATTCTTCCATATAGATTTTTAGAGAAGTCTGTTGAGTTTCTGAAAAAAAAAAAAAAAAAGTCCTGTTGGAATTTTAATTGGCCTTGCATCGAATATATAGACTGATTTTGTCAGATTAAAATCTTTATACCATGAGATTCTATCTTATCCATGACTATGGTAAGTCTTTCTATTTTATTCAAATCTTCCATTGTATCCTATGAGTTGCAAAATTTTCTCTGTAAAAGTTGTGTACATTCCAGGTACTTCTTAAAATTTGTTGTTATTGTGAATGATACTTTACTTTCTAATTTATTTTTGAATTGGTTATTGCTATTATCGAGGAATACTGCAAAAGTCCATCTGAGCTCTTTCTTTTCTTTCAATTATTTTTTTAATGTTTATTTAATTTTGAGAGAGAGACAGAGTGTGAGCGGGCTAGGGCAGAGAGAGAAGGAGGCACAGAATCCAAAGCAGGCTTCAGGCTCCGAGCTATCAGCACATAACCTGATGCAGAGCTCGAACCCACAAACCTCAAGATCATGACCTAAGCCTGAAGTCCGATGCTTAACCAACTGAGACACCCAGGTGCCCCCCACCTCCCTCTGGGGCTGAGCTCTTTCATTAGTTCCAAGAGCAGCTATCAGGTTTTCAGTATAGATGATCATATAATCAGAAAATAATGATAGTTTTGATTTTTCCCTTCTTAACCTTCAACCTTTTACATTTAATACTATATTAAGTGTAGTAGTGATGGAGAAAATGCTTATATTACTTCTGATCTTAAAATAATTATGTTCCTAAGATTTGCCATTGAGCCTGATATTTGCTTTACAGTTTTAGCATAAAATCTTTATCAAGTTAAGGAAATTCCCTTTTATTCTCAATTCTTACGAAGTTTTTTTTTTTTAATCATAAATAAGTATTTTAATTTAATCTTATAAAGTACTTTCTCTGCATCTACTTTTAACGTGGTGAATTATATTCTTACTTCTTAGGATAAACTCTTTGGATCAAGATGCACACTCTTGGGTTTAGTTAGTTAGTATTTTCTTTAGAATATGTGTTCATATGTAAAATTGTTTGTAATTTTTTTTCTTTACCTATACCATGCTCTCTTTTGTTGGTTTTATCTCGAATTTAAATATGGATTCCAATGGATATGTGGTAAATCTAATATGGTAAATTCATATTATATTTACATTATGCTATCTTCCTTAACTTATTTTTTTTCTGCTAGAATATTTTCTGTAAGAGTTTTTCCAAAAAGGTATTTGTAGCAAACATTTTTATGCATAAAAATATCTTGATTACACACTCATATTTAAATGATGATTTCTGTGGACATAAAATTCTAGGCTTTAAAATAATTTCTTTTGGGGTGCCTGGGTGGCTCAATCACTGAAGCATCCGACTCTTGATTTCAGCGCAGGTCACGACCTCATGGTTTGTGGTCTGAGCCCCACATTGGGCTTTACACATGGAACCTGCTTGGAATTCTCTCTCTCTTCTCTCTCTGCCCCCCACTCACCTCACACTTATGAGTGTGCTTTCTCTCTCTCTCTCTCTTTCCTTCTCTCTCTCTTTCTCAAAAGAAATAAACTTAGGAAAAATTTAAAATCATTTCTTTCAACATTTTGAAAATATTTCCCCATTGACATATGCCTCTGGTGCTACAGTTAAGAAATCTGATATTGGGGCACATGGCTGGCTCAGCTGGTTAAGCATCCAACTCTAGATTTCAGCTCAGGTCATGGTCTCGAGGTTTGTGACTGCAGGCCCCACATCGAGCTCCATGCTGGCAGTGTAGAGCCTGCTTGGGATTCTTTCTCTCACTCTCTCTGCCCCTCCCCATCTCTCTCTCTCTCTCAAGTAAATAAATTTAAAAAAAAAGAATCCTGATGTCAAACTGTTTCTTGTTCCTCTGTCAGTGATTCGCTCCTTTTTCTGGAAGCTTTTGGAAATATTTCTTTGGTTTTGATGCTTTAAAATTTTATAATTTAATATGTAGATGCTTAGCGTAGGATGTTTTTATGTTTACTCTGGATGTCTTTGTAATTTGAAGGTTGTATTTTTTAAAATACAGAAAATTCACAATTATTTATTTCCTCTTAATGGTTTATTTTCCTTTTCTTGTGGTGTTTTTAAAAATTTTATTTATTGATTTTGAGAGAGAGAGAGAGAGAGAGAGAGAGGGAGAGAGAAAGTGCCCACACATGAGCAGGGGAGGGGGAGAGAGAGAGGGAGACAATAATCCCAAGCAGGCTCCAAGCTGTCAGTGCAGAGCCCAACTCAGAGCTTGATCTCATAAAACATGAGACCATGACCTGCGCCAAAACCAAGAGTCAGACGTTTAATTAATGGAGCCACCCAAGCACCCCTCTTTTGGCATTTTAAAATACATTTTATGTATATTTTTTTGTTTTCTTAACACATTCCTTGTGTCTTTTGGGAGAATTCTTTAACATGATCCTAAAAGGATTACATGTTGCCTTTCAAGCTAGCAACTGAATTTTATCCATTTTGTTTTTCATACATAATATGTCCAGATAAGTTTTATTTATGACTTCTACCTCCTTCAGTGTTGAACATGTCCTTCTTTTATGCTCCTCTTTCATGTTTTGAACACCAGCCCCCTTATCTCATTGATAATAATACATTTACTTTTAAATTCTTGCTCTGTCTGTTCTACCACTTTGTCTTTGCCTGGTTTAACTTGTTCGGGTTGCATTCCTTCTTATAAAAGTTGTGAAGATGCCTTGTGATTGTATCTAAAACCCTTGCAGTCTCCTGGAGGTTTTGTTTCAACCACCTTGGTTCATGATTAAGGCTCAGGTGCCCCTCCCGATGAGAAAATGCTTAGGCTCTGTTATCTCTATCTTTGCCCTGGTTCAGACTCTTCAAGAGCTGTAATCATCTAGCTCTTGAAATGTGGATAGGTATTGGGGTAAGAACACTCAACGACAAGCCCTAGTTGTATTTGGTTTTGTTTTCCAGTTTTCTTGAAGTATAATTAACAAATAAAAATTGCATATATTTAAGGGGTACAATGTGGTGTTTTGATATACCTAAACAGTAGGAAATGATTACCTACCACAACCAAATTAATTAACACATCCATCACCTCACATAGTAAGAGTTTTGGGGGGGGGCGTGGGGGTGAGAACACTTAATGATCAACTCTCTTAGCAATTTAATGGATAGTCCTCAGACCTAGAAAAGAAGGAAATCCCTTGTGACAACATGGATGAAACTGGGGGACATTAGGCTTAGTGAAATGAGCCAGACACAGAAAGACAGACATCACTTATGTGTGAGATCTACACAAGTTGAGCCCATAAAAGCAGAGAATAGAATGGTGGTTGGCAGGGGCTAGAGGTTTGGGGAAATGGGGGTGGTGTTGGTCACAGGGTACAAAGTTTCAGTTATGCAAGACAAATAAGTTCTGGAGCTCTAATATACAACAAGCCCTAGTTTTTAACTATACTCCATTCCAGGCAGGTTGACAACTAGCTTGATTTTAATCTCACCCCTCATTGCTGGGGCTCCTACACTGCTTCTGCTGCTGTACTCATTGTTATGTGTGATGTCCTATATGATGTTCTGCCTTGCAGAAGTGAAGAGACTAACCCTGGAGGGAAAAAAAAAGCCACACTGAGAAAGCTTTCCCTAGTCCAATCTGTGGTACTCAGTTCTCTTTTCATGTTAACTGCCTATATTCCTACTCTACCAGGACCCTAATCACATAACTGGAGCTTCTAGCCTTTTTTTGTTTTGTTTTTTTGTTTTGTTTTGCTTTGTTTTACATTAACTATGAATCATTGATCTCCTCCTAGATTCTATTGCATATGTTGCACATGTATTCATAAGAGGAAGCCAGCAATTCTTGCTAGGGCTGTTATCCTGTCCATTGTGAATTTTGTGTTTTATATCCAGCATCTTGCTGAATCCCTGTGAATTACTTTGTCTGTAGAGCAGATATTCTGTGTAGAAAATGGTATTTTCTAGAAATAATGTCAGTGATGCTTCTTCCATGGCAATCATTAAACTTCTATTTTTTTCATGTCTTGTTGTATTTGCTAGTATCTCTAGGACACTATTTTTTTTTTTCAACATTTTTTTTTTTTTTTTTTTTTTTTTTTGGGACAGAGAGAGACAGAGCATGAACGGGGAGGGGCAGAGAGAGAGGGAGACACAGAATCGGAAACAGGCTCCAGGCTCCGAGCCATCAGCCCAGAGCCTGACGCGGGGCTCGAACTCACGGACCGCGAGATCGTGACCTGGCTGAAGTCGGACGCTTAACCGACTGCGCCACCCAGGCGCCCCTCTAGGACACTATTAACAGTAGAACTGATATTGAGAATCATTATCTTGCTCTTGACTTTAATAAGAATAATATTTGCTTTAGGTTTTGAATAGCTGTCCTTTATCAGCATAAGAAAGTTTCCTTGTATTCTCTGTTTAAAAACCAGTTTTTGTTTTTATTTCAAATTAAGAATGCTTTTGAATTTTGTCAAATATGTTTTCATTTACTATGATGATTATATGGCTTTCCTTGTTTTTTTATTATTTTTTTAATGTTTATTTATTTTTGAAGAGAGAGAGAGAGGCAGATTGCAAGCCAGGGAAGGGCAGAGAGAGAGGCAGACACAGAATCTGAAGCAGGCTCCAGGCTCTGAACTCTCAGCACAGAGCCCAATGCGGGGCTCAAACCCACAAACTGTGAGATCATGACCTGAGCCGAAGTCGGCGCTTAACCAACTGAACCACCCAGGTGCCTCTCCTTGTTTTTTTTTTCCTCCCTTCTTTTCTTCTTGTAGTTTATTCTTTTTCTCTCTCTCGCTTTTCATTTAATCTATTAATTCATATGGCAGGATTAATATTAATGTGGATTTTCTGATATTGAAACTTCTTTGCATTATCAAAATAATATATATTTGGATTTGATTTGCTACTAGTTCAAAATTTTTGCATTTATGTTCCTAAATGAGATTATGTTATATTTTTCTGGTTTTATTTTGTTCAGTTTGTGTCAATTTTGTATCTACCCTTTAAAATGAGTTGGATAACTTTCCCCCAACTACTGAAACTATTTATGTAAGATATGGAATAGCTATTCCGTGAAACTCTAGAAAAATTAATCCATAAAACCATTTTATTGGTAATTTTTTTATGTGTGGGGAGAAAAATTTTACTAATCAAATAACTCTCAAGGATATTGACAGGTTTTTAATTTTTTCTTGAGATAATTTTGAGAATTTAGATTTTTCTCGATAACTACCCATTTCTCTAAGTTTCAAAAATTTATTGGCATAAAATTGCTTATAATGGTCTCATGATCTTTTTAAAAACATCTCTGTTATATGTATAGTTATGGTCCTTTACACATTACTAATTTTTATTTATGACTTTCTTTCAACCATTACATATTCCCTTCCCTTCACGCTAACCCTTTCTGGTTTGGAAATTATAATTTTTATTTTTAGTCTTTTAGTAGTAAAGTACATATTCTCTCTCTCTCTCTCTCTCTCTCTCTCTCTCTCTCTTTTTAATGAAAACTGTATAGTAATCCTTGGCCAGAAGTTCTTCAGATTGCTAGAATTATCCGTTAGCACCACTCTCCCACCATCTTCTTTGTTATTGCTATCTGCAGCTTTAGGTTTGCTTTAAAAAATATACTAAAATGAATGACGTTAGGTTAAAATATTTTATTAAATCTATAAGCATACCTTATGAGCTTCTGAGCTCACCACTGTTTCTAACAACACTCCTTTTTGCTAGGGTCACTGGTCGCATTTTGGTGGTGCCTTCAGTGTGGGTTGGAAGATGAAAAGCAATTTTAGTTTCTATATGTCTAGAAAAGTCTTATTTCATCTTCGCTTTTAAATGACAACTTACAAGGGTATTGAATAAGACAAACTATTTGTTCGCCTCAGCCTTTGTTTCTTAGCATCTGTTGTTCCTGGTGAGTGGTTTGCTGTCAGTCTAATTATAAATCCTTTGTAGGTAATGTGTCATTTTTCCCTGGCGGCTTTTTACTCTTCCCCCCCCCCCCCTTTGGACCTCTGGTTACAGATTTGGAGTGATCATAATCCATGGTTCATGAACACTAAGTACTATCTATCTATATCTATCTACCGTCTATTTATTGTAATTTATCTATCTCTATATGTCTCTCTATACATTTATATCAGTACATTAATATTTATATAGAAATAGAGATAGAGATATATATTGATATAGACCTATAGTACTTAATATCTACTATTTAATGACCCCTTAAGAAAAATTAAACTACTACCAAAAACATACATCTTTTAATGGGTTCTTTTCCTATGCCATCTTTCTATCATCTTCGCTTCCAGAAGTAATCTCTAGCATGAATTTTGTGTTTATCTTTTCTTTGTTTTAAGAAATGTTTTATCATCTATGTACCTATAATCTATCATCTATCTATCTATCTATGTATCTATCTATGTGTCTATCTATGTATCCATCATCTATCATCCATCATCTATCTATGCCTCTACACTACATTATTTGATCTAGCTTGATTTTGGACTTTCGAAAAAAAGGTGTCTTACCTTATAGTTCTCTGGGACTTGCTTTTTTTCACGCAATGTATTAAGATTCATCCAGATCATTGCATGTGGCTGTAGTTCTTTCATTTTCTCTGCTGTGAAATTTCCATTGCATGAATTTACACAATTTAACTTTTTCCTGTTAATTGACATTTAGGGCATTTCCCATTTTTTTTCCGTATGGGTAGTGCTGTTATGATATTTTTGTACATGTCTCTTGAGACACATATACTAACGTTTTTCTTGGACATATATTTAGGAGTGGAATTGTTGAGTTGTGAGGTAAAAGGGTGTCCAATTTTACATTATAATGCCAAACGGATTTTTAAAATAATTGTATCAATTTACACCCCCAAAACTTACACCTGGGGATGAAATTGACACATATTCTTGCCAAAACTCAATATGGTCAGATTCCTTTAATTTTTACAAATCTAATCAGTAAGAAAATGGCATCTTGTTTTGTCTTAATTTGAATTTCCTTGATGACCAATGGAGTTGAACACCTCCTCACTTTTTTATTGGCCATATGATTTCCTCTTCCTCTTCCTTTCCTCTTCTACAGAATTCAGATAATCTTTTTTTGTTGTTGTTGTTCTTAACTGAGTTGTTTGTTTCTCTATTATTGACTTGCAGAAATTTTAAAAGGTAGTCTCAATTTGGATATTTTTGTTTATATGAGTGTTTTCTACGAATTTCTAGGTTGAATTTTACTTTTTAATTTTTTTAGAAGTTTTAGTGATGTTAGTGTAGTTGAATCTACTAATATTTTCTTCTTAAAGTTGGCACTTTCAGTGTATTATTTAAGAAGTCCTACCCTATCGCATAGCCTGAAAGACACTTGCCTATACTTTTTTCTAAAAGTTTTATTATGTGACCGAGCTTTTCCATTTTCATTTCTTATTTTGTCCCAGTTTTATTAAAAAATATTGATTCATAGGGGCGCCTGGGTGGCTCAGTCGGGTTTGAGCCCCATGTCGGGCTCTGTGCTGACATCTCAGCCTGGAGCCTGCTTCGGATTCTGTGTCTCCCTCTCTCTGCCCCTCCCCTGTTCACACGCCATCTCTGTCTCTCAAAAATGAATAAACGTTAAAAAAATATTGATTCACACATCACTGTATAAGTTTAAGGTGTACAGCATGATGGTTTGATTTACATTATAGTGAAATGTTTACTACAATTAATATCGTTCGTTTCATATCGATACAATACAAAGAAAAGAAAAAAAATTCTCTCCTTGTGATGAGAACTCTTAGGATCTATTCTCTTAACATCTTTCCTATGTATCATATGACAGTGATGTACAACATGATGGCTAACGGCTATCACATTCTCAGTACGTATTTATCTTAAGTACTGAAATTTGTACCTGGAGATTGGTAGCTTTTGACCACCTTTCTCCAATTCCCCTTCCCCCAGCCTTCTGTCAGAGTAGACACAAATCTGATCTCTTTTTCCATGAGTTTGGTGTTTTTGTTTGTTAATTTTTAGATTCCACATATAAGTGAGATCTCATAGTAATTTTCTTTCTCTCTGTCACATAGTTCACTTAGCATAATGACTTTAAGATTCATCTAAGTTAGGGGTGCCTGGGTGGCTCCGTTGGTTAAGCAACTGACTTCGGCTCAGGTTGTAATCTCACGGTTCATGGGTTCCAGCCCCGCATCAGGCTTTGTTATGACAGCTCAGAGCCTGGACCCTGCTTCAGATTCTGTGTCTCCCTCTCTCTCTGTTCCTCCCCTGCTTGTTCTCTGTCTCTGTTTCTCAAAAATACATAAATGTTAAGAAATTTTTTTTTAAAGATTAATCTATGTTATTGCATATGGTAAGATTTTTTTCATTTTTTATGGCTGAATAATATTACATTATACATATACCACAACTCCTTTATCCATGAACATTTGGGTTGTGTCCATGTCTTAGCTGTTGTAAACAATGCTGCTATGAACATGGAAGTACAGATATCTTTTCAAGTTAGTGTTTGAGTTTCCTTTGGTTTCCCAGAAGTGGAATTGCTGGGTCATATGCTAGTTGTATTTTTAATTTTTTGAGGAACCTCCATACTGTTTTCCATAATGGCTGTGACAACTTGCAATCTCCCCAACAGTGCATGAGAATTTCCTTTTCTCCATATCTAGACCACTATTTGTTATTCTTGTCTTGTTGATGGATATTTTGACATTTGTGAGGTGATATCTCACTGTGGTTTTACATTTCATTTCCCCAGTGACTAGTGATGTTGAGTATCTTTTCACGTACCTGTTGGCCTTTCATATATCTTCTTTGGAAAAATATCTATTTAGATTCATTGCCCATTTTTAACTGGATTATTATTTAACTGACTTTTTTTGCTATGAGTTGTATATGTTCTTTATATATTTTGGGTATTAACCCCTTATCTATGATTTGCAAATTTTTTTTTCTGATTCCTTAGGTTGTATTTTCATTTTGTTGGTGGTTTCTTTTGTTGTGCAGAAGCTTTTACGTTTGATGGAGACCCTCTCGTTTATTTTTTATTTTGTTGCTTGTGCTTTAGGAGTGATTTTCTTTTCATAACTACTTTTTAAAAAATTGTTTCTTACATTTATTAGTTTTTGAGAGACAGAGAGAGACAGAGCACAAGTGGGGGAGGGGCAGAGAGAGAAGGAGACACAGAATCCAAAGCAGGCTCCAGGCTCTGGGCTGTCAGCACAGAGCCCAACATGGGGCTCAAACTCACAAACCATGAGATCATTACCTGAGCTGAAGTCGGACGCTGAACTGACTGAGCCACCCAGGCACCCCATTTTCATAACTACTTTTTAATGGAAGCTGAGAATCCTCAATCTGTTATCCATTTTTCAACAGCTCTGTCTGTATATTTTAGAGAATACATTTTTTTTACATTTTTTTACATTTTTTTACATTTCATAATCTTTTCTTATTTGTGGGTGCTAATCCTTCATTTATATCTTTGAAGACCCTAAACATACTTATTGTAAAGTCTATTTCAGATTGTTCTGGTACTTTGTTTCTATCTGCAGTACATTCATATTCTGGTTGTTGGCTTTATTGTTTTCCTCCCTATCTTTTGTTTCTTTTAGAATTTATATTTTTAGGCTCATTTTGAATGGGTAGCTTTTTTTCTCTTTTCCTCTTTTTCTTTGAGCTTACTCGCCATTTAGTAGTCTTGAATTAACTGTCCCTAGCCCTCGCCCAACCCAAAACCATTTTTATATTGTTGCTCCAGCTTTCATGCTCTGCAGTTAAATTTGGGATGTCATAGCTTCAGCCTGCTTGATTTTTTTCTTGATATTAAGGCTGTCTGCTTTCTCTTACTAGCCCTGGCCCCCCAACAAACTTGGCAATACAATAACATTTAGGAAGACTGAAAATCAACCCCAAGGTATCTTTTAGTCTATATTTTCACTAATTGTTAAAAACAAGAATGAGATAGTATCTCTTGTCTTGTCCCACTTTAGTTAAGGAATTTATCATGTAAATTCCTCCTTCTTTTTTCTTCTTGGTGTTGCTGGTATGATTTGGGATTTTAAATCAGGATTATTGTTCTCAATTTGTTATATTAAATAGCCATCTTCTCTGTTAAACTGGAAATGCTCCAGTTTAAGGAATAGGCACACTTCTGGTTTTCTAACATCCATAACATGGAGCGCTGGTGAGCATAAAGAAGATGAAGATATTTGGGGATACTCCCAGTTTTCTTCTACCCAAATTGCAATAAATGAAAAATTAAAGTAGCATAACTAAAATAGGTCCTTTTTGCAGGTCTAAGAGTTATCTTTTTTTCAGTGCAGCTTTTGGCTTGTCCCATCATTATAAGTAGCTTACCCAATAAGGATTGGAAATACACATGAGAATGTGAAAGTATTTAATAAAAGGTATTTGTAGGTACTGGAAACACAGCAAAACCATAGGCTGGATAGCCTATGTTATCATGGAATTTATAGTCTAGTTAAACAAGCTCATGAATCATCCATAGGCCCTCTTCAAGTTCACCTTCAACACATTTCATTCTGTCTTACGTCTCCACAGCTTCTGTCAAGGACACTTATGGCCTCCATGTTGCCAAATCCAAAGGATTCCACTGTAGTTAACTTCTTGGCAACATTCAAAGAAATTGACTATCTTCCTTAAATCAATTTTCCCTCTTAATTTTGATGAGACAGAACTCCTGGTTTTCCTTCTATTTTTTCTGGCTGCTCCTCTATAATTTTGCTGATAAATATTGGAGTTCTCAAGGCTTACTCTGGAGCTTCCATTTCTATCAACGCTCTCTCCTTATGAAAACTTACCCAGTTCCATAGCTCTAAATAATGTATAAAATGAGGAGTCTCAAAATTAATCATCAGCTTTAAATTTTCTTCTAAGCTTCAAACTCACAGGTTTAATGCATATTTGATATTACTACATGATGTGTAATAGACAACTCAAACAAGCCATCAGTTGTCGCCCACTAAACTGTTCCTTCCCCATTACTCCCTTATCTCAGTAAATGATTTTAACAGCCATCTGCTAAGCTAACTAACAGCCTAGGAATCCTTCATCACTTCTTATCCCAAATATCCAATCCATTGCATTACCCACAAAATGTATCTTGGGTCCGTGTACTTTTCTCCATTCTCATTACCACCACTGAAATATAAGCCAGCATCATCTCCTGTCCAGACCACAGCACTGGTCTGCATGCTTTCATACCTGTCTTACTCCAGTCTCTTCTTCACGTGGCAGACAAAGTGATCTTTTTATAATATAAATCATATCATGTTATTTCCCTGCTTAAGGCCCCTCATGACTTCCCAGTGCCTTTAGAAAAAGTCCAAATCCTCTTAATATGGATTATTTCAACAACCTTATTCTTTTCTCCCCCAGTTCCTTTCAACTGTTCAAAAATGGCAGATTTTGTTCCACCTTAAATCCTTTGTATCTGCTCTTCACTCTGTCTGGGAGGTTCTTTCTCTGGCTCTTTGCAAGGTCTTGACTCAACTACACCATCATCAAAGAAGTTTTTCTCTGAGGGGTGCCTGGATGGCTCATTTGGTTAAATGTCTGACTCTCAGTTTCAGCTCAGGTCACGATCTCATGGTTCGTGATTTCGAGCCCTGCAACAGGCTCTGCACTGACAGTTCAGAGCCTGCTTGGGATTCTCTCTCTTTCTCTCTGCCCCCTCCTGTGCTCACTCTCTCTTTCTCAAAATAAATAAATAAACTTAAAGAAATAAGTTTTTCTCTGATCACACTCCCCCAGATTATTTAATTCAATTAATGTTTTCCCTTTTCTCTTCACAATGTTATATGAAATTATCATTTTGTTTTTTAGTTTATTATCTATTTCTACCAATTAGAATGTAAATTTAGTAAGGGAAGAGATTTTTGTCTTGTTCACTGATGTAGTCTCACAATCTAGAACTAGGGCGACAGTATAATTTATTTCCAGACTGTGACACTGGTTTTTGTGTTAAAATAGTAAGATGTATGGAAAACAAAGACAGCAGTTGTAAACAGGGATTACCCCAGGCAAACTGTGATGCATAGTCAATCTGCTGAGAGCATTATCCGACACCTATTTGGTCCTCAACAACCAACTTTTTCAAAAAAAATTACAATCACATAGTGCTAAGTGAAAGAAGTTGATGTGAAAATGCTTAATATGAAATCATGCAATTTATGTGAAGTTCTAGAAAAGACAAAACTCTAGAGATGGTAAACAGACACATCAGTGGTTGCTAGGAACTTGGAGGAGGGAGAGGGTTGAATAGGTGAAGCACAGGGGATTCTTTAGGACAGTGACCCTACCCTATGTGATATTGTAGTGGTGAATACATGACACCCTACATTTGTTAAAACCCATAGAACTTTGCAGCGCAATCTGTGAACCTTAATAAGCGCAGGATAGAATATGGGCTATGACAAAAGACTTTAATTGTACCACAAGTGTATAAAATAACCTCAACGAAAGAAGTGTGTCTGTGTGTGGGGAGTGATGCTGACCTACGTACCTTTAGAAGTGGATGGAGACTGTGAGAGTAAACCATAAAGAACTGTACAGAAACGCTGTGCTCTCTTTGCTAAAGTTGTTTCCCACAGGGTATGGGTTAATAGTTCTGAAACCACTATACATGTATACTGGAACCGAATAACAGATTAACTGGATGCAGTTGTTGTGAGCCAGGTTCTCACTGTTGGAATGGAAGGTGCAGAGAAGCAAGGAGGGAAAGACTATCTGAATGATCCATATGGTACTGAATTAGAGTTGGAGGCATCAGTACAATTTCAGGTTTAATTTAATATGGATATTGATGAACAGATAGACAGATAGATAGATAGATAGACGTATGTACAAGAGTTAGCATACATATATTTCCTTGATCTGCCATCAATGAGCATATTCAGCATGCAGATCATGGTTTCCAATATCTTCCCCAATAAGAGAAATCACAGCTTTTGGGAAAAATGGCTGACTCCAGACCTGAGGCCGGGAATATATATATAATATGAGCTTCCGGTAGCGCCAGAAAATAATGACGTGCTCACAGACACACAGACAGAAAGATGAGGGTATGTCAAAGGAACCCAGCAGCCAACCTGAAAGAGCGCTCTTGGGCCCAAACTGGAACACTTTGAGCAAGAAAATGAGTCTGGGAAACTGCAACAGTGCAGAGGAACCTCAGAAAACATACTGATCAAATGTAATGTGGTATCCCAGATGGGACCCTGGCACAGAAAAAGACGTTAAGTGGAAAATTAAGGAACTCTGAATAAGATTTGGAAATACATAGAATACTCTAGGAATACAAAAATGAATAGTTGACTTAGTCTGGCGATGTGGGGAGGGGAAGGCATCTTCAGCAAAACTATGTATAAACTAAAGCCTCAAAGATGAGTAAAAGCCAGTACAAGCGTGGGCTCTGAGTTGGGAACAAACTGAAGAATGTTCTGGGCAAAGATAAGCTTGTGGGATGACCCACAGGTAGAAAAAAGCATGTAACATTGAAGAAAAGTAAACAAGTCTAATATCTTATGTTCATCAACCTGTTCTTCTCCAGAATAGTTCTTGAAGAGGCTATGATTAGTCCCAATTTACACATGAGGAAATGGAGGTCACGTTCCCAGAGACATATGGCTGACTAAAGCAGAATTGGGAGCTCAGGCCATCCGACTCTAAAACCTATATCCTTTTCTCTCACACTACTTTCCATTTTCCTAAGAATTGTATAAAAGTAGGCCGTGGTCAGCCAGTTCTCACTTCTGAAAATGAGCAAAACTGAGCCTGCAAGGAGTTAACAAACAGATCAGCAGGGATTCTGGGAACAGTTGGCCAGAGCACCATTGGTTCTCACTGAGTTGCTCTCACAAGAAGCATTCTCTTACTTGCCAGGAACCAGAGCCCTCTGAATCCAGAGGTCAAATTCCAACCTGTGAACCCAAGGGGAATTATGTATCATGAAAATATGGCCTGGGAGCTGGAACCAAAAGAAAAAAAAAAGCCTGTTATAGAAATGAGAATTATAGCAGTGGAAGGAGGGATGTGGTTGGAGACAGGCTGTCCTTGGGTTGGGGAGAAGTGGACAAGGTGAAGAATTTAGTCCCATCTTGGAAGGTGCCATCAAGAAGAGTCAAGAGTCAGGCCATCATCGTTAATTTAAAGGATTCTGTCCCAGCTGCTCCTTCTGGCCCCTTTCCTCCTCCTCCATAGCTAACACTTTAGTAAGCTGTTTAAAACAACAGCAACAACAACAACAAAGAAACAAAAACAGGAAGAACTATCCAAACCTAGCACCCACCTGAAAAATCGCATTGGTGTCCCCACGGGCCAAGCCCAGGAACAAAGCGACATTTGGGGAAGGAGGGTAGGAAGAGGGATACCTTAGACAGAAAAACTCAAGCACTGGAGTGAAGCATTACGGCACTGGTCGCAAAAGGAGTGATACAGAAGTTTTTTAAATGCCAAAAGGAAAGCCAAAAATAATTTTAGAACACCCAGAACAATGTCAAAAAAGCACTCAGAAGAGGTTGACTATTAGGGAAACTTGTTACAATGAATCATTAGATCAACTGCTTTTAACCTAAAGTTCTGGGGATGGGATACTTTTACAGTGGAAAGGGATGGCAAGTATAATGCTATTATTATTGGCCAAAAGAATGTGGGCCTGGGAAGGAGGGCAGAGAAAGGCAGGTACCCTTGTTAGGCCCTCTGTCACAGTTCCCGGGCGAAGCCCTTAAGTGAGTAACCCCGAGGTTCAACAGTATGTCATATCTTGGGTGCCCTTGAGCCCTCCTAGTTGGGCCCCAGATCTGATCTGTCTTGGGTCCCGCCCACCTAGAGGATGGCCTTTCCAAAGGCTGACCTGTTGTTTGTGTGGTCGTTTGAGAGACGGCCAGAATTTTCTCTAGGGTGTATTCTACTGAAGGGATCCAGGTTTGGGGCACGCCTCGTACCTCCTAATTACTTAACTAGAGAAACTCAATTTTACCACACAGATGGAGTCAGGCATGTTTTTCTCTTTCCAAGCAAGTTTGAATCAAAGGGAGGTGTGGTAGAGATTCAGAACTTTGAAGCTGGAAGCAATTGACATTTGGATCCTGGAGGAGGAAGGGGAAGTTTTTGTGGTTCGTGTTTACATTGGCTCAGATAACAGGGCTCAAACAGTTGCGGTATCATCACGCCCTCTGCATCAACTGCACAGAGCTGGCTAAGTGGGGTCCTAGGGACATTCTTCACCAGCTGACCTTTGTCCTGGCTGTTTCTAACACAAGCACCATTAGCTGCCTTGTAGCTTGGGATATTAAATGTCGGCGAGTGGGGGGTGGGGTGGGAGTTCACCAGGTCAGCCTTCTGCTCTGACTCTGAGTATAGCTTAGTGCTGATCATTTGCCAAGAAGTTCTGTACAAGAAGGCCGTGTGACTCGAAATTACTAACACAGGATGGGGCTGCTTGGGGACAAACATGTAAGATAGGTATATTAAGTACTATAAATTCTTTACAAAACAAAACAAAACAAAACACCCAGAAGGTAACACTTTTGGCTGAATACTGCTGACTTCATGTACTTACTCACTGAGGCCAGCTGTGTGCTGACGCCATTTTGATCCTAACACTGGATACACTTAATGCTGGAACTCATCTTTGAAAGCGGTCTTAGGGGACTTGTTACATTCCTTTATATATTATCAATGGTGAGTCTTCATTCTTGGAGGATGGATTTGATTTGAAGAAAGAGCCAAAAGTCATTATGACCTCATTATGGTAGGTAATTTGGCAGAGAATTATTGTTTTTGGTGAAAATAATTATAAAACCTTTCTTCCCCCTCTCTAGCATCATCTCTCCGACTGACATCATAGAGTCTAAGATTTTTAGTTTTGGAAAGATTAGGAGAAATAATGTAAGGCATTCCAAAAGAACTTCACGTTGAATGATATTTGGACAATCTAAACTCAGTTCTGAATTTGGAGTACCAATATCATCTATTCAGGGACTATTAAAAAAAATGGTATTTCAAGCCAATACAATTAGTAATACTAATATTTGTGCAATGCTTCTAACTTTTCAGAGGGCCTCTGGAACCCATATTTAGTGGTTGCCAAGTTACAATGAGGCAATATTTGATTGCAGCAGCAATTTTTAACCCCTTCAAGTATACTTAAAGAGCAGGGCTTAAACTAATATTTGAAATACTTGGTGCCCTGATTGGGTGAGAACTGGTGAAGAAAATCTTGATTATTTTTTAATATATTTTCATATTTTATGGTGAAATGCTTAGGAATCTGCGCTTGGGAACCAGCTTGCCTGCGTTCAAATCTTATGTCCATTGCTCACTTAGCTCAAATTAGCATCTTGGAACCTCAGTTTACTTCTCTGCAAAATGAGAATAATAATAGCACCCACCTCAGACATTTTTTGATTATCAAATGAATTTAAGGTATACGTATTTCACATAGTAAAGCGCTCAATGAATCTTCATTGTAACTACTATTAGTATAATTATTTCCCAAACCACAGTATAAAATAGGCAGAGCAGGTATTCTGAATTTCGATTTTATTTAATTGGTGCAATAATCATGACTGTGAGACATGAAAATGCCCAAAGAATAAAGTGTAAGAGCATGAAACTTCCTAAAACTCCCTGCCTACAAGATAGATTATAACAATAAGATCTGTTTTTCTTTTCTGTTATTCTATTTTTATTCTGTTATTCTAGTGAGCTCTCAGTTTTAGAACATCATAATTAAACTGGAATTTCTAAACTCTGTTTTTATCCGTTGCTTCTTCCCTAGTCAGGGCATTTCTGAAAAGGTTTAATGAATGCCAATGTTTTAAAATTATCATAAAAGTAGTGCAGAAGATGTATATCACATGTATTTTCTACCGTAGTTCATTCGGAATTGATGAAAGTGGCCACACATTCCTTTCCCAGAGTACATTCTAGAAAACTTTTTAGGATTTTGGTGATACAGATAAGCGGAAAGGTCTTTGTCAATTTTTTAATCTGGAGCTTACGTAGTAGAATTGAAGTATCTGACTATACATGATATCCTCTTTTCAGCCAAAATGCCATCATACCTAAAATAATGCCTTGAGATGAAGGACAAGTCATTTAATTATTCTGGATAAACTTTAGTCAAGTTATTCAACTGTGAAATCTAAATTTTCTCATCAGTAAAATGGGGTTAACAAAATAACATTTAACTGAGAGAGAGGATATGTGCGTGTTATGTATAAACAATCTGCCATCATTTGTATAAATGTCTCCATGAGGGAGTTAACTGTTCTGAAAAACGCAGGTGATACCTGGCTTATTCAAGCTCTCAATAAAGACGAACTGCTAATATTAGTATTAGTATTATTACTACTACTATGACGACCACTGCTGCCTTTCAAGATCTCATTCAGGGGCACCTGGGTGGCTTAGTTGGTTGAGTGTCAGTGTCAGTTGAATCCTTTGGCTTAGGTCACGATCCCAGGGCCACAGGATTGGGTCCCAGGCCAGGCTCTACACTGAGTGTGGAGCCTGCTTGAGATTCTCTCTCTCTCTCTCTCTCTCTCTCTCTCTCTCTCTCTCTCTCTCTCTCTCTCTCCCTCTCTCATGCTCTCTCTCTCTTTTTAAAGAAAAAAAAAGATCTCATTCAAATATGAGCTCACTCTCCTTCCCCAGCCCCAACACATGATTTATTCACTAATCACAAGATGCTGTATTTTATTGTATGTACGCATAACCCAAGAGCTTAGAAGGATACATGCACACTTTAAGAAGGTCCCTTCTACTGCTCCAAATATTAGGACTTGTGCATACTTATGAATGTAACCAAGAACACAGCCCAATGTGGGGCTCGATCTCATGAACCACGAGCTCATGAAATGAGCCGAAATCAAGAGTTGGACGCTTAACCGACTGAGCCACCCAGGCCACCCCAAAGGATTGAGTTAAATCTATAGATCGCTTTGGATAGTATTGACATCTTAATAATATTAAGTCTTTCAAATCATGAATATATGGTGTCTTTCCATTTATTTGTATCTTCTTTAATTTCTTTTACCAATGTTTTATAGTTTTCAGTATGTAAGTCTTTCTCCTCCTTGGTTATTCCTAAGTGTTTTATTCTTTCTGATTGAAAATGGAATTATTTTCTTAATTCCCTTTTGGGATTGTTCATTGTGAGTGTTTAAATACACAGCTAATATTTGTGTGTTGATTTTGTACGCCACAGTTTTGATGAATTTGTTTATTAATTCTAATAGTGTGTGTGTGTGTGTGTGTGTGTGTGTGTGTGTGTGTGTAATCTCTGGAAATTTTTACATATAAGATTATGTCATCTGCAAACAGAGGTAATTTTACTTCTTCCTCTTCAATCTGGATGCTTTTTATTTCTTCTTCTTATCTAATTGCTCTGGTTAGGACTTCTAGTACTATGAGAATAAAAGTGGCTAAAGTGGGCATCCTTGTCTTGTTCCTTATCTTATAGGAAAAGTGTTAGCTGTGGGCTTCTCATATATGGTCTTTATTATGTTGATACAGTTTTCTTCTACTCTCAGTTTGTTGAGTGTTTTTATCATATAGGTTGTTTAATATTGTCAAATGCTTTTTCTTCATCAGCTGAGACTATTGTTATTTTGTCTTTCATTCTGCTAATTTGGTTGGTATATTGCATTGATTGATTTTCATTTGTTGAACCATCCTTGCATTCCAGGATAAAAAGCTCCCTAGGTCATCACTATGATCCTTTTAATGTGCTGTTGAATTCTTTTTTCTAGGATTTTGTTTAGGATTTATGTGTCACTATTCATCAGGGCTATTGGTCTATAATTTTATTGTAGTGCCTAGCTTCAGTATCAGAGTAATGCCAGCCTCATGAAATGAATTTGGATGTTGTTACTTCCTCTTCAACCTTTTTGATGAATTTAAAGACGATTACTTTAGTTCTTCTTTTAATGCTTAGTAGAATTCACTAATGAAGCCACCTGGTCCTGGGATAGCAGTTTTTTGATTAGCAAGTTTTTTGATTACTGATTCAGTTTTCTTACTCATTATTCGTCTGTTTAGATTGGGGGGGGTGCTGAGGGGCTGCTCCCCTTTTATTATTGACAGAGGTATCTCTAAAGGGAGTGTAACACCCCTCCCCTGTGGGACCACTGTCCAACCTGTGCATCCTCCCTTCAAGTACCCTGTCAGAAGAAGAGCCCCTGCATCCGCCTGCCAATGCCTTGTCGATCATAGAGGACATTGAACTTATTCACAAACTGGTTCATGGTGTTGCACGTTTTGCTGATGGTGCCAAGGTAGGCCACGAGCCCCACGTCATTACATTGATCGTAAAAGTCTGTCTTGAACTTGTCTGTGCTGAACACTGGGAGGCAGTGACACAGAGCATAGGCCTCCCGCAGGATTTCTTGATTAAAGGGGACCTCCCCTGCTTCAGAGGCCTTGACGTATTCCCAGATGAGTTTGACCCGGCTGTGTAGCATCTTAATAGCACTGTGTTGCTCTATCAGGTGTTCAGCCACAGTGGAGTTCTCCCCATAGCCTGTGGCTGTCATTCAGGCTATGTGGTTTACACAGATGCGTTCAGCTTCCTCTGTGGCCAGAGTGTAGGTCAGCTCAGCAAACAACATTGTGGCCTCTCCATTGATTATATCGATGACAGACTCAAAAACACTGATGGGAAGATCTGTGTGCCTGGTCATAGGGTTCAACTTAAGAAAGAGAGGGCTCTCGATTATCTCGCACGCCTGCTTCTGGACGTGGATGTCAGAGGGATCAGGCAGCCCCCCGGGGGTATACCAACCCAGAAACTCCAGCTCCTTGAACACCTGTTTGAACTGCTCCTCCTTGGTGTAGTAACACTCCTTGTCAATGATAATCTTCTCTTCCACGGCGTGGGACAGCAGCTCAAAGGAGTTCATCACCTCGATATTTCGTCCCTCCTGTTTCCCGATCAGAGCCCCAAATCACCTGCATAGGCCGCCCCTCCCGGGAGCGCATACGAATCCAATGGTCTGAAATGTTGAGAATGACAAGGGGATGAAGAGGACTGAGACGCTCCCTGTCACGCCGGAGGCCATCACGCTGGGCACTACTGCTGCATCCACCTCCATCCTGCTGTTCCCTCCGGTCCCGTTCGCCGCTGCCGCCATTTTCCCCGCGCCCGCCGGCCTCGGCCCCGGTCTGTTTAGATTTTCTAATTCTTCATGATTCAATCTAGATAGGTTGTGTGTTTCTAGGAACTTTCCCATTTCATCAAGGTGATCCCATTTATTGTCATACAACTGTTTTATGGTAGTCTCGTAACCCCTTTTATTTATTTATTTATTTTTTTAAATTTTTTTCAACGTTTTTAATTTATTTTTGGGACAGAGAGAGACAGAGCATGAACGGGGGAGGGGCAGAGAGAGAGGGAGACACAGAATCGGAAACAGGCTCCAGGCTCCGAGCCATCAGCCCAGAGCCCGACGCGGGGCTCGAACTCATGGACCGCGAGATCGTGACCTGGCTGAAGTCAGACGCTTAACCGACTGCGCCACCCAGGCGCCCCACCCCTTTTATTTCTATAAAACTGGCTGTAATGTCCATTAGTCATCATATTTTTATATTTACCCTATCCAATGCTTGCCCAAGTTGGGATACTTGGTAGCCATTTAAAAGGAGACTGTAGGGGCCCCTGGGTGGCTCAGTCGGTTAAGCGTCCGACTTCACTCAGGTCACGATATTCACGATATCGCGGTCTGTGAGTTTGAGCCCCGCCTCGGGCTCTGGGCTGATGGCTCAGAGCCTGGAGCCTGCTTCCAATTCTGTGTCTCCCCCTCTCTCTGCCCCTCCCCGTTCATGCTCTGTCTCTCTGTCTCAAAAATAAATAAACCTAAAAAAAATAAATAAATAAAAAGAGACTGTAAAAGAGAAAATCACCGGACCCTTCGAACCATGTGGACAACCTATCATGGGTAACTTTGCTGAGAAGGGATAGACTTGGAGAAGGAGGCCACCACCAGGAGGTCTTCAGGTCAGAACTTGGGCTAGCAGGAAAGGGCTCCCAGGGCTGGCCCTGAGTGCGGGGTGATGACTCTCTGTGAGATGTCACAGAGTCTTCTGGCAGGGTGTGGATCAGGGAGACATAGTGGTCTGGCCCATCATGGAGCCCAGAACCTGCAGAGTCAAGAACTTGACTTGACCATGAGTGCCAGTGGATCTAGCATGCTTCCTGAGCCCAGCTTGGGCAGTTCTTTTCACACTGCTACAGAGATGACTAAAGGTATTGTGTAGTAATCCACATGGGAGGTTGTCTGGCAGGGGCAAAATCTGTCTATCACTGTGTTCTTGGAGAAGTAGAGTCCAGGCGAGGAATCTCTTAGTGATCTTTCTTGGGACAGGGTGGGGCACTCTGACTTCTTGCCCTTTCATAGTTGTGACCAGGAAGAGCTATAGAAAACCACACATAGTACATAAATGTTGAGAAGGCATGGCCAGCTTTGGTCTCACAGTTGGTCTTCCTCCAGCAGCTTTGAGCCTCCTCTCACAAAAGCAATTCCGTGATCTGAGGGAGCATGCCTTATTCCCTGCTATGGACAGCCAGAGTAGGCAGGCTGTTGTTTTTATGTCAAGAGCTATTCTACTTGCCCAGCATGATTTGAGATACTCATTTGCAGTTCTTCCCTTCCCATCAACCCCAACCCCCCCAAGAATCTCTCCTTACCACCTACCTTAGCTCACTTTTGCACATTCCCCACATCTAGCGCAGTGCTTGGTGCTTAGCAGGTGTTTGACAGATAGGTGCTGGATTCCTTCTATTACTGTAGTCTTTCCACAGTGCCCTACTTGAGGGAAGATGGAGAAGGGGCACATTCTCTGCTGCGATCATAGAGACTGAAGGGAAATGTGTGTGTCAATGAGTCTTTCTTCTATTTCCTTCTTCTCATTTTTATTCAACTACCCAGAGACCAGCATTCTCATTTGAGGTGTTTTGAGAAGCAAGCAAACACAGCAGATGACAGGCAATGCTAGCTAACAAATTTTTTCCCCTTCGAAGCAGGTTAGTAGGTTCAAATAAAATACACTGAAGAGGCATTACATGAAAACAAAACGGAAACTGTGAAGTGCAAGCTGATATTTTTAGAAGTTTGTATAATGACAGGTCAGATTCCTGAGGATTAGCCAAAGTGGCAAATCTAACACCACTTATTCAAAAAGGGGTAAAAGATATAGCAGGCAATTATACTTTAGCAGCAGTTGCGGGGGGAAATCAACTCTTCTTGAACTTACTGAGGGGACAGCTTGAAAAGTGTAATTTGAATATAGATAGCCAACTAGAAGGTTTCTATGAGGAGGGGGTTGGGAAGCTGGAGGAAAGGGAAGAGGAAAGGAAGGGGGTTGCCAGGAGTTCATTATTTTCATATTTTAAAGCCCTGCACAGTTTGAAAGGATGATTGCCAGAGGGGACCAGGAAAATTAGTGGTTGTTTGATTCAGGATCAATTTTCAAATCTGCCCAGTTTATAATTGTGCACCTCTCCCTGTCATCACTCATGTGATTCAGGCTCCAGATGTTCAGGGTTGAAATGTCCCCAGGGCTCACCACCTCCTTGGTATGCCTCCGGGCCTCTCGGTCTTCCCCCACCAAACAGTTTTCCCCTGGACTTACTTATTGATATCTGGAATGCCTGCATAGGGACTTAGAAATAAGAAGTGAAAAAGAAACACTTAAAACACGGGGCTCAGGCTTAATGTGTATCACCTTTGCAAGAAGTGACATAGATTAAATCCACACTCAGACGTGAAGGGCCAGGATCCTGCTCTTTTCCAAGAGCAGATCTTTGTGAGGACAGAGTTCTGAGATTCCCAGGAATGAGAAAGATGAAGGAGGGGCTGGATCACAGAAGACAAATTTGGATAACCTGACAGTTTTAATTAGAACTCACCTGCGTTTGCTGTTTATCATTCCTGACTTTAAAGATAATGGGAGAACTTCAGAACTGGAAAGAATCTTTAAGATCATCTGGCACAGCCTTACTCAAACTGGGTTCAGCAGACTTTTGGGATCCACAAACATATTCTTAGTCTACAGGTTTTTTTATGAGATTTAAAATTTTTCTTCTCACTCTGATGGTGATATAAATGTATTATCAGAGTATCAAAGGCATCTGAATGCAGATCCAGAGTTATGTGATCCTAGGACAGTGTTTATGGTTTTTTTGGAGGGGAGGGCACCACCCAAAGGGAACTTGTACTTGGGCTTGTCCAGCTGGAAGCAAGTTGGTAGGTCCTAATATCACAACGACAGCTACCAGCCTCTGTTCTCTGTATACTCACACTGAATTCTTTACCAGCAATAAACACAAGCCTTATTTGCCAAAGATAATTTACAATTAAGAGACATTTTCATAGACTATGATTTTTGTCCCTAAAGTTTTTTTTTTAATAAATTAAGACTTTGATTTGACATCATGGAAATGACATACTATAACAGATGGCTAATGAAAAAGAACAGAGTCAGGTTTAATAGATGAATTATGCATTTCATAAAGTTAAGATGAAATACTATCATGGCACACTGTCTGAATGAAAGTTTCCAGTAATTTTAAGAGAAGAAAGTGATATGAGAAGTTTGTCATCACATAACACACAGAAATATAAACATATCAATCAATCCCCAAAGTAACTGAGTTGTAGCCTTCATCACCCTGTTCATGTTGGGGATAACAATTTAGTTTCTGCCAAACAGCATTACTTATTATCTTAAATTAATGACTTTTATTGTCTTTTGGGTTTTGTTTCTATTCACTTTGCGAATATGCCTTTGTAGTTATTTAATACTTATAAAAAGTGATACTGAATTTTATATTTGTACAAAACATATAAAAATATATTAACATTGGGTGTTTACAAATTTTTTCTCCCCCACGACAAGGAGTCTGAATATAACTTATCCTTGAGTAACGCAAATCTGGTTCTTTGTTCTTATTTAAAAAAGTGACCTTTCCGTATTATGGGTATGTCTCAGTGTTGGAACCTCCACAGTCTTTCCAAAGAAAACTCACCCATCCTCTCCACCTACATATAGGTTATTCTATATTCCGCCCAGTGTTGATTGCTTTTTCCCTATTCCTACGTTTGCTTCTTTCACTCCCCCAGATTCCCTCAGTGTTCCTACCTCAACCATAGCAAACTTCTGCTCATGTTTCAAGACCAGCTTATTGAAGGCTACTCTTCTGGAACGCTGTTTTTTCCAACACCATCAAGCAATTTTCCAAATCTCAGTGGATACTGACTGGGTGTCCCACAAACTTCACCCAATTCTCCCACTACCTACCTGGAGATAGCATCAGATCCCACAGGTTAAGGGCTCAGCCCTAAAAGGCTACCTCCGCTTCAGACACCATCACAAATCCAGGTTGTCACCTGACTGACTGGCTATAAATCACAGGTTTCCATGACCCTCTTTTCAGGCTGGATTAATTTGCTACCATGGCTCAGAGAACTCAGGAAATCAGTTTATTTACTAGATTATTGATTTATTATAAAAGATATTAAAGTATCTGAATCAATTGTCAGATGAACAGATATATAGGGTGAGGTTTAAAAGAGCCCCCAACACAGGGGTTTCTGTCCACCCCCCCCCCCCCGCCCCGTGGAGTTTAAAGTGTGCCACCCTCCCAACACATGGACATGCTCTGACTCACCAACCTGGAAGTTCTTTAAACCTGTCTTTTTTTTTTTTATGCCCATTTCATTACATAGGCATGATTGATTAAACGTTTGGCCATTGGTGATTGAACTCAAACTCCAGCCCCTTTCCTCTGTTTGGAGGTTAGGGATGGGGCTGAAAGGTCCAGCTCTTTAATCATAGTTCCACTGGGAACCAACCCCATCCTTAGTGCCTTTCCAAAAGTCACCTCATTAACATAAACTCAAGTATGGTTCAAAGAAGTTTGTTATAAATAACAGGACACTCCTTTCACCTTTATGGCTCTGGAGCTATTTTAAGAACCAAGGACAAAAGACCAAGTACTACAACAAAAGATGCTCACATTTCTCTTATCACTTAGGAAATTCCAAGGGTTTTAGGAGCTCTGACTCAGAAACTGGATGAAGACCAAATATATATTTCTTACTATAAATCACAATATCACAGAAGCCTTCCTTCTTTTCCCGGTGTGGTGAGTGGCTCTCTCTGTGTTTGCCACAGCTTTCAGTTTCTATGTCTCATGCCACACCCTTCATGAGACATTGAACATATCTACTTACTCTCTAAACTTCTGACTTGCGCTCACCTTGAGGAGCCTAGCCTTACCCATCCACGATTCTAGTCTGTGGCTCATTGTCAATTTTTAATAAAAGTCTATTAAGTAAGTTAGACCTCTCTATATTAAAACAATACATCCTAATGAAACTGATCATCACCCCATGAGGCACAACCTCTAATGTCACCCTTGCAAGATTTTTAGGAGACGTTACCTGCTAGATTTATTTTTACCAAATTAGAGCATGAGAAGAATAAGACAGAAACAGAGGAAAATTTTGCCAGCAAGACATTAGAATCCCTGGAATTTATATGCAGAGGTGGGCAGGAGGCTATCTCCAGGGTCAGCTTTTGACCTTCCCATTTATGTTTGAGGAAGAAGGGTTGGAAGTTAAGTCTTGCTTGAATCTGGCCTTGTGATTGGTTGCAAATGGAAAGACTTCTCGTCTCTGCAGGAAATGATGCCATCACATTGAGAAGCTGTTTTTTGGACTGGCAAATGGAAAATGTTCTTAATGAAAACACAGAATAATCACTCTGAGTGTGGGGAAGAAGCACTGGGAGGAAAAAGGAGAAAGAATACATATTAAATAGATGTGCCTACCAGCATACTGATGAGGAAAGGGATTTAGAGGTTATTGTAGGGGAAAAAAAACCTCTTCATGTTATTATCCTAATGCCTTTCTGTAGCTTAAAAAATGAATATACAGAATGTGTCACAGTGGAAGGAAAATGCCAATCAGTGGTCTCTAAAACAGAGATATGGTGGTCACTTTCTAGAGCTATTACAGAAACCGTCACCCAGTCCAACCCCCAAATTCACGTTCACTTGTCAGACTATTTGTCCAAAGCTTTGTTTGGAAAATATGGTCACCAAGTTATCAGACATATATTGTAATAATCATAGTGGCTCATGTGTACTAAGTCCTGACATACGTTCTAAGCGCTTTATAAGTATTAATTCCTTTTTCCCATTTTACTCAGGAAATGGAGTCACCAAGCAGGTAAGAAATTTGGCCAAGGTCACATAACTAGTGCGCTGCTCAGCCTAACTTCAGAGCTCCAGCTGCCTAGCATTATGACAGTCTGCCTTCATAGCAGAAAAACATGGGGTTTCGAGTCATGCCAGTCTCCCCACAAATCCTGAGCATTGGGCCTTGGCACAGGACAAGTTATTTAATGTTTATCAGCCTCCATTTTATCCTATGCAAAATGGGAATGATGATATTTAACTCATAGGGTTTTGTGTGGATTAAATAAGCTGATATACATAGAGTTCTTGGTACACTACAGAGTAGATAATTTCCCTGCACCTACATTCTCCTTGCCTTACGAATCTTTATAAGACAGAGCTTTAAGGTTTTTGGAGTGAGACCTGATGTGTTGAGGCTGGCTTTATGGGATGGTGTCACCAAGAAGGTATACCCCATCGGGTTGAGGTGCCAGTGAGGTCATGGACAGGTGCACGAGGATGCTCAGAATCAGAGACTGACAGAATTGTTCCTCTGTCCTTGTATGTTCTCTTCAAGGGGGATATGGCTTAGGAGAATCAGCAAGATGAAATTTAAAATTAAATTGCTTCCGCTAATCCTGTGTGCTTTCTGCAAACCGAGTAAAATACCCCCAGACGTGCACAAATGTGACTACCATGGTATTGGTGATTAGCTCATGTCATTTGCTCAAATGGAACTGAAGTCCTGATATTCTTGGGGGAGGGTAGAGATGTATGATACAGAGGCAGGGAATGAAGCAGCACTGGAAACGATAAAAAAACTTCATGTTGGTGGGGGCTCACATCCTCAGTCCAAACCACTCACATTGGCCAATGAAGCAGATTCTAACCAACAGGGAAATTCTTGAAATCCTTTCTACTGCCCTAAAAATGCCCATCTACAGACCCGGAGTCTTCTCCATCAATATTTAAGCCAGAGTGAAGAACTACCATCAGGTGGCACCAAACCACAGTCCGCACAGGAAGGATTTGGATTGCATAGCCAGACCACTGGAATGCTTCCAGAGTTTCAAGCTGGTCACATGTGCAAAGTCCACCTGGTCATTTCATTAACCTTGGACAAATGAGAGATGACACTTTGCACAACCGAAGTTTGGGGACATCACACACCATGTTATTGTGGGTTTCCTCATGTACGCTGACCACCTACTATTTGGGGACATATGCTAAGTGCTTGGGATTCAGAAGCAAAAAAATCTAGCCCCACCTTCTGGGAGCTGATGGTTCAGTGTGGAGATGGTCAAACAGACAAGCAATCACACCATGATGTGACAAGCGCTACCACAGTGGAAAGCAAGGAATGCTTTGGGACTGCAGAGGAGACACAGGAAGGACATCTGAACCATTTTCCTGAGGCAGAACCGGAGGATGAGAAGGGAATTCCAGGCAGAGAGAGCAGCTTGTACATCGACCTAAAGGAGTCATGGTTTGTTCCCAAAAGTCAAGAAGAAGAACATGAGAATGAGGTATGAGGCATGAAGGACCCCAGCTGCCATGATAAGGAGCTTGAGCTTTTTGCTGTGTATTAATAATCCCTAGCCTTTTCTGGGATGCAGACTATAGTGGGCTTTATGGTCCCCTTTTCTCTGGAAAGAAAAGCTATAGTGACACACACATACACGCGACTCTTATATTTGACATTCAACTTCAGGGGCAGTTTGGGGCCCTCTGGCACACACTTATTTATGGACTCCTACTTAAGACATCCCACCTAGAAGTAGTAGAGATGAGTAGAAATCAGATTTTGGGTCGAGCAGGAATGTGTCCATCAAATAACTGGAAACAGAAGACGGATTGGAAGATGTACAGCCTGAAGACGAGGAAGATGGGACCACAGTTGGGAGCCTGTAGTCACAGATTAGACAAAACAATGGTTTTGTGCAATCTCCTCCACCTCCAAAACTTTTGTTGGGTGGTGGATAAGGCACAGAACCCAATCACTGGACTCAGAGCATTTTCTGCTCCACCCCATTCTTTCTCAGGAAGGTGCCAATGATCTTGAACTCAGCTGTGAGGGAAGGCAAGGGGAGGATAATAAAAGAAGCTGTAATCTGCAGGTGATATCGCCAGCCCCTAGGGTACAGATTGCCTAGGCTAGTACCCCAGAAGTTCATCTCTGAGAACATGCCCCTGGAGTGTGCCATCTGCTTCTAACAACCACAGTGGCATCTCACTAGGAGACCAGGAAGCCTCTGGGTAGCAAGACATCATTGCTTCTTCTGTGTACTGGGGAGACGGGCAGGCATGCAGAGAGGGAAAAGTGCTTTCCTTTAGCAGTGAGATAAGGATGTGGAGATGTGAACTTAATCCCGACTCTTCCTGGGAGAACCTGGCAAGTGTCTCTGCACTCCTATTTCTACATCTAAGGGAGTAACAATGGAAGTGCTAACATGCTCTGGGAGGAGTAACAAGGAGAAGCATTTTGTAAACTCTGCAGGAAGGTGATGCAACAGTGGCGGATGGCAGGTTCACTGGAGGAAACAGCAGAATTATAGCCACCCTTGCTTTCTGGCAGACTTTTGATTTCTCCCATCACTAAAGGCCCTCCCAGAAGTAAGGGAGCCCTGCCTCCCTTTCTTGTTGCCTTCCACAACTGTCTTGCCATGTGACAGCAATATGGTGGAAACCGGAGAAAAGAAAGTGTCCTGAAGCAGTGGGAAGCTTGGAGTGTTGAGCGAGCCTCACTATCTCTCTAAAATAGCTGCTTAGGGAAGCCAGGGCTGGCTCCACCGTACATGGTGTGTGTGTGTGTGTGTGTGTGTGTGTGTGTGTGTGTGTGTGTGTGTGTGTTTTGTTTTAAGTTTGGGTTTAATTGAATTTTCATTGATGCCAAGAGTCCTATAGCACTTGCTGTCCCCCATAAAGTGGGCAGTAGCTGCTCGGAATGGCTTGGTTTCCTTGAAGTCACGTCGTGGCAGACTGAGACACCCATCCATCCAGTTCCATGCCTGCTGCTTTTTCCTTAGGACCGTCCTCGCACCTGAAGAAGGTGGGAATGATGAGCCCTGCTGGAGTCTAAACCAATCTGCTGTTCCCTTCAGACTTCCAAATGCTTTCTCCACAGCGTGATGCCTTGTTGGGCTTGAGGTATTTTGTTTTTTGTTTTTTTCACGAGTCGAGTTTTGGCACCGTTTCTATCAGTTGCAATGGAACAGAAGAGGAGGGTGGCTACAGGTAACAGATTATTTTTAATTCTGCCTTGTTATTTGGAACCGCTTTCCCATATGTTGTTGTTGTTCAACTCCTTGCATGAATTTTCTCAAATATTTGTAACATATGTCATATCTATATGCAGATTTTAAATTATGGATGCCTTCATCCAATCATTTTCGAAGGAGGAAAAATCCAAGTCTAATACTCTCAGGCAGGACCACAGTCTCCTGGGCATCAGTTATCGTTCAGGTAGACACATCTGGTGAAATGCATCACATCAAATTAGTATCAAGGGTATTGAGACTCTGAGACTACAGGCAGACAACCCCCTTCTAATGTACTGCTTTTTAGATTGTTGGGGAAACTTGAATCCCAATTCTCCTGTGAAATGAGTGATACTAACATGCCTGTTCAAATGCTCAAAGTGAAGATCAAAGCAGCAGTGTCCAAATTGCCTTTGCAAACAAAGCAGCCCCTTGCATCCCCCCTGGGGATACCGTGCTAATTTTATCTACTCTCCCTGGCTCTTCTGCTATTAAATAGCAATAAATAAATGTTTTTTTCTGGGTTTGCCAGTGGCTTATTTGTCTGACAAACAAGCTCATTTCCTTTTAAGTGTGAGGTTTTAGTCCAACTAATAGAATTAATCTATTTTTAATGAAAATGCGAATGGCTTTTACTTAGAAATCTACCTACCCATCTCCCTCTTGGCAACAGGCCCCTCCCCCCAGTGCCTTCTCTGAACACATACAACCAGCCATGAATATTTCAATACATCTCAGGCTTCCAGATCAATATAGGCAACTCTCAAGCCCTATTGATTTTCAGAGGTTTGACTCACAAGGGTGATAAATATTTCTCGACTTATGAAACCTGAGTTAAAGAGGCTTTGCTGGCCCTTCAACTTTTCCAGACATCTTTGTCTCCTCTTCTGTCCTCTTCCCATATCCCTTCTGCTCCTTCTCCCTCCCTCCCTTGTCCTGCACCCCGCCTTCAGTGTCACCCTCCCCCGCCCCCAGCCCCCCAACAGCCCTGAGATGGAGTTTATGACTAAGCAACACGTCCTGGAGAAGCAGGCACTATTTCCCCACTGGGTCCACTTCAGTTCAGAGGGAGAAGAGCCACGGGAGGAGAGCAGTCATGGCACGATTCGGCCCCCATCCATCTCGCCTGCAGGGACCCTGCCAGCTTTCCTCTTGTCTCTCTGATTCATTTATCAGCACAGCCGACTCCTCCTCCTGCACACCTCTGAAGATGTAATCCCAGAAGGCGACCCTAGCAACATATGAGGAATTCCCCACTGAGGCACAGGAGCTGAGCTGCTCCATATGGGTAGGAAATAAGCTAATTATACAGTCAGCCATGTCCAATGCCAGGATGTATGTTGTTATAAGTTTATCCAGCCTAGTTATGAAGCAGTGAGCCTGAAATTCTCGGAAAATTTTACCGAACCTTTGGCATTTGATCCACCGTGATGTGCATTGGATTAGGAGGAGTTTGGAGACCCGGGTACGGATTTCTCTGGCTCGCCCTGGGAGGTTGGTCAAATCAGATGACTTCCCTTCTTGAGCCTCTATTTCCTCATTAACAAAATAAAGTCATTCATTCATTTACTTACCAAATCATTGCGGAGTTCCTCCTATGTGCTAGGGACAGAGGCTAGAATGGCAAACAAGAGAGATACGGGTCCCCGCTCTGTTGAAGCCCATCATCTAGCCAGGACTAGTCAAGGCTATACTAATGGGGCTTCCCCCTCTGAACTCCCATATTGCATGCCTCTAGATACTGCAAAGACATTGTATATAAATATGTCATCATCATGTTTCCAACATGATCCCTTGCTTAAACTGTGTGCGGCCTGTTGGTCTGGATTGTGCCTAGATCTTTGGAGATGCTTGTTCGCTGGATAGCAGTTGAATAAATGGGCTCTTTATACTCTGTGTCCTGCTGAACATCAAGTAGAATTGAGGTAGCAATCCCGTGTGTGGAGCCACAGCAGAAACACACTCAGTAGTCATGGATCCTGCTCCAGTGGTTTTTCATTCCAAGTCTTGTGTAAAGAAAAGCATATGAAAGGACTTACAGAAAGCAAGTTATAAACTTGAATAAGTTGAATAAATTGTAGTGAATATAATTAATATATTTGTAGTGAATATGATATATAATATAGGTAAATATAATACAGGTAAATATAATATAGGTATATAATATAATGTAATATAGGTATAATAGAGGTATATAATATAGGTATATATAATTGTAGTGAATATAATACATAAGTGAATAAGTAGCTGTGTTTTCAATGGAAAGTTAGAGATGACCAAAATGACCCTGTGACCAAAACAGACAGACTAACGTCTTTCTCTTGAAGCACAATCAGGTTTTGAGTAAAAGTATGGTAGACTATGTAAGTCAGGGGATAAATCATTTATTCTAGTAGCCAGATACATTTTTGCATTTCAACTTTTGAAAAAGTTTTAAATTTATTATTTTTCTTTAAATTTAAAAAAAAAATTTTTTTTAACATTTATTTTATTTTTGAGACAGAGAGAGACAGAGCATGAATGGGGGAGGGTCAGAGAGAGGGAGACACAGAATCTGAAACAGGCTCCAGGCTCTGGGCTGTCAGCACAGAGCCCGACGCGGGGCTGGAACTCACGGACCGTGAGATCATGACCTGAGCCGAAGTCGGCCGCTTAACCGACTGAGCCACCCAGGCGCCCCTTAATTTTTTTTTTAACGTTTATTTATTTTGAGACAGACAGAGCATGAACGGGGGAGGGTCAGAGAGAGGGAGACACAGAATCGGAAACAGGCTCCAGGCTCCGAGCTGTCAGCACAGAGCCCGACGCGGGGCTCGAACTCACGGACCGCGAGATCATGACCTGAGCCGAAGTCGGCCGCTTAACGGACCAAGCCACCCAGGCGCCCCTAAATTTATTATTACTTTCAATTTGAAAAGTTTTTCAAGCTTTATTGAGATACAGTTAACATATAACGTTGCGTAAGTTTAAGGTGTTCAGTGAGCTGATTTGTTATACATATATGTTGCAGAATGATTCCCACAATAGTATCTGTTGACAGACGAATGGATAAAGGAAATGTGGTATATAGTTACAGTGAAATATTATTCAACCATTATCAAGAAAGAAAGCCTGCCATTTGTGACAATATGGATGAATCTTGAGGGCATTATGATAACTGAAATAAATCAGACAGGGGAAGGCAAATACTTTATGATCTCATTTACATTGGAATCTAAAAATGCAGAATTCGGGTGCCTGGGTGGCTCAGTCAGTTGTGTCCTACTCTTGGTTTCGGCTCAGGTCATGATCTTATGGTTCATGAGTTTGAGCCCCACATCAGGCTCCACGCTGACAGCATGGAGCCTGCCTGGAATTCTCTCTCTCCCTCTTTCCTTGCCCTTCCTCTGCTCTCTCTGTATCTCAAAATAAATAAACTTAAAAAAAAAAAAAAGAAAAGAATGCATAGAAACAATGAGTATATTGGTGGTTTCCAGGGGTGGGGGTTGGGAAAGAGAGGGAGTGAAGAAATGAGTCAAGTTGATCAAAGCGTACAAACTTCTATCTGAAATTTTTAAGTGAAGTCACATTTGCTTCTTTTTTTAAAAATTTTATTATTTATTGAGAGAGAGAGAGAGAGAGAGAGAGAGAGAGAGAGAGAAAGAGATTGCAAGAAGGGAGGGGCAGAGACAGAGGGAGAGAGAAAATCCCAAGCAGGCTTCACACTGTCAGTACGGAGCCAGATGCAGGGGTCAAACTCACCAACCGTGAGATCAGGACCTGAGCTGAAAACAAGAATCAGACGCTTAACCTGCTGAGCCACCCAGGCTCCCCAAGTCACATTTGCTTTTAAGTGACCTTGATCAACACTCAAACAGGCCCAGTGACTTGGGTTGGAAAAGATGCACAAGTCTCCTTCCAGCATTGGTATTGCTTGATTCTACATGGCATTGTTTATAATTTATGTGAGCTCAGAAAGAAGTCCCCTCTTCTATGCTACTCCCTCGTAAGTCACGCAGGGTCAGCTCCCCTTTCTCAGGGAAGCCCTCTCTGGGAGCGTCCTTCACCCAAGGTTCAGTGAAGGGCCTCTCCCACACTTACCTCTGTTTCCATGATAAGTTTTCTTGACTGTCTCCACTAAACTTGGAGCCCTCTGAGGACAGAAGTTATGTTTTATTCTGCATGACATTTCTAACATCTTCCTACCACATTGCTGGCACAAAATAAGTACTAATAAATATTTACACTGAGTAAAATTGAGAAGTTCTCTGCTTAACATATTGAATAAATAAATATTCATAGAAGATCTAGAGATCTAGAGTGGGGAGGTGCTGATACAATTCCTTCTTGCTCTTAAATCCTCAGGAGGCATGTAGGAAAGAAATCAGGAATCATTTGCTTTCTGTTTCCATTTCACTGGAAGAATATGGTGACCATTTTGGTACCATTGAAAGATATTTGGTCTTTGTCCCCAGTTCCTGGCACAAACCTCCTAAAATTTTGGAATTTCCTGGGTGATAATTGTGATAGGAGCCCCTTTTGTTCTAATGAGGCAACTCTAGGCAAGCCCCAGATAGGTCCCGGGTGGCAGCTGGTCATTGTTTCAATGAGGGATGGTCACTAGAAAGACCAAGCCTTGATTAGAAGCTTGAAATTTTCAGCACCCCCATCCAACATCTAGGGAGGAGAGAGGGGACTGGAGATTGAGTTAATAACCAATACCCAACAATTTCATCAATCCTGCCCACATAATGAAACCTCTATAAAAACCCCTAAACTACAGGGTTCAGAGAGTTTCTGGGTTAGCAAACACACTGAAGTGCTGAGGGGGTGTTGTGCCCTGCCTATGTGTTTCCCTATGTGTCTCTTCCACTTGGCTGTCCCTCGTTGTATTCTTATAACAAACTGCTAATAGTATGTGAAGTGTCTTCCTGAGTTCTGTGAGTGTTCTAGAAAATTATCAAACCTGAGGAGGGATCGAGGAACTCCAAATTTGTTTCCAAGTCATACAGAAGTGTGAATAATCTGGGTACCCTACTTGAGACTTGTGTCTAAACTGAGGGCAGTCTTATGGCTTAAGCACTTAAGTCTAAGGAGTCTGGTGCTAATTCAATGGTAGGTAGTGTGAGAATTGAACTGAATTGTAGGATTCCCAGTTGGTGTCAGAGTTGGTTGATGTCAGGAGAAAAAGCCACACATTTGGTGTCAGAAGTGTGAGCAAAACCAGTTCAACCACGAAGACAGCCTTTGCTGTTTGCTTTGGCAATAAGGGCATCTCCTGCTATGAGAGGAGGCCCAGTCTTCCACCATGAGGACATAAGCTTGTAGCTGGCTAGGTATTTCCTGAGTGGGTTGTGCAGGGAGTCATGTACAGAAGTGATGATATCATCAAGAGTTCTTAGGGGCAGGAGCTGGTTTGGGGAGAAGATGGAACTCTACAGCCTTTCATTTGCTGTGGAAATTCTGAAGGATCTCAAAGACCTCCCTGGGGAACAATCCAGTTACTCTCCACCAGAGACAGAAATGCAAACCACACTGCAGAGCACAAAGTTGCTCTCCAAGTTGACAAACTAACACCTTGATGGTGGCAGAGCTAGCAGTGGAAGTGGCGGTGGGAACATGGCATGATGTGGATGACAGCAGCTTTGCCCTCAGTCTGCCAGATGCTTTGCTGGTTGCTTCCACCAGCTGTCTCATTTTCTACCTCTCAAAATCCTTTTATAGATAAAGTACTATGATCCTTAGTACACAGACCAAAAATTAATTCTGAAGTTCTGGGGAAAGAAAATCTGATTTTCACATCAGAAGTCACAAAGGTTGCAAATGTTCCAAACTGTGTGTGTGGCTAGGAGATACAATAAACAGAGCACTTACATTGCCTCAGTTTTATTGAAAGTGGTGGGGGTTTTGGTGGTGTTGGGGGGGGCTGGTTGCATTTTATTTATCAAAAATGTGAATGCAAACTTTACTTCAGTATGTAAAGATTAAAAGCACATCTGCAAAAGGGCTGGCTTAGTTGGTGGAGCATGTGACTCTCCATCTCAGGGTCATGAGTTCCAGCCCCATGTTGGGCATGGAACCTACTTAAAAAAAAACATATCTTGGGGTGCCTGGGTGGCTCAGTCAGTTAAGCATTCAACTCTTGGTTTCAGCTCAGGTCATGATCTCAAGTTTCATGGGTTCAAGCCCCGCATGGGGCTCTTTGCTGACAGCGTGGAACCTGCTTGAGATCCTCTGTCTCCCTTGCTCTCTAACCCTCCCCCACTAACACACTCTCTCTCTTTCTCAAAATAGTAATAATAACAATTTTAAAAAGCCATACACATCTGCAAAGAAAGTGTGCATGGTAGCAGGTTTGCACACCGTGCTCCCAGTACTTCCAGTGGCATTGTGGTTATTTGACAGAGAATTTGAAACACAGGGATGCACGAGTCCTGGGGTGTCACAGCTTGCTGTGATGGAGCTAGAGCTAGCTGAAGAAGTTGTGAAGAATGTCAAAGAATTTTTAGGCATTAACTCTGGAGTATAATTTCTTTTTCTGTTTCTGAGAAGGAAAGAGGGGACAGACTGCTTTACTAACTAAACGTGCAAGCAACATTTGTTCTCCAGCTAATAGTTTGATGCTCCCCACTCAGTGACATGCCCTCCATTGCCCCCCACTTCCCTCTTGTTCCAAACAAGACACCCTCATAAGTACAGTCAATCTGGAATAAAAAATCAAGTTGCTGTCTGTTAGTGTCTAAATGCATCACATGTAAACATCTGGATGGCTTTCTCAGTAAATCTTGAGGAGGTCTGTGGGGTGGTCTGGTTTTAAATCTAGGTTATGTAAAGTTTGTGAAATTTGCTTTCAGGAGCTGCAGGGGGCACCTAAAAGAGAGAGACAGCTATCCTCTGGAGCATCTGAAACTGAGTTTACTTGGGATGTCCCAACGACTTCTGATCTACAGTGTTATAACATCCATGGAAAGGGAAAAGAGTTTCATATACGAATCCCAAATTAGAAGCCTCAAAGGCAGGTGCTCTGAATTGATTCACTGTGGAGCTACTTCTAGAATGGGCAACTCTATCTTATGAGGCCCAGACTTCATTTACATGCTATCCAGTGAGACTTTATTATTACCCTAAGTGATGCTGGAGGCGGCGAGGGGGGCCAGCTAGTAACACACGTTTCCTCAGCTGAGCAGCCTTCCTTTTACATTTGCCTCTTTTGCATTGAGCCATTCTCTAATAAGCATTAGCTGACTATCCCAAACAGGGCTAAACATCTACTCTAAAAGGTAACCCACTGCAGATTAGCACTTTAGGGCTAAAGCGCACTGAGAACATCACCTTGTCAAAGCCTCTTACTTTAACAGTGAGGTAACAGGCCCAGAGTTGTGAAGTGACTTGCCTAAGGTCATTAAATTAGCTAATAGTAACACTGAAACAGGACAGGTGTCTCCTCTCATCTGAGTGCTTTGTTGTTCCAGATAGCGCACTATCGTTTCCAGGCGAACACCGTGGAATTTTCAAAAGTATTTGGCTTATTTGAAGGTCATTTGTTTCTGAAAACAGGGAGCTCATGACTTATGAAACAAACTGAGAAACTGAAAATAATTTCTCATCGGGGTGTTATTGTTGAGCAAATGTTTCCTGTCCTCCGTCTCCCCCAGGAAAGGAGTAGACTTTTAGACACTACTGGTGGGCCGTTTGGCCAGTGAAACGTGAGCAAATTTGAAAACACCACATCTGAGCAGAGGTGTGCTGGTGTGGTGTGGGTTCTGTGCTCTCTCCCTTTCCCGTAAGAAGGACATGCTCCAGCTTCCTGGGTCCTAAAATAGAAAGACATGAGACAGCCCTGAATCCAACTTGCTGCTGAGATGCTAATCTACAAACGCATGGGCAAAGATATAGGTGTTGGAGTCTATGGAAATTAGGGGGGTTTATTATGTAGCATATATTGGGGGATATTTATTATATGGCGTGTCACAGAGCAAGCTAATACACTCAAGCAAACCTTTCCTTATGTAGTCGTACCTTGCTCTCACCTTTCATGTTGCGGTGTACAAATTCAGATTGTCCCTTCAGTTTTCAGGCAAGAAAGTTGCATCCCAGGTTAGATGCTTTATATAAGGGCACATTGGAGAAAACAGAGGCATAGCTGCGGTTAAAATTCACATATCCTTCCTGATTTTCAGAATATAGTTTCACAGGCTATTTAGACATGAGATTCGTATTACCTTTCAGGTTAGAGAAAAAACCAAGGCTATTTGCTTTTTTGGTTTTGTCTATTTCTTATCTATCCATCATCTTTCTTTCTCTCTACTCCCCCCCCACCACCACTCTCCCCCACCTTTATCTATCTATCTATCTATCTATCTATCCATCCAACTGTGTATTTGTTTGAACTAGAGAAAGGTAGTCTTAAAGTTCTATTGTGTTCACTGTTGTGGGGTTGACATTTTAGTGCCTAAAAAAAATTCAGCTGAGTTGATAATGTTTAGTTGATCTGTCTGCATCTGATTATGCTTGTTTCCAGATCCAAGCAGTTGTTAATGAAACAGTTGCTGTTTTGTTGACAGAACATTAATTACTTGATCTTAGGACTCAGTAATTGCACAAGCCCCCTCTGTATACATTACTAATTACATTAGCAATTATATGGCATTTTAAAGACAAAGAAGTGACTGAAGCAATTGCAGTGTCACAGGTAACCTGCTGCTAGATTTCAATCACATTCCTCACGTGTCCATGACGTGCTGAAGCAGTTCTGATGCATCTGTGACACCGACTTGAAGAAATGGCCTAAGACTTCTTGCCTATGAACCCACTGCCTAGTGGGAAGCCCATCAGGTGGGCAGAGATAATGTCAGGAAAGTCTCTTTAGCACTCATTTCCTTCCTCTATTGAAAGAAAAATCAGAGAGAGAAAGGTTGGACCAGAAAAATTAATTCATGTATTTAACAGATATGTATTAAATTTCACTACGTTAGCTAAGTTACAGGCCTAGTCGATAACTCTGTAAAGGTTATAATCTTGTGGAAAAGACAATATGTAATAAACACTAAAATAAGTTGGTAATGGTCAGAGTAAAGCTTGTTAGCTGCTGTAACAAATAGCCCTCTAAATCTCAGCAACTTACTATAATAAAATTCTGTTTCTTGTTCATATCTTGGTCAGCTCTTTCTAAGCGGTGGCTCAAGGATCCAGCTCTTCCCTTGCATGGCCCCATAATTCTGGGCTTCTTCATTCCCAACTGTGGGGACAGAAGAGAAAGTTGAGGATCTTGGGAGATTTTAGAGAGCAGGCCTGGACGGCCATACTCCATTTCCCCTACATGTTACTAGCTGAAACTGATCACAGGGCTTCTTCTTCCCTGCAAAAAAGGCTAGAAAATATAAAGAAAAAGGAAGAAATGAGCACTGATTCTGTGTCCACCGCACTACACAATTACAAATGGTGACTGGTGCTATGGAGGACAAGCACATAGTATGATGAAAACATGCAATGGAAACGTTCACTCACTTGACATCTGGCATCCATTCTTCTTCCTGATAAGAATGCCCTCATTGCCTGAGAAGGGAACTACCCTCTATCGTGTGTAGTTTTTGTGGAGCTATCATTCAAGTTTTCCTATTTCTCCATCCTATTCCTATCAGGCTTGTGCACATGGTATAAACTATGCCCATCAGATTCCCTCCCTGGACCTTAACCTCAACTGGAGAGACACAAAAGACAAGGAAAGGTAACATTTCATTCTCTACTGTGAAAGAACCATACACCGACCAACTTGTCACTTGGATCTGTATATGCCCAGTCCCTGTCCTTCTGGCCTATTTATCAGCTTTCCTTTCAATCTCCGCATGATCTCATATTGATCCAAAGGATTCCCTTTCTTCCTAGATAAACCAGTTGGTTTCTGTGCTTACACCCAAGAACTAATTGACACAGGCATATGGAGCAGCTGTGGAGCAGCATTTTTGCTTATAAATGAAGCATAAGTTGGGGTTACCTAGATGAAGTGGGGAAAATGGTTTCTAAGGCAGAGAAAATCATATGCAAAGGCCTTGAGGTATTAAAAAAAAAAAACCTTACAGTATCTGAGAATCATAAAGTATGCCTATCTCATTGGAGGTTGTGGAGTGAAGGGGAAAATAACAAGATGGAACTGGACAGGTGGGAAAATAATAAAAATTGTGAGCAGTGTTGAGCATTTTGGATTTTGTCTTAAGTGCAGTGGGAAGCCACTGAAAGTTTTAAAAAGGAAAGAGATACAATTCAATTTACACTAAAAAAAAAAAACAAAACAAAACACCACCACCACCAACAACAACAACGCACCCAAGCTAGTCTGTGAGAGACAGAATGGAGTCAGAGTAGAAGCAGGAAGATCAGTCAAGAGTCCAGGAGTCAAGAGACAGGAGGCATGACCGTGGTTTGTCTTGGTGGCTGGCAGAGAAAATGGAGAGAGGAAGGCACTCTGGATGTGCATTGGGATAAAACTGACACCGCTTGGTGATGAATAATATTCTGGAGGCAGGAAAGGAGGGACAAAAGGAACGACGTCAGTTTCAGGAGGTTATCATTAATTGCTGAGATTTAGAAAAAACTGACAGAGGAATAGGTGAGAGTGACAGAGTTAAGAACGCCCTTTTGGCATTGAACTGCTTTAGAGACTCCAAGCAGTCATGTCAAATGTCGATATATAGGTCTGGCATTCAGAAGAGAAGTCTTGGTCAGAAATACAAACGTAGATAGCATGGACTTAGACACTGCATTTGAAGCCATGGAGAGGAAGAGACAAGATATCTGATAAGTCCTGAATCTTCTACCCTGGGATGGGTGCCTAGGTGGCTCAGTCGGTTAAGCGTTCGACTTCAGCTAACCAAGGTCATGATCTCATGGTTCCTGAGTTCGAGCCCCACATTGGGCTCTGTGCTGATAGCTCGGAGCCTGGATCCTGCTCCAGATTCTGTCTCCCTCTCTCTCTGTCTCTCCTCCCCCTCAAAAATAAACATTATTACCTTGGGAAGCAGACAACAATATTGCACCACCCATCCACTCACCTAACCATGTTTGGGCTATGCCGTGTCTTCGGGCTTAGGGCCCTGTCCTTTTAAGGAAACCAACCCTTCCTGCACTGCTCTGCCAGGACACAGTTGGAATGGCTCCCTCTATTCCTGAAGCTTCCCTCACTCCCCAGTCGTTTCCCCTCTCCTTTCAATCCCCTTGCCTAGTTTTGAGCAAAGCAGCCCTGCTCCCACTTCCCCAGATCTGAAGCCAGTTGTGTTCCTCTAGTGCAGCCCCTGGCTCCCTCCCTCAATGGCGCGTGCTAGTTCTAATCTGTGGGTTATTTTTCCTTCCCTACCTGATCCAGCCTGGCCTTTGAGCCATGCCCCTGGTGAGCTCCAACCTTTGAGAACTAGCGCCGTGCCCTTACATTATTTCATGGCGCCTGGCCATTGGCCCGACTACTGCTTTCTAGAGTTGAAGGAATGGGTAAAGCAGAGAGAGAACAGCAGAGACTAGCTCCTGGGAAACCAGGCTGGTGATCTGAAACTGGAGAAGTTCCCCAGACGGCGTGAGGGGGATTGTCCTCCTGACCCCTCACCTCCCCACAGCCCTGGGTCATCTTCCTCTGTTTACTTGAGAACACGCATGTGAGAAAACAGGACCTGCCTGGGCCAGTGAGCCGTGTATGAGAGAATTTGAACTTTATTGGTCCTGACACCTCTGCCTTGGTATGTGTGACTGTTCGTACACATATGGATCGGATCAAACGAGATAATTTATGCGAAAGCACTTTGAAATTTTTAGAGGGCTATCCCAAGTATTGCTTGTTGTTATTATTACATTCCACAGGAAAGCCTTTCCTCTTTAACATACCCAAGTATTTGATTAAAATTAGGTGGCAAATTGGCAAACCTATAAAATGCTTTCTTGTGTAGCCTGTCACCTACACCTATGGTGACCATATGGTCTCCATTTTCCAGGATGGCCCAGATTTCATGTCATTTTATTCTTTACAACAGAAAAGTGATTTGTTAAATTCTTAACCAAGTGTCACTTCATTATTAAGCCTCTGTAAGATTTTTCTCAAGAATAAATTCTCAAGTCAGGATAGAGAGTTTTGTCAGCCCACGCATTTTAAGTTTTTGGACAGGTGCGGCCCTCCATATTTAATACTGTCATCCATGCAGAATGGGAAGTATTCTGAAAAGTCAGAGCACCTCTTTTAACTCCTGCATCTGGCAGGAGGGGAAAATGAGAAGAAAATCAATTCTCCTCCTTTTAACAAGTGAGTAGATTCAAGCCAGAATGGCCTGGGTGGCACCATGGCCTTGTGAGGACAGCCACCCTGGAATTAGTTGGATTTTAATGGAAGGGGAAGAGACGAAGGGGGACTGGCCACAGTACCTTTGTCCCTTGTTGGTTCTCCCCTCTTTGTTTTCTTTTTTTCTTTTTGGTCATCCAAGGCTTTCCAACAGGGACTCTGCAATGGCAGCCTTTGGGTTCTCATTGTCCACATATGCTCCGTGTCCCGTGGCTGTGGGAAGAAGTCACGAACAGAAATTAAGAGGGAAGGAGGGACAGTGGGGCTCCTGCTTGATGCCCACAGGCTTATTCTTTAGGGAAGAGAAGGATGTTCATGGGTTTTTTTCTCCGAGACATCATTTCCTGATCTATTCTGAAGTAGCTGGCCCACCAGGCATCTGAGAGATGTTTCATAAATGGCTGCATCCTCTTCGCTACTTCTTCTCCTTCTTCCCCTTTCAAAACACCTTCTCCTTTGCACAGCCTTCTCCTAAAATCCTAACACAGGGGCTCGTTTGGTATTGTTCCGCAAAGGATTCAGTGAAGAGGTCGCCTTAGGTTTTCCAGTCAAGAGAATTTCTATGAGTAAGAGTCCAGTTTCTAGAACATTGTAGGCCAGATTGCATTTGAGCTTCAGTTAAATCTAGCCCTGACCCAACCACCAATGAGCACCGTGAGACAGAGCAGCTCAATGAGCACCGCAGGCCTTACTTTGCTTACCTGTGCTGTGAAAGAATGGTCCTTCCACCTCCGTGGAACAGTTCAAAGAACAGAGCACCTTTTGTCCCAGATACTCTTCATTGGGTTGCACACTTTAAGCCTCTGTACTCAGCTCTTCCAGCCGGGCACACAGCTACCATTTTTCTGCTTGTATAAATCTAGTTTGATGAATCTTGGAACAAGTACCTGCTAGATGCTTGGCACTTTGACACACTTTTTTCTCATCGAGACTCATCTTCTGAAGAACAGTGTAGGAATGAGATGAAACAACATGGACAGAAGCATCCAAGAGAGAACGAGGACTCTGGGTTTCACGGAGCTCATACTCCCCGCATGAGGTCACTTAGATGAGAGGCAGCCAAACCAGGATTTCAATCCGGGTGTTATGGCTCCGGGGCCAGTGTTCTTCCCAGCACATCACAGCAATTGCATTCAGAAGTTGTTGCTCTTTAAAAAGAACCAAAAAAAATGAAAATTCTGTAATCCAGGAAATCCCAAGTCTTCTAAAATTAAAGAAGTTTAGAGAAGAGTGTAAGTCATTTTGAAAAGTGAACGCTGTGAATCACCACAGCATTGCCTAGCCAGGAAAACGTTTGAAAGGAAACAAATAACAAAGATATAAATGTTACCATTCTGACTTTTGATAGTATTAAGATCATTTCACTTCAAACGAGCGTGTTTATTCTTCAATATTCAGCGTCCTCAGTCTTTGAGGACACTTCTGGTATGCACTTACAGAAATAAACTCCATATTCTACAAAGGGCCTAAAGGAAGACGTTTGGAACAACTTGTTCTACTTTTGCTAATGAAGAAGCTGAGGCTAGGGAGGACAGTGGCTTGCATATGGTTGCTCAGCCGGTGGAGAAAATGGCAGAATCTTGAATGAAAGAACCTTAGCATTTTTGCTTGAATGAATGGATGCATGGTATTACCATTCGCTGATGTAAAAAACACTTGGATTGGAGGATGCATTTTGGGGAGATGCAAAAGTTTATTTTGGATATGTTGGGTTGAGCTTTCTGTGAGATATCCAAGTAAGCAGCTGTCTGAACCTCAAAAGAGGAAGTATAAATGTGAGAGATGTCAGCATATAAACAGGTACTAAAAGCCAGGCTCGGGCTGAGAGTGGAAATTGGCGCAAGCTCTACAGATAGAGGGGACCATTTGGTTTATCATCCAAACCAGCCACTTAAGTGCAAGAGGTATTATTATTAATAACTACACTGGGACAATGTCCTTGGCAAGCTAGAGTGACGGTAGTCTCTCTCTTGAAGGTAATCTGGCAATATTTGAAAAATGACAAATGCACATGTTCGTTCACCCACTTCTGGGAATTTGTCCTGCAAATATACTATTAACTCTCCTCACATATGTGCAAAAGGACAAATTTATTAAATACCAATTATATTATTATTAGTGGCAAAAAATAGAAAACAACATAGATGTCAATAAATAGAGGAATGATCAAACAAAATATATACATTAAAAATTGGAAGGGATTGAAAGGGGAAAAGCACTGCCCACTGGGCCTGGAGATGGTTTGAGGACACAATCAGAGAACAGCGGGAGCCCAAAGCTGCTGCTGGGGCCACTTGCCCCATGGCTGGACCAGGTCCTGGACTTCCCTCTTGGTTCTGCCCTTCCTACCCCTCTGTAGGCACCTCCCACCAGGAGAACCCTCCAGGGCTTGGGCTCTGCTCTCTCTTAAAAAAAGAAAAAAAGAAAAGGACTACAAGACAACCATTAAAAGCCAAGCTGTTATTTATGCACAATGGAAGTCTTTAAGATGGTTAGTTTTATATATAAATATATATTTTTTATTTATAAATTACATATATTTATAAATTATATATTTATTTTTACATATTTAATATATATTTATTTAATTTATATATATTTATTTAATATATATTTATATTTATATTTAATAATATATAATAATATATATAATATATAATATATAATATATAACTAATAATATATTATAATATATATTAATATATAATATATTATTATAATATTATTAATAATAATTAAAAATATATAATATATAAAAATAATATATAATATATAAATAATTTATATTTATATTTAATAATATATTTATAAATATATATTATAAATTTATTTATATATATATATATGGTGCAGTTATATTTTTTTAAAAGGTACAAAACAGTGAGTAGAGTAGCCTGTGTTACTGTGGGAAAGACCAGCAGAGGATAATATGTATATGTATATATGGAGACTACCTCTTAGAAAATATACAAGAAATTGGTAAAATTGATTACCTACAAAGAAGGAAATTGGGTGACTAAGGGGCAGTTGTCAGAGGGAAATTTTTCAGCATACCTTTGGACTATCTTGAATTATGAACCATGTTAAAAGAAAACATTCTTTCTCTTAAAGAAAAAAAATTAAAATTAAAGATGAATCAATAAAATAAAGTCAGCCTGAACTTTAACCCATAGAAAAAATGTACTGTGAGGCTTGTAGTGTTTTATACATTTTCTTCTTAATGAATAAGGTGAAAGCCACAAATGCTTAGACCATGCCGGAAAAAGGGTACTTCTCATTAATGGTAACCAAGATATCCTTTGTAAGACCAACAGACTGACACTAAATAATATCAGAGTGGCTAACATGTCAGAGTGGCTAAAATGAACAAATCAGGAAACATATACAGAATTGCAAATTGAAATTAAAAGCTGTAAGAAGTTTCAGCCACGGTGGAGAACTGGGACCAGGTTGGTCCTTCTTCTTAAACAACAAGGAAACTAGACAAAATATATGAAATGATTCCTTTCAGACACTGGAAGTGAGCAGAGAATGACTGTGACAGTGAGGGAAAAGAAACAGTGAGGGGAAATCATAGCCCTACAATTACTGTGGCTTTCCGCCTGGAAGCACTTTCTGGAGCTCAGCACAGGGAGGAGGAGATCAAGCACAGCAGGGCCATCTTGCTGAGTTGAGGAGACAGAGATTGAGGTTTAAATGGTCTAAGGTGGTTGGGAGTTGTGGGGAAGACTATTAGAGGCAAAGAAGCAATGCAGAGAGAGAGAAAGATCCAGAAATCTACAGAGGAGCCTCCTAAAGTCTGATGCTAAATGTTAAGCTATCTATCTATAAGGTGCAAGTCCATGAAGCCATACAAAATCCACTGGTGAGGATGGTAAGGCTGAACAGTTGGTAGAGCTCACAAGACCTGACAGATGTTCAGTTTTCAATCAGCCAAAGAGGAGACACATTGTCTAACACCAGGCATGTGGTAGATACCCCAGAAGGGTCATGTCTCAATGAGAGTTAAATTAACCCTAGAGAAAAACTACTCTAGATTTTCCCCTACAAAGTTTAACCAAATCCACAAAGGATCAAACTAATCCTTTTCAAAATAAAAATCAACTCTTTCAAGCCTGACAACAAAATCCAGACACTCAACAGTGTTAGATCCACAATATTTATAAATATTTATATAATATCCCACAATAACAAAAAAATTACTAGACATATAAAGAAGCAAGAATATATGGTCCATAACCAAGAAAAGAGTTGGTTGATAGACCAGAAATTATAAAGATAATGGTATTAACAGAAAAGGACTTTAATACGGCTATTATAAATACGTTCAGGGGTTGAGGAGGAAAGGGCGTATAAAAAAGAATCAGTTGGAAATTTTAGAACTTCATAATGCACTATCTGAAATCTCAAAGTTAACTAAATGCACTCAGTAGAATATTATACGCAGAGCCAGAAGAGCTCAGTAAATTTGAAGACAATAGAAACTATTCACACTGAGGCACAGAGAGCAAAAGTTTGGGAAAAAAAAGTGAAGAGTGAAGTGACTTGTGGGACATTATCAAATGATCATATAATTGCAGCCTCTGAAAACTGCAAAACATTGCTCAGAGAGTTTTAAAAAATACCTAAACATATGCTATGTGAGGGATAGTATGTTTATTTGTCAGAAGACTCACTATTAAGAAAGCCATTCGTCCTAAATTAACCCATAGAGTCAACACAATCAAAATCTCAAAAGGCTCTTTGGTAGAAATTGACAAGCTAATTCTAAAACTTATAGGAAAATACAAAGATCTAAAATAGCCAAAAATTTTTTTTGAAAAAGAACAAAGTTGAAAGACTGATTTCAAAATCTACTATAAAGCTCTTAAAATCAGTGTGGTATTGGCATGAAGGTACATATATAGATTGATGAAACATAATAAAAGAAATAGGCCCCCACCAAATATATGCTCAACTGATTTTGATACAAATGCCAAAAAACAAAAACAAAAAAAAACAACCCAATGTGGAAGGGATAATCTTTTCAATAAATGGTTTTGGCACAATGGATAACCTTAGGAGACTAAAAATAAAAACAAAAAACCTTTTACCCTTGTTTCAGACCAAACGCAAACATAACCTGCAACAGATCATAACTTAAATATAAATCTAAAACTCAAAGTTCCAGAAGAAAACAAAAAAGAAAATCTTTGCAACAGTCAACCATTTAACATTGGAGTAGGCAAAGATTTCTTAGACCAGATGCATAAAGCACTATCTGTAGAATTGAAAGAGATTGATGAATTAAATCCATAGAAGGGGAAGCTGATAGGTTGGACCCCATTAAAATGAAAATTGTTGTTCTGCAAAAGACTCTCTTTTTTTTTTTTTTTTTAATTTTTTTTTTCAACGTTTTTTATTTATTTTTGGGACAGAGAGAGACAGAGCATGAACGGGGGAGGGGCAGAGAGAGAGGGAGACACAGAATCGGAAACAGGCTCCAGGCTCCGAGCCATCAGCCCAGAGCCTGACGCGGGGCTCGAACTCACGGACTGCGAGATCGTGACCTGGCTGAAGTCGGACGCTTAACCGACTGCGCCACCCAGGCGCCCCAAAAGACTCTCTTAAGAGGAAGAAAAGACAAGCTACAGACTGGGAAAAAAACATTCGTAAATCTCTTATCCAACCAAGAACCAGTATTTAGGATGTGTGAAGAATTCTCAAACATTAGAGTAAAAAACAAAAAAAAAATTCAATTAGTAAATGAGCAACTCATGAAGAAACATTTCACTGAAGGTGAAATATTTAGAGGGCAAAAAAGCACATGACAAGATATTCAATTTCATTAGCAATTAGGGAAATGCGAATTAGAGCTACAATGAAAACCACTATGCACCTATCAGAATGGCTAAAATAAAAAACAGTGACAAGACCAAATGCTGGCAAGGAGGCAGGGAAACTGGATCACTCACAGTTTGCTAATGAGATTGTAAAATGGTACAGCCACTTTGGAAGATGGTTTGGCAGTTTCTTATGGTACTAGGCATGCAATTACCATATGACCCAGCAATTGCACTCCTGGGCATTTATCCCGGAGAAATGAAAATTTATGTTCGCACAAAAACCTGTCCATGAATGTTCATAGCTTTATTCGTAACAGCCCCAAAGTGGAAACAACCTGGATGTCTTTCAGTGAGTGAATAGTTAAACAAACTGGTATACGGAATGCTACTCAGAATGAAAAACCAACAAATTACTGATACATGCGACAACTTGAACGAATCTCAAGGGAATTATGCTGGGCGCGGGGGGGGGGGGGGGGGGGCGGGGAATCCTCAAAGATTACATCCTACAGGATCCCATTTATATGACATTCTTGAAATGAAAACCTGAAGATAGAGAACAGATCGGTGATTGCCAGGGGGCGGGGACGGGGTGTGGTTGGAGGAAGGAAGGTCTGTGGGTGTGGTTATTAAAGGGCAACACAGGGAGCATAGTATTCTGCCTCTTGACTATGGATCCATGAATCTACACAAGGGATAACTGAATATAAACACACACACAGGAGTATACATAGGACTGGGAACATCTGAATATGGGTAGGCTGCACCTAGGTCAATATCCTGGTTGTAATGTACTACTGATAGTTTTGCAAGGTGTTACCACTGGGGGACTGGGTAAAGGGTCACACGAGGTGTCTCTCTACTACTTTTCACAACTGTGTGTAAGTCTATAATGATCTCAAAAGATGCTTAACATTATTAGTCATCAGGAAAATGCAAATTAAAACCACAGTGAGATAGGCTATACACCCATTATAATGGACAGAACCAGAAAATCTGAAAATACCAACTGTTGGTGAGGATGTGGGGCAACTGGAACTCACATACATCGCTGGTGTGAGTGAAAATGACACAGTAACTTTGGAAAACAATTTAGTCTTTTTAATTTTTTTTTTAATGTTTATTTTTCAGAGAGACAGAGAGACAGAGAGAGTGCAAGCAGGGGAGGGGCAGAGAGAGAGGCAGGCACAGAATCCGAAACAGGCTCCAGGCTCCAAGTTGTCAGCGCAGAGCCCGATGTGGGGCCTGAACCCACGAACCGCGAGATGATGACCTGAGCCAAAATCAGATGCTTAACCGACTGAGCCACTCAGGCACCCCCAACTGAGTCTTTCTTAAAGATAAAATAAGACATATGCTAACAATATGCTTACAATTCCCTTCCTAGTCGTTCACCCAAAAGAAATGAAAACATCAGTCCACAGAAAGTCATGTATGTGAATGGTCTTGGTGCTTTACTCATAATAGCTAAAAAATAGGAAAAGTATAAATATTTATCAACAGGTAGATGAGTAAATAATTTATAGTATATTCATACAACGGAATACTACTCCTCAATAAAAAAAGAATGAACTACTGACACATGCAACAACATGGATGAATTGCAAACGCATTATGCTTGATGAAGAAAGACAGATACAAAAGATTACATACCATATAATTCCGTTTATATGAAATTCTACAAGAAGCAAACTAATTTATGGAGGCAGAAAGCAGAGCTTTCAGAAAGCAGAACAGATGCTTGCAGTCAGGGGTGGAGGATGTGTTTAGGGATGATGGAAACACTCTGATCTCAGTTGGGCTGGTGTTGATGTGCCAAAACTCACCACACTGTATACTTTAAATGGATTTTTTTTTATGTCAAAATGAATCACAATCAATTTTAAAAGTAACCAAGGAAAAAAAGGTTTCAGAGAATACACAGATTCTGTAAAATATAAAGTCTCTCAACTAGTCAACAAGTTTGCCAAACTCTCGCAGACAGTGAAGTCAAAGGACAGAGAGAGGCAGTGAGAGAAAGAAAGTATAGATGTGAAGGCCAGACCATGGAAACTTGACACATGGCAACTATTGTCCCGAAGAAGACAACAAATGGGAATAAAAAAAACAAAAAAAAAACAAAAAAAACCCCTTTAACGTGTAGTCATAGGAAAGATGATAGCTAGCTAGGAGGGTAGGTAGATAGAGCCTCAGACTGGTGTACCTGTTGCACAATTGATAACAGGATGTGAATAACTTCTCAGTCTGAGAGAAAAAGGAAACATGGTGCGTACAGCTAAATAAAGAAAATTGCAGAAAGGCACAAACTATAAAAAGTGGTGTATCAAACATGAAACAGGGCTTTTGTTGATACTGTTAAGCATAAATGGATTAATCGTCCGTATATGAAAAGAGTATTTTGAACTTCTAAAATAACAAGTGAAACGCAGGTATTTGATCTTTCTTCCATTAAAAAAAAAATTTTTTTTTAACGTTTATTTATTTTTGAGACAGAAAGAGACAGAGCATGAACGGGGAGGGGCAGAGAGAGAGGGAGACACAGAATCGGAAGCAGGCTCCAGACCCTGAGCCATCGGCCCAGAGCCCGATGTGGGGCTCGAACTCACGGACTGTGAGATCGTGACCTGAGCTGAAGTCGGACGCTTAACCGACTGAGCCACCCAGGCGCCCCTCTTTCTTCCATTTTTAACAGAAATGACAAGAGAAAGTAGAAGAAACCAGGATTTCTAGATGTTGGGAAAGAAACAATCCAGCTTCCTTAAGCTTTGGAGGTTTGTGCCAGATGCACAGAGAATGGAACCAAAACAGAGAGATGACATGAACATCCTTGAAATTTACTGCCCAAAGAGTAGGCAGAGATTTGGGACCCTACGAATATCCCTCAGCTCTTAGGAGGAAAGAGTGGCTGCAAAGGCAGCCACTGTGTCTTTAGCCACTGTGTCTCAGAGATGGTCAGCACCCAAAATAGCCAAGTACCTCAAGTCCAAAGCCAGCACTGATGGTAAATGGATTTATTCCAATAAAACAACAGAGCTCTTATCTTTTGCGGAAAATGACAGCACCAGAAAGGAAACTGACCAAGAATGGAGAAAACACATTTCAACAAATGGTGCGGGGAAAATTGGATATTCACATGGAAAAGAATGAAGCTAGACCCCCTATATTACACCACTTACAAAAGTTACATCAAAATGGATTAAATACTTAACATAAGACTGGAAACCATAAAATTCCTAGAAGAGAGCATGAAAGTAAATAGTTTTTGACACAGGTCTTGGCAGTAAGTTTTTGGATATGACACCTAAAGTACAGGCAATAAGATAAAAAATAAACAAGTTGTGACTACATCAAACTAAAAAGTTTCTGTACAGCAAAAGAAGTGATCGATACAATGAAAATACATCCTATGGAATGGGAAAAATATTTGTGAATCATATATCTGATAAGGGGTTAATATCTCAAGTCTATAGAGAACTCAAACACCATACTTGTCATAAATAGACATTTTTCTGGAAATATATGAATGGCCAACAGGCACACAAAAAGATGTTCAACATCACTCATCGTTAGGGAAATACAAATCAAAACCTCATCTTGAGATGAGATATCATCTCAAGCCTGTTAGAATGGCCATCAAGGAAAAGACAAGAGATGACAAACAATAAAACTTCTAGAAGAAAACATAGGCAGCCATCTCTTTGGTATCTGCCACAACAACGTATTTTGGAAGCCATCAACAAGATGAAAAGACAACCTACTGAGTGGGTGAAGATGAATACTATATGATCTCATTTACATGTGAAGTAAGAAGAAAAACTCATATAAAAATAAATCAGCCTTGTGTTACCAGAGGTGGGGAGTAGGGTGTGGTGTGGGGTAATTAGATGAGAGTGGTCAAAAGGCACAAACTTCCAGGTATAAGATAAAGAAGTTCTGGGGAATGTCACGTACAGCAAGCTGACTGTAGCGAACACTGCTATGTGATCTATGGGACAGTGGTTAAGAGGGTAAATCCTAAGAATTCTCATCACAAGGAAAAAAATATTTTTCTTTTTTTTTTTTTTGTATCTATATGAGATGGTGGGTGTTAACTAAATTTGTTGTGATAATCACTTTACAATATATGTCGATCAAGCCCCCATGCCATATACCTTAACAGACATCCAATTCTGTGTGTCATTTACATTTCAACAGCACTGGGGAAATAATATGAATCTTTAAATTAACCTATATATAAAAAAAGGAAGCTGAGTACAATTTGGGGGCACAATCCTCTCAGTCCTTGATATAAATGGTTAGCAAGGGATACATAAGGCTGGAGAATCTCAATAATGTAATAACATTGATTAATAGATTTCTACCCCAAAGCTTCATCTTTTTCTCCAGTATCCTGAACTACTTTTTTTTATAAAAAATAAATGCGGTCATATGTTAGACCACAAAGAAAACATGTCAAAAACACCGGAAATCAGAAAATGTACAGTCTGCATTCTGAAATAATGCAAGGAAACATAGAAATTAAGGACGAAATTATGAAATAAAAGTCCCCACTGCTTAGGAATTAGAATGCACACTAAATAATACCTTTGGGGCACCTGGGTGGCTCAGTTAGTTGAGCATCTGATTCTTTTTTTTAATGTTTATTTATTTTTGAGAGAGAGAGACAGAGACAGAGAGAAGAGAGAGTAGGAGACACAGAATCTGAAGCAGGCTCCAGGCTCCATGCTGTCAGCACAGAGCCCGATGCGGGGCTCAAACTCACAAACCGTGAGATCATGACCTGAGCAGAAGTCAGATGCTCAACCAACTGAGCCATCCAGGCGCCCTGAGCATCTGATTCTTGATTTCGGCTCAGGTCATGATCTCAGGGTCATGGGATAGAGCTTTGAGTTGGATTCCATGCTGAACATGGAGCCTGTTTGGGATTTTCTCTCCCTCTCTCTCTCTCCTTCCCTTTCTCTGCCCCTCTCCCTTCCTCATGCTCACTCCCTCTCTCTAAAATAAAAAAATAATAAAATAAAATAAAATAAAATAAAATAAAATAGCTATTCAGTACCAATCTTGCAAAAAGCAATGCAAATCCAAAATTAAGAATATTATATTATATCAGTTCCATCATTAAGCAGCAAAACTGATCACATTATACAAGATAGAAGGATGTATTGAGAGGATCCTGATGTAACACAAAGAATTGAAAGACAAGCTGAGCCAAGGTGTCTCAGGAAAGCCACGGAAGGCTGTTCTAGACTCTTACACTGGGAGCTCATGGGATCTCACTAAGGCTTTAGCTAAACCTGGGAGAAGCAAGTTCAGTAGACAAAAACAATAGTTATTATGACTCCATGGATCAGAAAAATACAAGTTAAAACCAGTGGGTTGGAACCAGATCTGTCCTTGGAGAGAAATTAAATAACATTAAATCATTTTGTTTCTAATAAGTGAAAAGGTAAATAAACTTCACTTAAGTTAAAACAGGAAACATCCCCACTACACCATCCCCAAAAGGAAAGAAATAAGGAAAACTTAATAAAAGTACCCTGACATTTAAATAGAGGATTAGTAAAGCTAAGAATTGATTCTTTGCAAAAAATAATCAAGTACCAAATTACTAAAAGTCTAACAAAAGGTTGTACAAAATTAGACCACAAGAAAAATCCAGTAGGAGCTGTATGCAATTCTATGGTACTCAATTTAAAATTCTCAATGCAATGGTCACATATATAGGAAAATTTAAAGTAATAAAATTGACAAGTGATGAAATAAAACTCCTTAATTAATCAATAATGATGAGTAAAACAGAAAAAGCTGTCAGAGTATTATCTCTAATTGCAGCTCCAACCCCACAAGTTTTTATGAACAAATTTTAAATTTTTTTCAAGAAAAATAATTCTTGTTACATAAGCTAGAAAATAATGAAAATTTTCTAATTTATTTCATGGTTCTATGTATCCCTCAAGAACACAAACTTAGTACTTTGAAAACTGAAAAATAAAAGCCAATCTTCCTTTGGCCTTGTCCACAAATCAAACACAGCAGCTTAGTTTAAATAAAGAACACAGCAGAATCAGGAATGCAAAAATGGCTTGATGATAGAACATTTATTCATATAATTCATTAGTTTTGTAAATAAAGGATCAGTCACATGATTATCTTACTAGATGCCAAAATACGTTGGTGATTTCCAATGTCATTCTTGATTTTTAAGAAAAAAAATTCAGATGAAACTTCTCAGCAAGAAAGGAGACTTCCTTAACCAGAAAAAGCATATTTATGTCAAATTGGCCAATATCACATTTAATTGGGAAACCTGGATATAAAAGTCAGACCTAGGCATGTGAGCTTGCTATCATCACAACTTGTTAGTTAATATTTTCCTGGAACCCTTAGTCAACAGGACATCAACAGAAAGAAATATGAAGTATAAACTTTGGAAAGGAGAGAAAAACTGTGATTTGCCTCAGAGGTTACTAGAATAATATCCTTGATGGGCTTGGGCTTTTGGAAACCAAATTCTCTTTATTTTCTGCTTTTTGCCTGTTCATTTCTCCCCTGAGGCAATGAGCAACATGCTTTCTATCTGCTTCAAGTAGGGAGAGAAGGAAAAGGGAGATGGACTGAAAAGAAAGAGCGAAGGAATCAGGAACAGCCCAAAAATATTGCTGCACACACTCACGCACACAAATACACATGCACACACAGAAAACAAATCTGGAGAAAATGATAACAGGGCGTATTCCTTAACAGTAAAATAACTATTTTTTTTTTTCTTTACACTGGCCAGCAGTCTCCAAATTTTCTACAGTGAACATTTATTACTCATGTAGTAGGAAAAAAAAACATGATTTCAAAAGAAGAGGCCAAACAAGGGGATTGTAAGAAATTAGTCCCGGAGCTGTGGCTGGTGGGGAGTTGGGGAGCAGAATCCAAGGGGAAGGGGTCACCGGGATGTATTGAAAGAACTGTAGCTCCGTATCCAGAGGACCTGGATTCATTTCTGGTTGCATCGCTCATAAGCCTGTTAACTCCAGGGAAATCACTTAACTATCCAAGACTCTATTTCCTTTGGGGGAAACACCTATGTCCTAGTCCTCATGTTCCCCCCTGGAGGGGCTTCCCTGGAGAATTAGGACTTTCACCTTGCTTGACGCTTGAGCTTATGGCTCCAGTTATTTGCCCAGCACAGTGAATGCCTTTTGTCTCACGGTATTTATACATTTCTTTCCTTTTCACTCTCAAAACTGTCCTGGTTTAAACACTAAGTTACGTGGTCACCCTACTCGTGACAGCTTTGTCTATGTGAAAATGGCTATTTTTTATTGTTTTAAATACACGCGGACTTCAGCGAACTCCGGCTGCCAGGGCAAGCAGGCTGCTGGGGTCTTGGCAAAGTCCACCTGCCTACGCGACTGGTGCCGCTTCACCTGCAACCACCCAGGCTTGATGAGGTATTGTCACCTGCTAGGCATCAGTAGGCAGAACTGTGCTTGCATCTTTGACCATGGATCTCAGCCAAGTCTGCAGGCCAAGAGTTTAAACTGTGTGGTCAGCAATGATGTACAGAGCACGAAGGTGTCTTGGGCCGGGCACAGATAAAGCGAGGCTAGGTCTGATGTCCCGGAAGTCATCCGGCTGTGTTGCTTTGGATCCCCTTGGAAGCTGAGGGAGAGAACCATGGAGGGATTAAAACTCCAATTGGATTCCCATGGCTTATTCACACTTTCCAGAATTCGCCCCCGTTTGGCGCTGGTTTGTAAAATACATAAGCACTGGCCAAGATTTTAGATTTCAGGACCTATATTGTGGGTTAGCCCACAGATTTTCTCCTTCTCCCAACACTGCTTGCCTCTGACAACACTACATACTGGGTTCTGAAAAAAAATAATTGTGATAAGTTAGCTTCTCAGGTGGCTGGAGATTTCTTGTGGTTCTAAATTTTGTGGAATATGGGCCTGATGTGATAATAATCTTCTGTATTCCATTAACTCTTTGAACCCTTTAAAAATGGAGCTCCTGGGGGACTGTGGAGAAGTCACACCCATTCCCATGGAAGACAGCCCAGTCTGCAGCTGGTAAAGGCCAAGACCCTCTGGTTGAGACTGAGCAGGGCTGGAAATTGAGATGAAATTTTGGACATGAAGTTCTCTGTGTATCAAGTCACAGGAAAAACGAAAAATTCAAATTCAACTTTAATTTCTTTGGACTTTTAACCCCACAAGTTAAAGAAATTTAACTTTGGGCCTTAATTATTTTGGCCCGAAATGTCTTTGGACTTTCTTTAGAGGAGTATTATTTAATTTTTGGACTTCAATATATCCCTTGGAATTTCCTAATGGGAAGGAGTTTCGATTCCAATTTGGTCCCCTCTATGTTGCTGGCATTATACAATTGAGTATATTGTTACTTAACCACATTGCAGAACCTCTGAAAGGCATATCAGAGAACATGGCTGAACAGTTTTGGGGGAAGGAACACAGAATCAGGCGTGCCTTTGCACTTGGTTAAGTTCATGTAGTCTTTGGATTCGTTCGGAGTCTTCTGAAGGCAAATACTAAACTGTCCATCTACGATCCCAGGAGGATTTTCCAAAGGAGCCGTGGCAAGGACTGGGGGGGCTGGCCTCGTAGAGTGGGAGCAGCACGGCTGTGAGATAAAGCCCCTCAGAACAAACAGCCACACCTGTGATGACCATGTGCTTGGCGGTTAAATTCCAGGCATTAGAACAAAAGAGCTGGGATGTACCAGGAGAAATCCCTTCCCCTCCCCTCCTTGTGTTTCCATGAACAATATTGCTGGCTCTCCTGCCCTCTCACCCACTCAACCTTGTAAGGAGGAGGGAGTTATCCACTCGTGAAGTGACAGCCTCAGTTGCATGGAGCTCATCTATCAAAAGCCTTTGAGCATGAGGGTTGTGCTCTCTTCCCCCTCCTCCTGGATTCGTGGTAAGTGAATCTGCTGTGAAGACCAAACTTGTACTTGAATGGGCTGCCCTTGGTCTATGCTGATGTCCGTTGTGTGTGCCTGCGGGGAGAGGGGCGGGGATGTTAACAGACTCATTGCATATGTCAGCCGCTCTCCCTGGTAAGTTTTAGCAGTAATAAAGCTGACATTTTCCTCTTCGCTCGCCTGGCTTCCGTAGGTTCCGCACTTGGGCAAGAACAGAGGTATTTGTTTAGTCTATAGAGCCCCGGAGAAACCTCATCTTTGAAGGGTGAATGATAAGTACCGCTACCATACAAAGTTGTATTGAAAAGTTAAGTGGATAACGGATGTGAGCGTATTTGGTGAATTGCTGATCATTACGTAGTTTGGCCAATGACCACTGTTACCTTTATTAGGTCTAAGATAAGCATCACCTACTTCCCAAATCAGAATTTAAAAGGGCACTGCTGGCTGTTCAGTCGGTTGAGCGTCCGACTCTTGGTTTCAGCTCAGGTCATGATCTCATGGCTGCTTGGGATTTTCTCTCTCATTCTTTCTCTGTCTCTCTCTGCCTCTCTGTCTCTTGTCTCTCTCTCTCGCATGTGCATGCTCTCTCTCAAAATAAATAAATAAACATTAAGAAATAAATCAAATAGGGGCATTCTGGGTAGCTCAGTCAGTTACGTGTCAGAATTCAGCTCAGGTCATGATCTCAGGGACCGTGAGTTCGAGCCCCGCATCAGGCGCTATGCTGACAGCTCGGAGCCTGGAGCCTGCTTCGGATTCTGTGTCTCCCTCTCTCTCTGCACCTCCCCCACTCGCACTGTCTGTCTGTGTCTCTCTCTCCGAAAAAATGAATAAACGTTAAAAAAAATTAAAATAAATCAAATGAAAGCGCGCCTCTGCCTGTCGCGTGTTAGCAGAGTGCCTGGCCACCACTTACGGACTCCCTACTCCGTGTACGGCACTGGGGACGGTTTCCCCCTCTGAGCATTTCTGGCTCTACATTTGCAGTTTTCATCAGAATGTGAGGGGAAAGGAAGCTCGTGGGAGAACCCTGCAACGTGTGCCACCGGGAGGCCCCCGGCTGTCATTTCTCACGAACACAGAATAAATACATTTGCTGTTGATAGCGCCTCATGCAAAAAGAGCTGGGAAGTGGCCGCCCCCGCTCTGTATTCCTCTTCAAGGTTGCAAGGGGGCATAGGTTACCCACGTCTTCTCTTCTAACTTGATATCTTTGTGTGTCAACTTCCCATTAGCTATTCTGTCGACACGGCGCTCGGCCCCAGCTGCCCCGCGCACCCTATCCCCCAAGCAGAGATAATGAGACAGTGCTACTTATATAACCTGGTCTGATTAGAGTCTCAGATCTTTGCACCTCAACAGCTGTGTGTTGTCACCAGTGGAAATTTTTAACTCGTCTGCCAATTCCCAGGTCGCCCAAATAAGTGGCTGAAAGAGTGGCTGCTGTTTCACCGTTTATTAGAACAGAATTTAGGTTCTGATAAACCCTAATGCTGAAAATTAGCTCCGAGGAAACTGTGGCCGCGGTTCCTGGTCTCTGGCCGATAGGCACAAGGAGAATTTATTCAGGTGGGTTTTTTTTTATCCTGTAGCCTGTTCGGCACACAAATTACTTCAGAGCTATTTTTAAAAACGTAATAAGACCAATACTTAGGAGAGCCAGACACAGTGTGAGGAGGATCAGAAAGCATCTATTATGGGCTCGACATTCGCTCTCCCACAAAGCCTCAGATGATATTGAAAAATCTCTTCCTGGTCTTCCTGGTGGCTGAGCCACGTTGCTGGAATCCTCTGGGTGTTGGTCAGACTTGCCATGGGTGGAGAAGTCATTTTGGCCTGCAAAGTCATGTCGGAATTAGCCTTTTGATACAGGCAGAGTGGGGGTACCCCTCTGGCTTTCCAGACTGTGTGACACACGGCAAGGTCACCTCTAGGACCGGCGCATTCAAACCTCTGGCACTTGAACACTCTCTTCAAGGTCTACAGAGAGAGAGGCCTCGCACCCTTGGTGGTGCATTCGAGTGTTTCACACCCAGTTCAGAGGAAAAAGGAAAATTCGTTTTCAGACGCATTCTGGAACTTTCCTTCTTGTTGTGACACGATGAAGCATAAACCCTCCTTCATCACCACTCCCCTCTGATTCCTTTAGGCATGGTTCTTGGAGGTTGTAATGAATTCCACCCCCTTGGCCTTTCCTTTTGCAGACCAGAGTGATCCATAGATCAACCAGGATACATTGCATCCCCAGCTGGGAGCCTCGGAGGGAGAGGAGGAGGCCGGCCACTAAAGCAAAGTTATATGACACCGTTCCTGGCCCCGTTGGAACCTACCGTCTAGTGAACAAATTCTTTAATTTGTCCCTGTCAGGAAGAGTTTTCTTGTCTCTCCCCCGAGCTTTTGTTCATTTTGGCCGCGTCCTTCCCAAGCCTTTCCAAGTTCTCCCCATTCTCGCCTCAGGTCAGAGGCCCAGCTTGAATCTCGGACAGGAAAACAATAATCTTATTTTAAAAGATTTCTACATTCCAAACACCTATAACATCTTGCTTGTATTATTTTAACATTCAAATGGGAAATCAGGAGAATTCGAGGCAGGGCTTTGCCACTGCCCAGCTGCTCAACGTCAGGCAGGGCCCCTAACCTTTCCTGGCCTCAGTTATGCCACCTCTCAGATGTGGGTAGCCACAGTCCATTACAGGCTTGCCGGGGGGATCAGAGACTAGGTAGTGAAAGCTTCTTGCACCGATTTTTTTTTTGTCCTCGGAGTGAAACATTTTAAACGCTAAAAATTACTACTGCCTTCTCGTGGATGAAAATAAAACAGGCCCGTGGTCCTCGAAAGCAACAGCAGTGCGCCCAGCGACCTCTTCTGTGACACCTTTCCTAAGACGGAGCTGGATCTCTGCCGCCAGCTGCCCCCCAACCCTCCGTGCCCCCTCCTGCACCCCCTGGCCATGGTTCAGGCTTTTCCCGCCTGACCTGGGCACCTTGGAGTTGCGTGTCCATAAACGAGCTCCTCCCTCAGGTAATGAAGCTCCAGAGGTAATGAAGCCCCCAGGAAAACATGGGGCGTCTCCTCACCTGGGCGTCCCCAGCACATTTGCACTTGCCTCCCAGATTATGTTAGTAACACTTCCACATGTACTAGCATATTATCTCATTTAATCCTTCCGACACTCACGTGAGCTTGTTCTTTGGGCCCATTTTACAGAGGATAAAACGTGCTCAGAAAGACCGAGTCACTTTTCCATGGTCAAAATGCTCATGAACAAGGTCACTTGCACGTGAATCTTGGTCTCTGGGTTCTCCATTCCTGCTCCCAGTTCTGTCCCTTTCACGCAGTCAACATCCTCCTGGAGCTAGACCACCCCCAGGCGTCCTGAAGGCTCAAGTAATCCCAGGGTTTGTGCGTTCCAAAAACACAGCTCAAGCCCCCAGGTATCTGCGAGCCACCCAGAGAGAGAAGCCCACCCAGAGAGCACCAGGCTGCCCTGGGAGCTTGCTCAGTCTCCCTGTCGGCTTCCTCTGGGCACCAGAATCTTGCCTGAAATGGTTCTGTAGTACCTACAAAAAGCTTGTGAGTGGTTTTAAACCCCAGACGTCACGTGGACAAGAAAGGTGTCGCTGGGAATGGCTGAAGCCACACAGTTGAGTAGACTCAGAGTCGAAGGCTGTAAACATCTCCCGGCGGCTTGTGATACTAAGTCCTATTGAGTTTTACTTCCTCATCACCAAAATGCTTAGCAAGTGCAGATAAGGGGATCTCCGTGCTGGTCGTGACCAGATTTATCTTCCCAAGTTATAGAGTCGCCGCAGTTCCCTGTCCTTGTCTATCAGGGGACATACCTGGCTACTCTTCCTCAGCCTCTGCCAGCGTCCTTGCTCAAGGCCCTGTCTGAGCAGAACTGTGGTCAATCCCCATGCGCTCCACAAACTGCTCCTTGCTTCTTCCTCTCGGGGAGAGGGAAACAGCTCTTTCTGTTTCCTGAACCCTGTAGTGTCTCAACTCAGTCGATTCCGGAAGCTCTGTGCTGTCTGGCTGGCCGTCCCAGGGCCGTGGTGAGGAGGCAGGTGCTGTCTTCCACTCCTTTTGGACAAAATGTGGGTTCTAAGATAAAAATGGATTCCCCGGTGGACAACAGCCTTTACCTTTATCAACAGTCTTTCTGATCATAGCAGACAGCACTCTGACATTTTTTCTACTTCACTTCCTGTCATGGATGGGCTCACTGTGCGTTCAGGGAGCAGCCCTTTCTGGCATCTTCGCCTGAATTAGAAGGGGAATGGGATGCCTCCAGCATTCTTGAGAGTGGGAGAGAAGTGCTCCTTTCCATCGCCTGTGTTATTTGTACAGCCTAAGGACAGCAAAGTGGGGAGCAGGAGGAAGGGGGAACAAAACAGGCATGTAGGCCGCTCTAAGGCTTAGACACTTCTTCCCTTGGATTTATCTTTCTGTGTCTCTTTGTGTCTCTTCATCTTTCTCTCTCTCTTTTAAACCATCTTTTGAAGTATATAATTGACATATGGTAAACTATACGTACAGGGTGCCTGGGTGACTCAATCGGTTAAGGTGTCTGACTCCTGGTTTTGGCTCAGGTCATGATCATGCGGTCTGTGGGTTCGAGCCCTGCACTGGGCTCCATGCTGACAGTGTGGAGCCTGCTTAGGATCTCTTTTTCCCTCTCTCTCTCTCTCTCTCTCTCTCTCTGCTCCTCCCCCGCTCTCTCTCGAAATAAATAAACTTCAAAAAAAAATTTTTTAAAGAGTCTGTTTTAAGAAAAAGAAAAAAGAGACTATGAAAACGTAAAGTGTGCTCTCTGACGAGTTTTGACACATGTAAACACCCACATAACCATTACCGCAGTCAAACTAGTGAATATCTCTATGACCCTCAAAAGCTTCCCCATGTTCCTCTATAATCTTCCCCTCAACCCCCAGCAACCCCTGGTCCGCTTCCTGTCTCTACAGATCAGTTTGCTGTTTCTAGAATTTTATAAAAATGGAATCCCACAGTATGTAGTTTAGAAATAAGCACTTTATTGAGAGAGAATTCACATACAATAAAATCGACTTGCATTAAGTCTACTTTTCATCAGGGTTCTCCGGAGGCACATCACTAATACGCATATGGAGAGAGAGGGAGACATTTATTTTAAGGAGTCGACTCATACAATTGTGGGGGCTGGCAAGTCTGAATCTTCCAGGGCAGCCCAGCAGGCTGGAAACAAGCAGAAGTTCGGTGCCACAATATCGAGACAGAATTTCTTTTCCTGGAATCTTTGGTGTTTGCTCTTATTAAGGCTTTCCAATGGGTTTCACAAGGCCCATCCATATTATCACAAGGAAGTCCTTTTAACTGATGGTAGATGTGAACCACATCCATAAAATACCTTCACAGCAACACCTCGGTAAGTGTTTGGTTGGATAAATAGTGTAGCCCAAACGAATTGATACACACAGCCACTAAGTGCACAGCTCAATCACTTTAGTCTATTTATTTACTAAAGTTGGGCCCCTATCACCACAACCTAATTTGAGAACAGTTCCATCACCCCAAGGTCTTTACACGCTGTTTCTCTCAGATTTATCTCTGTCTCTTTCTTTGCCGTCAAGGTTATGAGAGGGAAAGGGACCAAGCTACCTCTAGTCTAATTCTTTCAATCTTCAAATCCAACCATTTTTAGCAAGGCTTTTCTCTAATTGCTTACTGATGATCTGTTATTTATCAATATACCAGAATTGAAAAAGTCACTCTGTAACATAAGCCCATTCCTTGATTCACGTTCAAGAGCACTGAGTTCTGCTCTGTGCTAGGGGCATTCACAGGAGTCACATGTGATTCTTATCACAACCGCACAAAGTAAGGAGGAGTTGGTCCATTTTGCAGAACACAGCAGAGTCCCAGACAGGCCAAGAACTGACATATTCAATCCACAGACAAACAGATTTGCGAACCGTCCTCCCGATTCTAAGTCCTTCCCTTGCAGCCCCGCTGCCCTCTTTAGATGTCACATGTCGTATGTGTGTTAGAGAGCCTGATACCGCATCACACGCACATGACTAAACCTTGCCAGGTCGAAGAAAAGCCTTGTGAAGGTCCTGAATGCGGGAAGCTTGGCTGGGAAGTGAGAGAATCCTCAAGCATTTTCACCTGGTATTCCCACTGGCGCTTCAGAAAGGACACCACAAAAGGGCATTGGCATATTTCGGTAGATTTCTTGGTTACAGCTGTTGAAGTCTTTGGTTGTTAGAAAACTAGGCTAGAGCGTGTTGGGGAAAGCACCCTTCCCAGATGTATCCCCTCTTGTCTTTCTATTGCCAACACAGTCCTCTGTTAGGCAGAAAGAACCCGGCACCTGTATGAGGGACCTGAAGCATTTTGCCTAAGGCTTTGCACCTCCTTTGCTCCTTCCCTGCTTCCTGCACCTGCTGCCTTTCCCACAGGCTCCTTCTCTTCTGCCATGCTGATGAATGTCAAGGTGAGGCTCCACGTTCTGCTGTCATTTCTGAAGAATGGATGCCATCAATCGTATATCTTGTGCTCCCACAAAGGGACAGCCCTCTCTTCATTCCCCACATCGAAATGTGTCCTACAGGGCAGAACCTCAGTGGTACTTCTCCTGCTTGTGCCTATCGCCTCTGAGAATTTACTTAACTGAACTTTTCTCCAGCATGGCACTCTGCTCCATGCCAGCAAAACCCGCCATGCTGGAAAATTCTTCCTCTGTTCTTGTTTTAAGATCAAATGCGTATCGTATGGCATATGTGAAAGTCGCTAAGAGAGTAAATCTTAAAAGTTCTCATCACAAGAAAAAAATTTTTGTAACTCTGTGTGGTGACAGATGTTGACTAGACTCACTGTGGTGATTATTTCATAATATATACAAATATCGAATCATTATGTTGTACACCCGAAGCCAACAAAATGTTGTATGTCAACTATCCCTCAATAAAAAAAAAAAAAAAGATCAAATGCATACTGTGTTCTCTCTTCATTTTCTCTTTTCTTCCACTCTCTGACATTCCTCCTTAACCCAAAGCGCAAACAATTAAGGAAAGACAACAGTAACCGGAATGAAAACTATATGCTATGCAAATTCGCATCTGCTTACAAACTTGGGTCCTTTGACCAGTACAATATGATTCAACGTAGAAGAGAAGTTTAGCCTGAGGCGTGAGCATTTCCCCAAGCTTCTGGGCACACCGCCTTCTCCACCATAGCTATGCCAACGCTGCTAAGCCTGAAGAAAGGACCAATTTTTACAAGGCTTATTATACGGGAAGAGATTTCTTTCTGGTTTTCTTGCAAAGTCAGGGTAAGTTTCGCAGAAGAGCCGGTTTGATTTCTGTTCTCACCTCTTGCCCACCTTAGTGAACTCAGGGAAGCGATAGATTCTTGGGTCTCAGCTCACACATACATAAGGACGGTGAAGACAAGAACCTGTGGCTTTCAGTTTTCAAAAATAAGAAAGTGAAGGCACTGCAGCATCACATCGTAGGTGATTTTCATAGCTTATACCGTAGAACTCTGTACGTCCTGGATTTTCCACGACAACCCGTTTCAGATACATCTCTGCTTGTCAAATCCCAAGTCCTGATATGTGCCCTACAAAATATGATCACCTTGGTTATAGGTGAGCCTGTGCTACGTGAGGTCATTTTGGTAACGAATTTTTCTCGGATGGTGTCAAAGATGACTCTGAGTTCTGCCACACTGTATAAATGAGTCATATTATTGAGATGATACAGTGCAGTTACCAGGTGGTTTTGCTAATAATTAGAAACACATTTCTATATTTCATAGAACCAAGGCAAGGAAAACATGACCAGGAAAATGTTACATGTGGGGACAATTATTCAATAGGTCCTTGGCTGAGATTTGTGGATATGAACATAATTCAGAGGCAAAAATGAAATACTGGAATAATACATGGAGATTTCTTTTATTGATGCTGAATTACAGAACACAGGAATTAACATTCAGCCAAGTCTTGATAATTCAAGGAATGATGACCCAATCTGTAGATTACCAGACCTTTTCCTCCTCTTTCTCATTGCCATAGGCTTCTCAAATTTGAGTAATGTGTTTCGGAAAAAAATCTTTAAGAGGCTACAGTGTTTCTTAAGTTACGTATACTAAAATTGTAAAATTTGCACAGAACTAGACTTTAACATCGAATACTTATGCTTTCATATATGCTTGTTTTAAATAAAAGTAATTCACAAAGGCCATCAAAATCACAAAATCAATAAATTGGATATTCACAACATGAATTTACAGTGATGGATGGTGTTGTTTTGCTGAAACAAGATGGGACACCGCGATCTTTCTATGTGACCAGAAGCAGAGGGGAACGAAATATTAGAGACCAGTGTGAGACCCACAAGCCCCAAGTCCTCCCATAGAACATCACGCTCCTCCCCCAGGGACGTATGAACCCTCGCTTGAGGAATACTGCTTTTATCCATTTAGAATCGATCTTTTTCTATATTCCAAGATCTACAAGGGCAAGGAGAAAATGTGAAACCAAAATGGGCCAGCTATCCTTCTTGTTGGTAGAAGTTGTCACTGAAGGGGACTTACGGGTGATTTGTAGATTTCAATCAGATCAACTTTTGACCTCCTTTTATTGGTTTCCCATTGCCCTGGCTATTAGAGGATTATCTATAATATTGCCTGTCCCGAATTGCCTGCCTACTGCTCAGAACAGGCTGTAGTGCAGCCTGCAGACCCACGGCTTTTCCAAAGACTCCCACGCTGATTTTTGAAAGACTGGAGCACATCTATTAGGACTCCCTTACATTGTAAGCAGATCCAGTCGAAGGAGCCGCCAACTCATGTATTGTGATGTAAATGGTGTTGTTCCACACCCAGTGCTTTTCATCTTCCGAGAGTTTCACAAACATGGACTAATTAATAAGCCTCTTTTCCATGCTGGCAGGGAGGAGTTGTAAGAAAAGAGCTGATGGGTGGTTTTCCAGATCAACACATGTTAATTTTTATCTAAGGCTGAGGAGAAAGAAAGAAAAAATGTATAGTGTTGAACACGTAACTGTGTCGGCCACTTTCACATTCTTTATTTTCTTTCAACCTCACAACAGTCTTGGCAGGAAAAGAATCTTGGCACAGAGGTCTTCTTGTCACCAGTTTTACAGATGGGAAAATGACGGCTCCTAAAGGTAACTTTCTGACAGTTACACAGTTATAAGTGAAGGCTGGAGGTGGGACTTGAACTCAGGTCTGTGAATTTCCTGCGCTCACACTCTTTCTGTTACTCCATAGGACGCAGACCGGAAGTTGAGCATTTTCGCTGTATTGGTGATTATCATTGTTATTGTTACCGGTTAGTGCTATTAATATTTAATGACCATAATATTTCACAATTATTAAGTCACAATCTTTGAGGCGCTATGCAACTATTCTGCTTTTGCTCAGTTCCAAAATGGCAAATATTTGGATTTGATATTACAAGTCATTTCGGTCTCATTTCTGTCTTACAAGCAATTTTTTCATGGGTTCAAACTCTTGGAACTTGCAAAACTCTGGAATTAAAAACAATGCTTGCTTTGTCCTCAGAAGTTTTGTTCATGATGCACCAGATGTTCTGGTCTATGATAAAAAGAAAAAAAAAATTCTTCTTATTTTTTAAAGGAAGAAAACACAGACGGTGTTAAGCACACATCTTTCAGTCTTATTATCACTTACAAAGAACTGGGACTGTGGCTTCTCTTGAGTGGACCACTCCCAGGTATGCAGAGCGCTAGAGAACTCTTTCCTGGCCTGGGGTCGATTATCCCTCCTTGACTTTTGCTATCGGTTCAAAGGGGAGGGATCATGGCCAAATAATGGTCCCAGTACTGTTCACTCTTCAATCCACCGAACAGACCAGACTGAGCCTTGTGCTCTGACTCCTTCCCTTCTGAGCACCTATTTGAGAGGCACCTGGGACCTGGGACCATAGGAAGGAGATATTCACTGACCCCAAGGCAGGAGCAGTTGTAGTAGTTCTGTTCTTTCAAAGATGATAAACCAGAGACTACAAGGTCTCACACACTGGCAAGTGGGAGAGCGAGCCTGGGGGACTCAAAAACCCTGCTGGAGCTATTGTCAAATTTACTGAGTCTCTACGGAAGGCAGGTATTTCACATATTCATTTAATTGTTAATTTTTTGTTGCATGCCTACACTGTGCCCAGTACTATTCTAGGTGTTGGGAACAGAGCAGTGAAGACCAAAAACAAAAATTCAACACTCACGGACCTTATGTTCTTTAACGTATATAGGTGTTGCTATTTAACCATAACAATGATACATATATACATATGTATATATGTGTATATATGTATAGGTATATATATATATACTCCTTAGCCATGTATATTTTTACTGATGTAATCTTGCGTAAATCACTGCATTGAGTCTTGTCTCCTCAAGTGCAAACCAAGGACAACCATATATATGTATACGTATACATATGATATACATGTGAATCATGTGTATACATATATACATATAGTTGGTTTGGGTTTGCATTTGAGGAGATAACGATTTAATGCAGTGATTTAATAAAGATTGCATGGCTAAGGATGATAGAATTTGAATCCAGATCTCTGCATTCTAGCCATTTCCATTTTATCATACCATGTTCTGTGCATATAATTAAATAATGTATGGAAAATAGAATTTTACTGTTCCAAGTGGGATCAGCTATAGGGAAATAACCAAAAGCACTGATGTACCATTTCAACATATTTCCAACATTCAGGCCATGGGTCCCTTTTTGTATATTTTTTCATTGAAACAAATTCTAGTAGTAGTTTTGGGAATTACTTGTATCTTATTATTTGTATTTGACTATTTGAAATCATCCAGGGGAGAAGGTGAAGAATGTAGCCATCGGCCTGGGCCACAGGAGCCGGTTAGCAAGGGGAATCTACAAGGTCAAAGGTAGAATGGAGGGGTTCGTAGCACTACGCAGAAATCCCTTTTTCTTGAATTACTATGGTTTGGAGAATACGAAGCCATCAGATTAACACACTATCATAAGACCTTTCCCATCAATTCGCACTCAGAATCACTCAATAGAAAATAGGGAAATGCGAAAGAGAGGCATGAATTTCATCTTGGATGAAATTAGGAAAATCGGTGACCCCGAATCACAATTTGTGAGGAAGGCATGGCAATGGCATTGAGAGTCAAACAGGAATGTGTAGAGACTGAGAAAAGATGCTTCAGCTGCTACAGACAAAGCTGGCAGGATGAGGTGTGATGATCCTAAGGTCCAAACCAATGGTCTTCGGTTGAAATGACTGGAAGTAACATATAGTCTGATGGCAGACACACCTCTGGACCCCATTTGGCAGAGGCATAAAACACACTAGGTAAGACTGATGTGGGAAGGACGCAAGGAAGCCATGGACGTATGAAGTAGTCAGGGAGGAAGAGTGGCAGCCACTGTGAGAAATAGCACAAGTGCTGTTTTACCTTGCCCAAGAGGAAGTAAAAGCTAAAACAAGCATCTCTCTTTTTCTCTCTCTCTTCTCTTGTACACACACACACACACACACCCCACATCCCTCTGAAATAAGAATTCCTGCTAGCCTGTACATGGTCCTAGACCCTTCCCTTTCAAACTTCTGGCAACTAGCAAACTCACTTTAAAGATGAGTATTATTGGGCACCTGTGTGGCTCAGTTGGTTAAGCATCCGACTTCGGCTCAGGTCATGATCTCGAGGTTTGTGAGTCTGAGCCCCACATTGCACTCTGTGCTGACAGCTCAGAGCCTGGAGTCTGCTCCAGATTCTGTGTCTCCCTCTCTCTCTGCCCCTCTCCTGCTCATGCTCTGTCTCTCTCTCAAAAATAAACATTAAGTTTTTGTTTTTTTTTTTAAAATGAGTATTATGAAGAAGGTATCAAAACATGATTTATATACATACACCAGCAGAGAAAATAAAAAAAAAAAAGGTAGGTGATAACAACACTCACCAGAAAAAAAAAGTTTTCACAAACCTGATGGTAATTCTGATCAAGCTCATTGCCATAATAATAATAAAATAATTTCTCTATGAAACAATAGCTCAAAGCAGAGATACAATAGCTCAATGGAAACAAGCAACACAATAGAAAGCAATGGGGTATAAACTGGTACAGCTGATGAAAAAGTGAAGGAAAAAATAGAAGCATCTGAAAAATTAAGGCCACATTTGAGGGAGTAAAGAAGAAGACAAGCATATGAATGGCAATATACAGGTACACTAAGAGTCAAGGGTGCCTAGAGAGACCATGATAGATATGAATGATCGACACTAGAGATCCAGCTTATGAATGGAGTCTCTAGCAAGACAGACTGCAATGAAGGAAAAAGGAATGTATTTTATGTTACAATTAAAGGAAAGTTTCCAAAAATGAAAGAATCCTTGAAGCTACACCTTGAAAGGGAATGCCGTATCCCAAGGGGGAAAAAATTACACATAGCTATCAACACTAAGACAAATCACTGCACTTCACATACAGAGAAAGGCACTTTTAGGCAGGCAGATAAAAATATCAAGAGTGAGACCAACTGCCAGTTTCCATCTGTTTTCCAGGCATAATTATTTACTGTGTGTGCCCCTTCTCACGGTCAGAAGTGTCTGGACTTAACCAATTATGGGATTTCCTTGCTTATATAAGGGAAATTAAAGAGAGGAATGAAAAGGGAAGGCATGACTGCAGACATCCCCATAGCAACATTCAATACTGGGAGCTAGCTTTAAAACAAACTCTTGCATGATGTTCTCAGAGATATGCAGTGTAACCCCAGAAATTTTATACCCAACTGAACAGCCATTCAAATAGAAATAGAGCAACCATTTTTTTAAATATCCATGAACCAAAGTAATAATTCTCCTGAGTCCTTAAATCAACTGCTGGCAAACAGTCTTCAGCTAACCAGGAAAGAAAAAAGGAACTGGGGCAGTTGTGCCCCAATTTAAAATCATGATATCTTTTTATTCCCCACAATCTGTTCCTCTTTATTCCCTATTTTGGTTAACGTTATCACAGAATCCAATTGTCTAACCTGCAGACTGGGACTTAATACCAGCCCCCTCTTCTCCCTCATTCCCACATCTAATCAGTCTGTAGGTCCTGTCAAACTGCAAGCCTCACTCTCAAATCTTTCCTCTACTTTCCATCTCTATTGGCAATCCTTAGGTTAGGTATGTCACTCTTACCAGGATTATTGCGACTTCCTCCTAATTTGCAGGAGTCATTTAAAAACACTTATCAGCGGGCATGGCATAGGTACTGATCAGTCAGTATGGACACCTGCCGTAGGCACCAATACAGCACACAGGTGCATATGAGCCATCTTTCATCCCTTGCCTGCTTGGACTCCTTGCCTCCAGTAACCACTTGCTCCAATCCATAACCCACACTGTAGTTACTGTCATTTTTCTATAGCTTAAAGCGTATCAGGTCACTCCTTGACTCAAGTTCCTGTAAGAGTTTTCCATGACCTGCTGCACAGTCCTGGGGGTGAAATCCAAACTCTCTGGCATGGTCTCCAAGATCCTTTAGGACCTCGCTTCCACTTCATTCATGAAGTCTCACATTCACTGCCCCACAGCCACTCTGAACTTGCAGTTTGGTGAATGCCCTAAAAGCTCTTTGCGATTCAAGAGTGGGATCGACAAGTCAAGTGTCATATCTGGAACAGAAATGGAATGCACATTTCCCTAAAAGTTCCCGATTCTGGTTCTGGAATTACATCATGAAAATCCACATGGGATAAGTTCCAGGGCCAAGGGGTCAAGCAACTGACCCAAGAGGCTACCAGCCAGAGAGGTCTCTTCTCTCTTGCTTTCTTTCCATTTTGAGGTTTCTGTATTTATTAAGCAACCAGCCACTTTACATCATAGACACACTTCATCTTTTTTTTTTTTTTTTGATTAATTGACTGACAAGATCGTCCCTAAGGAGTGGGCTCTCAAAGTGATGCTATTTCCTACCATTTGTGACAGATCAGCTACCTCTCCCACATGGAAAGGCAGAGCTGCCTCTGGGGATCAAAATTCAGTGTGTTCGTTCACTAATTTAACAAGTATTTGTTGGGCACCTCAGGCACTGAGCTCAGTGCTCCACATAGAGTGTTGAGAGAGAGATGGCCCCTGTTCTTATGAGCCTTCAGTCTTAAGTAGACAACAAATGAATCCAAATCATGACAAGGACACAAGCAGAGTTCAGTTAAAGAGAGTAAGTGGGAAACCTGATTGATCAGAGGTCGGCCAAGGCCTCCATGAGCACAGAATACTTGACCTCAGGCCTGAAGGACGAGAAGACACCAGGCTGCAAAGAGCAAGATCTTCCCTGTGAGAAGATCAAGGGCAAGCACGGTCGAGGCAGAGAGATAGTCTTCACAGAGAAAATCAAAACTGAGGTGACTTTCTCAGATTAGTGCTTAGAGATACCACCTCATCCACTCATGCAAGGAACGCGGTTTATGTGGTTTCAAGAAACTATACCCTTGTAGACAGAAAGGAGATAATCCGATCATGAGTATGCTTGTGAACAGTCTGCTTGAAAATGACATTGAGGAGCACATTCACCTAAATGTGCTTTGTGAATTTCCCTTTACGTGTCTCTGTTTGTGACGGCCTTCCATCTGCAGCATTCACTATCAACCTCTGCCACAAAATTCCTACCATTCTTTGAAGGCCCTTTCAGCCCTGCCTCCCCCCCATAGAACCTTCTCTGACCACTCCAACCCTCTGTGATTGCTGTCTTCTCCGAGTTCCTGCAGCCCTTCTATATTCCTGTATGAGCTATTCTCTATGGATTATTTCCTTCCAGAGGCATGCACCTTGCTCTCTTCCTATGACTTAAGACTGGCCTCAAGCCTTTGTGCCCAGCCTCCAAATCTTGACCCAGTGTCTGATGGGTCAGTTATAACATTTGTTCAACATGCAGTTTCAAACTTAAGTAGACCACCCACCTACCTCAAGAATTCCATACAGCCAAAGTCCAACCCAGGAAGTAGGATCCTTCTGAGTTTTTATGAAGGAATTTGACCAGATGGATACATAAATGCGTACAGAAAAATGACCTAAAGTCATACATATTCTCTCCTGCAAGTGAGAACCTCAGAACGCTTTCCATGTAAGCAAAAGCTGTAGTAAGATTTCCTCAACCAGAGCTCAGGGACTAATAGTTATGAGAAAATCCCCAAACATAAGAACAAATCCCAAACTATTTTTTTTTTTTTTTTTTGCACTTCAGGGGGAAAAAAAAGGCAAAGTTCCAATCATTTTTACAGTACAAAAATTTTATTTTTTGTTAGGATAATTTAAAGTTTAAAACTGAAGTAGACGTATTCATTTTACAAACAAGATATTCTTTAATAAGTAAGACCATTAAAAACAGTAAACAAAAAAGCTGTCTTTACAAAAAGCTCTGTGCATAGCAACTTTATACTGTATATAACTGACAAAGCAAAACGATAAAAGGAAACTATACAGTTTGAAAATGAGACCTTACTGTACAAAAGGTAGAGAAGATAATGGTTTTTAAACCATGCATATTGAAATGTGCAAAGAAAAACTGGAAAAAATATGATGCTATAACAAAAAAATGAGATAAATAATGAAGTAAATTGTCCCTTTAAATGGAAAATCTTACACAGCTCCTCTTACAAAGACAGGATAGAATTTGTAGTTACCTATAGAAATACTCGTATTCCAAGTGGCACAAAAGTAACCTGGGACCAGAATGACTCAACAGCAAGACTGAAGAGGAGAGAGTAGCTTTGTTTTTAATTTATTAGTACACTAAAAATAATCCGTACACACATTTGTACAATTAAATAGATCTGTCGCTGCCAAGGTTCTAGCTGAATGGTCAAGGATGTCTGGTATTTAGTTACACACATTTTTCGGTGTCAAAGCTATCAACAAATTCTACAATCATTTTGAAGACAGTACTCCACTCATCTTCATGCAAGAGCAAAATTCACAGATTCTAAAAGCAATGCTACTTAAAAAAACATTTCCTTATGTTGGATTGGCTTGAATCCAGGTCTAAACACGCTTAGTTTTGTTCTGCCTTCACTTTTGGATGGTGTTTGTATTCCACACACTCTTCCTCTTCGATCAGAATTTTCACAGGGAACTTTCTCTGGTGCGTTCCCTGTGTTTTGGTGCTGTAAGCCCTGACTATGAAGGACTGTCAGCAGTAATTATAAGCATGCCAGGTTTCTAAAATCTTGGATTCTCATGTGCATAGAAATAATATTTGGGTCATATTGAGTAATTCCAGAATGGATTGAAGGCAGGTAAGACCGTTGGGGGCTGGACAGCTGGGGGCAGGTATCAATGGGGCAAACAGAAGGGAGGTGGGATTTGTGAAGTCACCTAAAATTGGCTCAGATGCACTGAAGATGTGTTTCCATGAGAGCTGCAACAATTTCTGATGTTAGAACCCCAGACCGAAATCTGTATACAGACTGTACCGTGGTACCAATGAGGCAACGAGGAGAACCCTGGCCTAGAAAAAAATGACGTCCTTACCGGAAATCCAAACGAGTCTAGATACATCTTCAGGATCACACAGACTTTCAGGACTCAGCCACTGTTAGCCGCTCCTGCAAAGTTTCCCTAAGAGCTAGTCCCAGAACTAGGAAGAGTCCGTTGCGGACCTGGGTACCAGTGTTGTTTCAGCACAGAGGCCCCTAGTCTCTGACCCTGCTAAGAATCTGGGTATCCATCTTTTTGAACATTAGGAGAGGGATTTAGGGCTTTTAACATTCCTCTTCCACACAACCATCCCATTCTTGTCTGGAAACTGTGTCAAGTTATAGATTTTTTTCAAGAAAGGTGAATGCCATGAAAGGGGAAAGCTGCAGAGAGAAGAAAGGACACGGACATTCTAAGACTAGTGCTTACGAGTCCAAGAAACAGGATCATCTTCCTTAAACCCTGTCTCTGAAGTTCCGTGGAGCTCATAACCTCTGTGCTCAGCCAGGTAACCAACAAGGAGGGGGCATGTGGCTCTATCAAGGGAGAATTCCAAAGGGGCCACTTGGTTGGGAAAGTCACATGGCTTTGGCTCCTCTTTAAGGCGACACACGTCTTGCTCCGGGATGCAAAGCCTGGGACACACTAAAACATGGGAATTTTCCGCGCTGCTTGGAGGAGAGTGTTGAAAGCCAATATAAATTTTTCAAACATTCACAAAGAGTGAATACCAAAAGGGACATGTAGACTATTTAGAAAGTGGACGGAGCCGGGAATGAGTGGATGACTTTGAGTATTTGTGTACGCGCATGGACTGAATCTTTGCTTCTGCCTTGGGCTCTTCTGTAGGAGTCTGTGGAAGGTACGCGTTCTTGCCCATGGGTCAATAAAATGATGGGAAAAGTGGGGGAGGGGATGCAGGAGGGGGGATAAAAGTCTAGTAAGTAACTGCAGGAATAATCACACACCTTTTAAACTCGTTACTACTTGTTTGCATCATTTTCATTTTACATCAGGAAGAGAAATTCCTCTCTCTTCCAAAAAGGTCTTAATTTCTACCTCTACTTACAATAAGTTACACGTTTATTTATTTAAATAATTGTAAAACATTTTAAAATTTTTCCCTTTTTTGTTTTTTTTTTTGTTTTTGTTTTGTTTTGTTTTTTAAAGAGATTAAACTATAAGCAAACACACATACAACATTTCATCATTCAGTTCAGGTTTCGTTTAAGAATGTCTTCCATGCTGGTACCCTGTTGTGTTCAATTTTTTTTTTTTTCTGCATAAACTAAATTGGTATCTGAAAGGCTTCATAGAAAATAGAAACTTTCAACTTTTTTTTCCTACAAAGAAAAACAAATAGTATCCAAAATATTAAGCATGAATTGTTTGCCAATTTTTTTTTCTTAAATATTTTACAAACATAGGAAGGTGGTTCTCATAATGTTCATAACAAAGAATTGCATTTCTGCTCTTAGCACTGACTACGTCAATGACATCTTTTGTCCTTGTCCCCAAGAGGGTCAGTTTGTGTAGCCACCATGAGAGCTATCCAGGAAGCGGGAGGCCAGGTGAGATGCGGCTCCTTGCACACCCAAATCTGTCCGTCATGTTCGTTCTGGGGCACAACTCTCCCCAAAGAGCTCATAGTGCTTTCTTCAGTATTGGTCCATCAGAGTAAGTAGTTTTGTGCTATAAGAAAGCAGTTCCTCTTCTTTACATCGGGGGCACGACAAGTCCAGTCATGGCTGCAAGGAAAGAGTGGCACAGAAATGAGACTCAGAGATGTTGACACTCGTGTCTATAACCCGGAGTGAGGGGCGGGGGTTGGGACTGACAGAGTCTGGTACAATCCGGGGAGATGGTGCACTGATACAGGAAACCATTTTCTCCAGGTCTGGTCTAGCAGACAGCCCGGTCAGAGGCACCGAAGCCTTACGGAATCACTGACATATACACAAGGCTTGTTGAAGTTTTGTTGGGAGGCCAGGAGCTATGTTTTGTCTTGTTGTGTATCAACGGGTTGTATTCTTGACAGAACAGAGGTAAACATGTAAACTAAATACTCACATCCTTGCGTTATATTCATTTTGTAGCATCACACTACAAAGAAGATTGTATGGTCTCAAATCAGTTGGAACAGGAAAGAAAGCTCCAGGTGCTGAGCCCATAGCGTCACTCACCGGGTGTCGTTTATGACCAGTAGGGCTTTCTATCCATCCTAGGTTTCTATCCATTCTAGCTGAAATGTGATGAGTTTTTTTCTTGTTTTTTTTCTAACTAGCTCATCTTCCTTTGGTGCTTACTGCTGATACGCGATGCTCGTTCACTAACGAATGCCGATCCCCTGGAATAGAAGACTTAATTGTGTTCCTAATCTGGGAGTCACCCGATCTCCACTCTTCAGCCCCTAGCCAAGTGTGGTGCTCAAGGTCTCCTCCATCTAGTGAGGAGGACACACACGATACCTGTTGGGGGCATCGGGTTCAAGGCTTCCCCTTGATATGGGAAACAATGTAGCCTCGGCACAATGTGGAAAAGTCACACGGCAAAATGCACCCTCTGACCTTGGCTTTTGGGTGATGAACCCATTCTTGGGAATCAGCAGAGGAGCTTCCTTGCATCAAACCTGAAAACCCTATCTAGAACTTGATCCTTTGAGTTTTATTGTCTCTGTCTCATCTAGAGCTCACCAGATACACAGAAGCATTTTGCTGAGTGGTGCTGACCAAGCTTCTAAGCAAATGGCCGAGATTCTTCCTGCTTCCCCCAACACCACCCCTCTTCCCTCCTCCCCTCCTCTTCCTCCCCCGCCCCTCCCTCTGCCCCTTCTCTCCGTGCCAGCTAGTCTGCTCGGGCAAAATTGTCAGCCGCCTATTTCCCTGCCCATACAGCCTTTATTGAATGTTTGTGAGATCTGGATTAAGGTCTTACACAGCTAGCAAAGCCTTAATTATTTTTGCCTGTATTACTATATATTGAATCGATGTAACTTTTCAATAAAGGCAGTTCAATTCTGGACACTCCCTGATGATTTGGAGACATAGCAACCCTGGTAATTATCCCAGAGTGTAGGAGGTTTTTTATTTTATTTTCTTTCTTTTCCTGGAGGGAGCTGGAAAATGAATCAGGCACATAGTGCATAATATTATCTCGACAATCTGTACTCATCACTGCAAATGCCTGATAAATGAGGTAGAAGCTGGGAGAGTGAACACTACACGTATAACTCTCTGGCAGTGGGATTCTGGCTCACGTTTTCAACTTTAACTTGTCCATTACACTTAAAACTCATCAGCCCCTTCCTTTTTCTGGGTCCTCGGGGAGTTACCCAAGCTGCTTACTACAAGGGCAGAGCCGCTCAAAGAAGATCCACTGCCTGCAGGAATAACAACAGATCTCACATATTTTCCTTCTTCCTACTCTCACCTCGGGCACCGGGTGGGCTGGATCTCTGCTACATGGTGACCCTGACTTTTTGCTTATAGAAACCATCGCCAACAGACAGAAAGCAGACGTTAAGTGGAGAAAAAGTAAGCATGCTCACTGTCGCGAGGGGAGCGTGCTTAACCGCACTCTGTTCAATTTCTTTCTGCCTTTGGCGTTTTCCAGGAAAGCAATAATCCCCCTTTGGTCCAGGTGGACAGCAGGTATGGGCGAAGGGTGAAGAGAGGAACTGCACTATGCTTGTCCCCGGAGAGACAGTGGGCTGTCACAGCACAGGCTCTGGAATCCAAACATCTGAGGTCGCCTTGCTTGTGTGGCCTTGGGAAAAACGACTTGACTGAGAACGGTGATAATGGTACGACCTTCCCTTTTTGGTCACATGTGCGGCTTGGGCAAGGTAATCCGTGTAAAGCGTTTGGGTCACTGTCTTGCACGTGGTGCTCAAAAACGGCAAGCCTCAGAGACGGCTGGTTGCACGTGACCTCTGCAGATCATTGAGCCCCTCTCATCTTACGGACCAGCCTGTGACCACCCCGCTCTCATCTTACGGACCGAGTCAAGAACGTCTCCATCAGCCTGTGACCACCCAGGCACCTCCGACCACACTCTTACTCTCCCGCCGTCTGTCTCTAGAGAGACGCGGCTTCGTGCTGATCGCCCCGGCAATCCCAAGACTCCTTCGCTCGGGGACTGTGGCTAGCTCGTTTGAAGCCAGCTTGTTTTCTCCTTCCAGGCATCAGCGGGACACCTGGTAGCATTGGACCTTGAAGTTCTAGTCACCTGATGCCAAATGAGGAGAAGTGGGAGTCTGCACTCCTAATTTAGGCACGGCTCTCCCCCTCCACCTCCTCCCTACTGTCTTCCTTCTTCTTAAGGCTCAAATTGCCAGAGGAATTTAGAGGGAACTGTAGGGTTCCCAAAGAGGCTCGGGACATTTCAGCGATTCTATAGAAAGGAGACTAGATCCCAGAGCCTGTGCCTGCGCGCAACTGATAAAATCGTCACTCCTGCCGACACGGAACGTGTGGCTCAGCCACCTCCTCAGTCTAATTATTCTGACCTGTGGGGGACCAGAAGCTCACATGGCTGAGGACCCTAGGGAGGGTCTTCTGGCGACTGCTGTCCCTGCAGAGAAACCTCACTATGACCGCACAGACCCTTCCAGCATTTGGGGCCAACTCAACTCTGAACGGGTCACACCACAGCTAGACTTAGGCAAGCAGCCACAGGCAGGGGGTAGATTCCGGGTCATGGGAGCCGGTAAAAGATCTGTCCTGGCATTCCTGAGGGCCAAAAGCCAGGCAGGGCTCATCGTTGAGTATCTTCTGCCCAGAAGATCTGAGGCAACCAGCTCAACTCGCCCAACTGAGTGCACGCGCAAGAGAGATAAAGGAGGGGTGGCAAGTGGAAGTGAAGTCGTACTTTTCCTCCTCAAAGTGAAGCTGGAAATGTCGGCAAGGGTTGCCTGCAAGGAGGAAAGGGCTGCATCCCTCCCGACTTCCTCCTACACCTGCACTCCTTCTTAGGCTTTCGGGGGGCCCTCGCTCTACATTTCCCCAGCGAGAACTGTGTGGCCCCCACTTGGTTAAGGGACGTGACTAAAATTACAGAACTTAGGGGAGACATCATCACCAACGCCGGCAGGCAGAAGGGAAAGATACACCAAATAGTCAACAACTGTATCCACTTCCTGGTCTCGAGATGAAGCCATTCATAGAAAACGTTCTGAGCATATCCCCCAAGGACGAGATGGAAACCACTGGTTGTTGAGGAGAGACCAGGCAGGTAGTGACACTGAGGCGCAGGCTGAGCCTCTTTCTCTATGGATCAGGCACCTAGATTAGAACCAAACAGATCTATACTGTCCCCCTCAAATATACAGATGTTTCCAACTACTCACACGTTGGATGGCATGTTTCCCAGCTGCTTTTTCTCATTGAAAGTGAAAGAATTTTCAGGGACCTCTTCTTAGGGCTGAGCTTCCATTTCCCGTTTCACAGTTTGTCCAGTCACTTGACTTTGAGGCTACACCACTGTCTCTTATGGTAGAATGGGACAGGAACCTACCGTGCCTCCCAGAGCTCTGCTCGGCCACAACTGGCAGATGAACCCTCACAGGTGACCCAGAGGGTCAGGAATCTATGCATAATCATAAAGCTACTAGGCAGATGCCGTCCTGGGGACGGCACAGGTCATCTGAGGTTCTGCTGAGCTCAGAGGCTCTGATCCATAAGGGGTTAACCAAACCTCTGCCCTGCTCGGTTTTAGCCAATGCCGCTAGTCGTGAATGTTTTCATGTCAAGACACGAAAAAGAGCCTAAAAATAATGTGGGTCGTCAGGATCCATGGTGTGCAGCAGGTTCCAATTTGCTCTTTTGCCATCAGCTGGCTCCCATTCACAGCGAGATGATTAGATTCTCGTGCACTCATCACATTTGTGTAATGTTATGTCATACTCTATTGTCAGACATTGCTCAAAAATGGGTTGGATGGGTGATATTCATTTTTGTTCTTAGACGGTGTATGTCTTTTTTCTTTCTTTCTTTCCTGCCCCACCCCAGATCAGGCACCTGCTATCAATCTGGCTGGCATGTAACCAGAACTCTCACAATGGGCTGGTCGCTCCCAATGGATCCTGTCCATTTGTGCCATGGGAATATGTATGCAGTGTAGACGGCAAGACAGGTAGGTAAGCAGCAATCACCATACGGTATCTGATGTGGCAACGAGGCACCTTCTGGGAAACGGTGACACGGCCCTGTGGAAACCAAAGGTCTGGGGAGTCCAGACACTCCCGGAGGGTGTATATGGCTCTATCATAGTTAATTCTGTGACCTCAAAGAGCTGTCCGACTTGTCTGTTTTCCTCCATCTTGCTCTTGGATGGAGTACAAGCTCAGTTGTACAAGCCGTCTGTGACCCATGGTGAAAACACCAAAGCACCTCTTGGTAGGTACATGGTTAAAGATGGGGAATGATGCTGTGCTGTTTGCTCTTACTCTGCTGGCCCTGTGGCCCATCTCTCATGGCGGTACCAAAGTGGTACCTTTGCTTACCTCTGAATCCATTTCCATTGCCACTGGAGCAGGCAGGTGAAGGGGAGCCTTGTGGCCTGATGACAGGGGCAAAGGCACTCTTCTGTTTGACAGCAGGAAAAACTGAAGAGGAAAATGGAAGGATGGAGGACGTGCTAGAAGATCCAACAGTAGGACTTGATGACATGACTGGAAAGCAAAGGCACAATCCTCTTAGGAAGGGACAAACCTAGGAACGAAGTCCTTTCTTCAGGACATACAACCAACACACATTACTCATTGGTTCCAGGCATTGTCCCAGATTCTGGGGATTCAAAACAAAGTAGAATGCCACAACGTCCCCGCCTTGCCCAGTGGAGGGAACACACAGACAAAACAATGGACAGGTTCACAGTCCTACTGGAGGAACATACACGATGCTAAGGAGACTCAGCAGACAGAGTCCTCTTCTTCCAGGGAGTCAGGAAGACAGCAGCAGGAGGTAATACGATGATAGGTCTTTGCTCACGACTAGAAGCTTGACAAGAGAACACTAAGACCAACATCGGCAAAATCATCAAATCTACTCAAGAATGGAAACCTCTTTTCCACCCTAAAAAGAAGTCCTGGCTGGGAGCTCTGCGCTTCCCTGGGAATTCTCAGCGCTCCAGAGGTTTCATCTACAGGGTTAACATCTCTGAGAGTACCATCTCTGTGGGCCACTGCCTCATTAAATGTAAACGTTTATTAACATCTAGGAGATTACCTCTCTCTCTCTCTCTCTCTCTCTCTCTCTCTCTCTCCTTTCAAAGCCCCTGGGAAATGAGGTTGCAAGTTAGGCCCCTCTGATGTGATGTGTAGAAAAAAACACCAATATTAACACTAAAATTACTTAAAGGAAGCCAAAAGCTAAGCGTTGTAATTTCCAAGAAAAATAAAGGCAATTTCCACAATGAAATGCCCTACCTCTTAATGTCAGATACTCCACCAAGTTACATCATACAAGAAGATAATTTTATCTTTTCTGTTCAACTAGCTCAAGTAAGGGGTAATCTACAGTTCACAAGGGTAAAATTGGCAGATACAGCATCTTGGAGAATAAGGTCAAGTTCCAGGGATTCATTTTAGCACCGACTCCAGAATTCTGAATTGTCCTATGACGTGGTGAAGGAATTACTGAAACCTAATGGTCAAGGCCAGGAGTGCTAACTTCTGCTTCGGATCTTCAGTGACCCAGCTACCCAACAAAGTAAATTTTGAAAGTGAGGACATGTACGTGACTTATGGTTCAAAGACCAAGTACAGGGTGAATTGAAGGTCAACTGTTCTGATGTCCTCTGTAAGACTCCATTCCCGTTTCTTGTCTCTTCATATTTTCCACCTCCATATGAAGACACACTTTGGGCTATGGTCACACAATTACATATATAAAATCACCATATAGCATCCCTGCAATATAATGTCTTTTATAGCCAAACTACAAACCAAAGACCTCAAAAAAAGAGCTTTATCTAAAAACTGCTCATCCTTATGTAGTCCTGATTTAAGCGCAGAAAGACGCATCTGAGTACATGTCTGTCTTTCCGCAAGTAATAGGAATCAAGAGAAAAAATTGGAAAGGAGGATGAAGTCTTGGAAGAATCTCACATAATACTTGAAGATTAAACTGAAGAAAAAATTGGGCTAATTCACTATTATTACAGAATAGGACACAGGGCTAACCATTGGGAGTGGATTGTATTCATACTCTCAAGCAAAATCTCCTCTTCTAGCATCGGCTTTCACATCAATAAAATGAAGTCGGGGACCTTTCCCCTTTCTGGAAGGCACACAACTCGAGGCCAAAGAAAAGCTGAGACTCCGGAGGCCCTGATTCCGATCACAGTCCAATCTCCACCACTCCATGTGAACCATGCAGGCACCAAGATGGCGCCTTGACTTCTGAGTCTGCAAAAGCACCACCTCTCCTCCTACACCATGATAGAGGAGGGTTTTTTATAACATTAGGCACACATATACACCCTTGATTCCATTTATATTCAGCACCTGATTCACTTTTACAAATACCTCTTTTCTAAACAACAGATCTCAAACTAAAGTAGATTCATTAGGTCAAATGTGGCTGCCTCTCCATGAAAGAGTCGCCTCAAACTTCGCTAAGTAACATGGAACAATTGTTGCAGAGTTGAATAAGCACAGAGTTATAATATGCCCAATTAAAATACCTTTTAGGAAACTTTTGTGAAATGCTAAATACCCAACTTAATTTAAAATTTAATGCAACTGTAACAAAAATCCCAAGAGGAATTTTAATTTGTTTATGCCACAAACCCAATTGTTATGTTTATCTATTTAAAAAACAACAACCCTATAAGAGCCAGAAAGTTCTGTTAATACTTCAAAAGTACTAAGAAAGCATTTATCTTAACAGATATTAAATCTTACGAAAAATCTACATCAATGAAGTCAGTGTTATATGAGTGTAGAAACAGGCAGACAAATCCTTGGAGAAAATAGAGGCCAGAAACAGACCTGGATATATATGAGAACTGAAACTTAATAAAGGCGACATTTCAAATTAATGGGGACATAAATGCATGGGAACAATATACAAGCTCCGCAGAGACAAAATTTAAAGTGCTTCCTCATGTTAAACGCTAAAGTAATGTAAGTGGATTAATGAGTTATTTGCTAAAACAAAATTATAAAGGCGCTAGTAGAAAAATTAGGAAGGTTATATAATCTACATAATCCTTTCAACCTCAAAGCCTAAACAGAACATCACGGAACAGATTTGCCCCATGACGCAAAACTTCCTTAACACGCAGAGAAAAGGCAAATGACAAATTAGGAAAAATCTTTATCATAATTATTTAGATATGTTCTTATCCTCAATAGCTAATAGGCTTTTATAAATCAATTAGAAAACAGAAAAACATCCCAATGAGGAAAATGGGCAAAGGATCGGAAAAGCAAAGTCACAAACATGAGTGAGACATGAATGAAAATGACCAAAAGACTTTCATAGGCCTAAAACATTTTCAAACTGATTAGTAATCGAATGCAAATTAGAACAGTCATGAGAGGTTACTTTCCACTTTACCAAACTGCCAAAGATTAAGGAGAAAGGAACAGGGCAGGGAAACAGATACTCTTCCTTTACTAAGGGGAGGTTTCATCTCTCTGGGGGGACTTTGGCAATGTGTATTTAAAATCAAAGTATTTTAAAATGTGCCTATTTTTTAACCCAGCAATTTAATTCTGAGAAGTTAATCCCAAGGAGATAATCATAAATTTGCAAAAAAAAAAAAAAAAAAAAAAAAAATCGATCCAAGGGCATTTTTATAATTGTGAAAAATTGGGAAATAATGGAAATGACCAAGCAATGGGGTAAACTATATTAAGTCTATAAAATAGAATGCTATGCAAATATTAAAGCTAATGTTGGAGAAGAATATTTGCCAACATGGAAAGATATGCCTCCTCAGATGAATAGGACAAATTACATCATAACATATACGTCAAACCCAATTTCATTTTTTTAATTAACTTTTTTTTAATTTTAGAGAGAGGGAGCACGTGAGCAGGGGAGAGGAGCAGAGGGAGAGAGGGAGAGAGAGAGAGAGAGAGAATCTTTTAATTTTTATTTTTAACGTTTGTTTATTTTTGATACGGAGACAGAGTGTGAGCCAGGGAAGGGCAGAGAGAGAGGGAGACAGAATCTGAAGCAGGTTCCAGGTTCCAAGCTCTGAGCTGTCAGCACAGAGCTCAACACCGGGCTCGAATTGATGAACCGTGAGATCATGACCTGAGCAGAAGTTGGACGCTTAACCAACTGAACCACCCAGGAGCCCCGAGAGAGAGAGAGAGAGAGAGAGAGAGAGAGAGAGAGAGAATCTTAAGCAGGCTCCATGCTTAGCACGGAGCTCAATCCCATGACCCTGGGTTCATGACCTGACAAATCAAGACCCTAACAAATCAAGAGTCAGGCCTTCAACCATCTGAGCAACCCGGGGGCCCCAACTCAATTTTATTTTCTAAGAACACGTACAAAGCAAAAATTTAGAAGGATGAGATATACATCAAAACTTTTAACAATGTTATCTCTGGCCGATGGATTATGAATGTTCTTAAATTTATTCCTTTAACTTCTCCATATTTTCAAAATCTTCTATGATGAACATGCATTAATTTTGATGTAGCAGAAACCAGTAAAAGCTGTTAAAAGAAACAAATGGAAAATCTCCTTTTTTTTTTTTTTTTTTTTTTTGGTTAAAAATTATATAATCCTTAGCACTAGGCCTAATAGCTTTCCTGGCTGTTAATAATGCTCCTCTTTGATCTAAGGCTTTACTACCTGTAAACAAGGTTGCCTGTTAACTTTTCTGCTACAAAAAAGCAGACACTGATAAATTTTCAAAATCCTGGGAAAAGCTTATTGATTATAGTGAACTTCGCAAGGCAAACATCACTCCTTATATCTGTTCTCCATTCTCAGGACCCAGGTCTGCATCATTGACAGATTTTATGGAGCCTAGCTTCCAATCTGTGACTTTGATAATTTTGCCGCTTTTCTTTTACTCCCTCTTTCATTGATCGCATGGCAGAATTCCATTTGTTGTGCATCAGAGAAGACACTGCAGTTTTCAAAATGTATCTATCCATGACTAGAAGGTTATCCTTTAAAAGTTAACAGCGGTTGTCCCTGCACGGAAATAAAGCGTGTCATTTCTCTTTTCTTTTTTACATATACTTGCTTTTCAAATTGTGTATAATGAGAATGTTACTATTGTAACAGGGTTTCTTTTTCCTTCCCGGAGTAAAAGACAATAGAAATATGTCAAAATGTTAACAAGGTTGTTTTTTATGGTGGGAGTACGCTTTCTTTTTGAAACTACTTCCATATGTTCTAAATTTCCTATAATAATCATTTAATACTCTACAATAGAAAATGTCTTGATATCTGTTGTTGAAAACATAAAAATATTGAGCCCCAGGGCATAGGCTAAAACTATGTAAATGAAGTAGGAGTCCCTGAGCACGGGTTGGATTTCTGCCCGTATAGATTCTGCCCCAATCTTTGGAATTGCTCGATGGCTATCCTGCTTTGGAAGAAGTGGTCCCACAAGTGTCACAAGCCTGTTGAGTAGACCATCTTTGGGGACAGCAGCGGGCGCCATTTTAGGAAAGCTGATCACATCTACTTGCAACTGAGAATTTCTCTGGACAACTCTCTCTCTATGGATAGAGGCCAAAGTAAAGGCAAGTCCGTCTGGCCCCCAAATCTCTGTGAACATGGGGAGTTAAGGAAAAACCACTTTTCTTCTTACAAGGATTGATTGGCCTGCATAGGCCCAGCTGGAACTCACCGGGCACATATCCTCCTTTGCATCGAGCCATTGCATTTGTTGGCGCTAAGGGGTCTGTCGGCATTTCATTATAACCCCCTATTGTCAGGGGTTTAGAATTCAGTCATAAAAACCTGCACTGAGCTGGAACTTGGCACACACTGCTACCGCCAGGAAGTGAAGTTTGTATGTGAAATTGAAAAAACATCTGTCCGGCCATTTTTGAAGCAGTGTGAGAGCGAAAGCAGTCAAGACGCAGGTTTTTGATACTCTGCGATGGACATCGTGCAAATCAACTTGACCGAGAGGCTTGGCTTTTTATTTATTTATTTTCTTAACGTCTCTGGCAAGTGATTGCTCCGGGGCAGGGCCCGGCTGCATCAGCATCGCTTAAAAAAGAAAACGAAAAATCATAGACTAGTGTTTTCAGACACAAGCAACTGAATTGACAAAATGGTTTCCCCTGGGCTGTTTTTTATATTTCCCAGAGAAGTTAAGACTTAGCTGGCTAGAAATACAGGTCAGATGCTATTGTAATGAACTCCATGGGGTATTCAGTATTTTTGCAGTAGGGGATTTTATTGTAATGAATGCACTGCTTGGAATCCATTCTCGGTTTGCAACTGCTTCGGACCCTCCTTCAGAAAATAACGGTGCGAGAGATCACACAGACCCAGGAGGAGCAAGGAGAAGGTTCTCTGTTGTGTTTCCCTACTCCCGTTGGGCAGGGTGCCTCTTTCTGGTCTGTATAAGCCATCTTGTTTTAATGGGTGATTTGAAGAATTGGGTGTTATCATTTTTCTTGTGGCAGTGGGATCGAATGATCAAGAAAGGATAGTGGAAGGAAGTTGTCACTGCTGCAGTGGGAAAGGAAGCTCCCGACCAAATGAATTGGCTAATAAGAAACAAGCAATTACCCAGTGGGCATATGCATTTAGCTGTTCCTCTTTTCTCTCTCTGTCACTATCTCTATCCCTTTCTATCTTTCTCTGTCCCTCTCTGTGTCTCTGTCTCTTTCTGTCCCTCTCTCTCTCTCTCTCTCTCTCTCTATATATATATATATGTCTCCCTGCCTCTATCTCTCTCTCTCATCCCTGTTCATCCACACCTGTCTTTCTTTTGGTCTCTCTCCCTCATCACCATACTACATACTATATTATTATATTGACCATTTTTGAGCTACAAAAATGACAATTAATATGGTTCAGCTTTATACATGGATTTTTATTGATAAATGTATGTTGAACATATGAAACTATTTGGGGGAAAAAAGTAATTTCATGCTGTTTGGTCTAATAATGTATTATAAATACAAAAAGTATTTCTTACATTATTGAATAATTTTAGAACATGGTATTCTGAACCTGGTGACATATTTCTAGTCCTATTTTTATGATTTATTGGCTACAAATCCTTGAGTAAGTCATTTAATATCCCTTGATAACTTAAAGGGAAAATGATAATAATAATTACAATCATAGCCATGGCATAAATTGTTGTGGGGATCCCACTGGGGTCTATATGTGAACATGCTTTTTAGACTGTAAAGTAGAATGCAGTTGTGAATTACTCTTGTTGTCACCATTATTATGTGACATTCTTTACACAATGGCTCTCTTGCCTTTGTATCGCTTGTAGGGGCTATTGGAGATGTGGTCCCTTCTACACAGTGATGCATGGGAGATATCTCTCCAGGATCTCAGCAACAGAAAAATCAGGTTTCTTCAGAGCTCCCCCCCGCCCCACACCAAGAAACGTGTGGACACAAAATCTTATGACAAGTAATGTTTCTCTCTTTGCTTTCCCATCTTGTAAGCCTCCGAACCAAGTTGATGGCTCTCTTGAATAGACTGAATAGCATCCAGGTTAGTCCTTGGATTCGTCTAATTTTCCTATCCATATTTTTAAATTTTATCTCAGTTTCTTATAGTTATTATTTTATACTTTCAAAGCACTCATCTCACTATTAATATCCCCCCGAAATATTTTTGGAAGACGATAAGGTAAAAACAAGTAAAGAACTAAACAAATCAAGAAAGCGATAGTTTGTTTATCTAGACCGCCATGATCTATCCATATTTTTAAATTTTATCTCAGTTTCTGGAGGTCATTATTTTATACTTTCAAAGCATTCATCTCACTATTAATATCCCCCCAAATATTTTTGGAAGAAGATAAGGTAAAAACAAGTAAAGAACTAAACAAATCAAGAAAGCGATAGTTTGTTTATCTAGACCGCCATGATCTAATTGATCCAGGCCATTGGACATGACAGACACAGAACTCATGTCTTTACAGCAGTACGATTTTAGTTGTAGTAGAAGAACCAACCTCTGGTCTCTCTGCTACTTGGTTACTACGTCCTTATCACACTGAGTAGACTGTTGAAGGTAATGAATTGAACAGATAACACAGAAATAACTCATGGGTGTGTGTCCACAGAGAACCACAAGGCTGTGAAAGGCAGCCTCCAGATCCTTGGCATGTCACAGCGTGAGCTGTGTGCTGCCCTTGGCTTGCCCTTGTCCCTGGCCTGGGGGAACCATTCTGGTGAACAGAGGGCCTGCTGTAGAGCCTTGCAATTGGAGCCAGAATTTCAAGAACATTCCACTCGCTCACACAGACTCTCCATGGCGGCTTCTCCCCTGGCCTGAAGTATCCCCCAGGCAGGTCTGAAGAACACATATTCTCTCAGGTTTCTTAGCCCGCGAAACAACCCAAAAGAGTTTTCACGACCCCCTAGGACATCTAGCTAGCCCATAATAGGATTAAGAGGTCCGTCTCACAACACTCTCTCATGAGCAGCTAAATTCCATCTCTCGGAAGGTATGTAAGGAGGAGAGGGCCATGTAACAAAGCAACATGGGAGCATGGTGTGATACACAAATCAACCAAATCACAAATTCTGTGTTCAAATGATGGCCCGGCTCTATCCTCGCTGTGTGATCTCGGATAAGTCAACTGCTGTGCGCCTGAACCTCCTCACCCACAGCAAGGAGGAAGTTCTTATCAGGATTAAATAAAACATTACATCCCAAAGTGCCTAATTGAGAGTGTGCATAATGGTAGCTGAAATGGAATCTCAGTTCCCCTCTCCTGTCCATATGAGCCGCATTGCCCTTTCTTTGCAAAAAGCAAGTATCTTCCCTCTTTGTCTTTCCTTCAGAAGGCTTTGAGCAACCAAGTGCACCAAAGTCCAACCAACAGCGAAGAGCAGAGGGCAGGAAGGACATTTCCTCGGGAAACTGGGTCCCTCCTCCACGAGTCAGTCAGATGTAGGGATGCAACTCTCCCTCAAAAGGGTGAACAGTAAAGCCCAGGGACAGAGAGACAGGGAGAGCCGGACAGAGGGAAGGGGCACTTACTTCCATACGGGGAGCCTGTGGGGGAGCCGTTTAGAAATCCCGGTGACCCAGGGACGCCCAGGTTGGCCATGGGGACGTTGCTGTAGCCGTTCATGCTGTTACTGGAGGTGCTGTAGTTAGACTGCTGGGGGGTGGAGCTGGAAGAGTAGCCCCGCGGAGAGATGCTGCTTGTGTTGCGGATGTACCCTGGACAACAAGGAGAAAGCCCAGGTAAACGAACCGGCACACGCAGCCAGCACAGGCCAAACATGGTGGCGTGGGCCCGCGTGGCCCCCACATGGCAGAAACCCCCCCCCGGAGCCACCCTGGGGCAGGGTGGGATGTCTGCACTTTGTCTTCAGCCTTCTATCCTCCTCTCACTTCCCCATCCTACAACCAGGCCATGTCCCTGACAGCCCCTCCCTCCTCTTGGTCCCCATCTGCAGTCAACATCTCCAGCTCAGACCGAGGAGTAGTGACTAGCGGTTGGGTGCAGTGACAGCTCCCAAATCATCCTTCACGTCAAGTCCTGTGAGATCTCCAGGGTGTCACTGAGGAAGGCATTCTGGGGTCAAGTTGTGTACCGTAGCTATCCCTTGTCTTTTCGCGTATGTGGGGCCTAGAGAATAAGCAAACCAGTTTACATCTGCTAACCTAGTGTTTCCCAAATTTAACACACCACAGTATCTTTGCCGGGAGTGGTGGGCGAAAGGGATCCTGATAACCTCCCAAGGGCCACCAGGACTCTGCAGATCATAGCTTTGGGAACGTGAGTTCAAGGTTGTTACCATGCCCTGGGTGGGAGTGGGGAACATCTTCATTTAAAAATTGCTGTTAAATTCATCTAAATGTGCCATTCTTTGGCCAAAGACTTGGAAGCATCCGCCATCGAATGCAGGGAGATCAGGTCTGTGGGAGGGATGGGAAGGGATGGCAGGGTTCTCATACTTCTGAAACCCCAGCACGGAGACATCACCTAACCTATCCTGAAATAATCCATTTTGGATAACAGTCTCTAAAGCTATGTAAAAAATGACCCAAGTCAGAGAAGGAGGAGGAGGAGGAGAGAAGAGGAAGAAGAAGAAGAAGAAGAAGAAGAAGAAGAAGAAGAAGAAGAAGAAGGAGGAGGAGGAGAGGAAGAAGAAGAAGGCTATAATATGTCCACACCCACCCTTCTATAAGAAAAACGCAGCCTGGGCATGAAAGTGAGGCATTGCCTTCCGATGGATGAATGAAATTGGGAACAAAGCTATCCCACAGTTAGGGACATGATTAGGAAATTTATTCCTTTTAAAACATGATTTGTGATAAACTTAGCACCTTAATAAAATCGACCTCGGTGACAAAAATCTTTACACGATACACTTCAGGTGTAAAAAGCACTGTTAACTAGAAAGTGTGCTGCTATGTATTTGTATATGAGATAATACACACATAGAAGTCACCAAATAAAGCCAAGCCACTCACCCTTGGCTCCTAGGAAGAGAGGGTCGTGCATAATAAATAAACGATAATGGCAATGACTCAGCCTCCTTTCACTATTCAAGCTGATGATCCCAAGAGCGGAAGTGCACATTTGAGTCAAAGAGTACCTGTAAGTCTAGTTCCAGGAAGCCGAAACCATTCTAAATAAGTAACAGTCCCTCCTAACCTTAAATATCTTCAATTAAGGGGATTCGACCCGGGACCTAAAAAGCCCCCAAATGTAACAAAACATCACCTATCATGTTGAGATAATCCAATATGTGATCGGGGGGGAGGGGACACGCTTTTCCGATGGTACATGAATCAAGCTTCACCTCCCTCCACTCACGCAGAAGCAACGTTTTAAATGGAGAAGGTGCTTGAAGCCTGCCTCCGGGAAAGGCTGTACCTTGATTATTTCCCTGTGTTGACTCTGAGATGCTGACGCCAAGCTGGCTGCCGTACGAATTGATGCCCATCATGCCACCGTGAGCCGGGGAGCTGGAGAGAGCTGGGATCTGGCTGGGATTCCTGGGGACGCTGTACAGGGCTTCCGCGATGTCTGCGGCCCGCTTCAAAATGATGTCCTACAGAATGGCAGGTTGAGGTGAGCGTTTTTATTCGGCGCAAAGACTCAAGCTCAACCGAGTGTAAGAGGTCAACGTCTAACCTGGTTATTGTGTGGTGTGCCATAGAGGGCCTCCACCAGATCCGCAGCTCTTTTCAACAGCATTTCCTAAGAAAAGGGAAGAAAGGGTAAGGGATGAGCAAAGGTAAACCGCCCCCCCCCCCCCCGCAGTGGCAAACACAAAGGAAAATTATGCATAAAAATCAAAAGTCCAGACATCCTCCCGGAAATATAAATAACTGGCTAAGAGGTCCTGTATAATTGGTGTGACAGGCAGAATTATACCTGTACGTATAAATCCCTCTATAAATATGTATCTACACGGAATCCATCTAGATAAAACGGTTCCATACATGATTGCACTACCAAAACCAAAACGCGACCAGATTCAAGGTGGAGCTGGTTAAAATTAATAAGGTCTGGGAAGTGCCATTAAAAACTTTCAGACCATTCCATTTATAAGATCTGGTACTCTAATTAACCAGAAATTCTTCAAATGATTGACTGGCCTGAGTTTAGCTGCTTGCCAAGGAGTTGTTCGTAATACTGAAATGATCTTGGCAGGGCCTTCTGCAAAATTTTATTCTAATAAAGATGAATTCTTTCAATAATATTTCCCCCTGTTCACTTTAACCAGAGAGAATTAGTAATCAGTAATCCCTTTCGTCTCATTTTGTCTTTTCCACCTCCTGCTTTGAACAGCCTCTTAAATTGCTATTAACCTACTTTCCAGATATCATCTAATTTAATGGTGGGGCTGGGGATTTTTCCAAGAGGAGAAATAAAGGTGTGATGGAGAAGCGAATGTGGTACTTGAATTTTACTCACAGTACAGAGAAGAGAACACGGCATATTATAATGTGTGTACTCCAAATGCGAGTAGAGACGTTAAAGTTTAATAATGTCTCCTTAATTGAATGTCTAATAAATTAATGTGCTTTTCAATACGGAAAGCTAAAATAATGGGCCAAGTTCATGACATAATTGTCCATAAGCAAGTTCACTTAAAAGTGATTCATTTCACAGAAATTTTACATGGAGGCATTTTTCACTTCACAAAATACCCGCATACGGGGTAGTGCCTCTATGAATACCTGATTGTGGCTTAATGTGCCCTTGCAACTACGGGCACATAAAATTAGACTGAAACACAAAAGAGGGAGGACTTACATTTTTTAAGCAATTATACAATTATTTATTTTCATAAAGTTGGCAATGTTTTATAAGCTGGATACTTGTAGTGTATCTGTTTTTGAGGACAAAATTTTCAGATTTCACATTCCCTCAGGTATTAATTTTCTGGATTCATCTAAGTTTGCTGAAATCCTATAATAAGGTTTTCACCTGTCAACTTCCAAAGCATTTTTCTTTTTACCTTAGCTAATCTCTCTGGGTCCCCAGGATGCCTTGGAATGACTTTCTGCAGTCTTTGGAAACCGTAGTCTATGGTGGGTTCATTTAATGCTGAAAAATAAAAGTCCTCTTTTTGAGTATGTTTCATGGTCATAAAGCAGAGCTTCTCAGTAAGTCTTCCACCCGCAAAGAGAAAGGTTCTGGTATTATCTGAGAATCGATACATAATGGATACAATTCGTTAAGGAATTTTTTGCTGTCGACATGGGTTAATTCACATTTGCAAGTTTGGAATTCACAGTAGTTTAGTGTCTTCACATTCGAACGATATTTCGGAATTTCGGGATTATTACATTTACTTACCATTCTGCCTTAAGTGCATACAACTTCTCATTCTCCGCTCACTCTCAAATAACCAGAAATATTACACAATCGACCATCTCCCAGTTTTCTACAAAGACAATAAACTACCCTTACATGCTTTTTCTCTTCCCCCCTCTTCCGTTTCCCAAGTATACCTTTATCATCTATTAATTCTCCTAATTATCAGTTTATCTTATTCTCCTAAATATTTCCATTCATACATATACAAACCTTCTGTGAATTTATTCTCCCAAAGCCCTGTTCTTATGCAATACACTTTCAGAATTTCCCATTACATTTTGCTACATGTACATTCATATACTGTCAGGCTCCTCCATATGCTGAAAGTTCCATAGAATCAGGACACATGCTTTGCTTTGCCAACTCTGTTCCCATTGCTGAAGACAGTGCCCGGCACATAGTAGGCATCTGGCATCAGCAGTTTGTAAAATGAGTGAGGGACAGAGTGGATGAATGACACATCTCCCCATTTCTACCATGCTAAAGAATTTTTGGAGTGGATTCCCTTATCCTTTCTCCTTCTTCCTGTCTTCTTTGAGTTTTTATAAGTCTGTTGCTTACATTTTGTAGTTTCAAAATTAACGCATGATCAAAGTAAAGAAAAAAGATGCAAAGAATAAAAAAATAATCACCTGCACTCCCGTTAGGCAGCAGTAAACACAGGAGGGTGTACTTCCTTTTTTAATCTTCCTTTTTGCACATATGTTTTATGAATATTTGTTGCTATTATTCTAAATATCAAAGCAACATCTCTGGTTCAAAAGAATTATTCAAAAAATTTAAATGCGGAAATAAAAATACAATCATCCATAATCTCACCATTTTAGAGATGAGCTGGGTTAGCATTTTTGCTCATATCCCTACAGATCTAAACACGCACGCATACTTAAAATTATTCACACTGTTACATAACCTACTTTTTATCAATTTAGAAACATATCAAACTTTTCCCCAGCTTATTCAATATTCTTTTATAACATTATTTAAAATTCCTGCATATTTTTCCACGTCATGGCCTATAATTTATTTAAATGGCTTCCTAACGTTTGGCATTTAACGTGATCCTTAATTTCTCACTATTATAAAAATCAGAGCCCTAATTATCCGCTGGGTATAGTTTTAGTGATTTCAATTGGATAATTCCAAGAATTAGAATTACTGGACCAAAACTATGATTTATGTTTAAGGCCTTCCACACATCCTGCCGAACTCTTCTCAGAAGACTGTACAAATTTGTATTCCCTCCAGCGGTGCATGTGGTCACTTTAACGTCTATTTCGTTATTCATCAGTGAAATTGAAGAGCTTTTTCTTATACTTGCTGATCATTTTAATTTTTTTCTTTTATGAACTGCTTATTGATTCTTTCCATAGTCCTTTCAATTGGGGATTAGTCTTTTTCTTTTTTTTTACCTGTAAAAACACTTTATGTATAAATATTTTTAACACTCTGAATGTCCCCATGCTATAATATCATATCCCAGTTTGTCCTCAGGTATTTATGTGAAAAGATCATCCCAATTCCATGATAAGTACGCGCGCGCACACGCACACACACACATATAATGCGTGTGGCATTTGCATATACATATACAAACATATATGAATTCTCTTTCTTCTTCTTTTTTCCCAGGTCCACCAATAAAATGTGTACTGCTCGTCATCTAGGTAACACGCTTTTTAGTTCTTGGTCTGTATTTCACTTTTTATCATTTTTCTTGTCAATACGGTTACTCCCTCATCACATTTTCTAGGAGTTTTACCAGTGCCTAGAAACACTTTTGGTTTTTATGTGTCTGTGCAGGCAGCGTGCAGGGAGTGGGTGGTCGTATATGGCCTAGTCATTAAGAGATTCCGCTTCAGAGTCAAATGGATCTTGGGTTTGAATTTCAGCTCCACCGTTAATTTCTCTGAGCCTCTGCTTAAAACCCATCTCATGGGTTTGCTGTCAAAATGAAAGAAAACCATTTATATAATGTCCCCAGCTCAGTTCTTGGCCCAGAAAAGTTCTTGACCAAGGGCGGCTATCTGTTATTTTGTAACCAAACCCCTGACAGGTGTCATTAATGTTTTCTGTTCATTCTTAGGGTCACCCGTTCGTGGCATCAACATATGAGGATCGTTTTGTCCGTATATTCATTCCAACTCGTTCTCTTTTTAAAAATTTTTTTTTTCAACGTTTTTTATTTATTTTTGGGACAGAGAGAGACAGAGCATGAACGGGGGAGGGGCAGAGAGAGAGGGAGACACAGAATCGGAAACGGGCTCCAGGCTCCGAGCCGTCAGCCCAGAGCCTGACGCGGGGCTCGAACTCACGGACCGCGAGATCGTGACCTGGCTGAAGTCGGACGCTTAACCGACTGCGCCACCCAGGCGCCCCCCAACTCGTTCTCTTAATCTCATTCTCATGTTAGCTAAAATGTCCCAAAAGGTCTAAAAATGAGGATGGTAGTGGAAATTCCCGCTTGTTTTTCTCCGAAGGGGAATGACATTGACATTTCACCATCAAATTATTTATTATGCTTCAATAAGCGTTTTCTATCAGGACTTTTTAGAATCTGAGGAAATTATAATCATGAATTTTCTCATTTGACAAGTATATATTATATTTGATAAGAGATTTCCCAATATGTCACAATTAAGTGTTTAGTCACGGATATGGTGTATTTCTGAGTACAGTTTGTTAACATTTTCCTAAGAATCCTGCTGTGAGGATTAAATCATCTAACTATTGAGAATAGTGCCTAGCACATACTAATCATTCAACAAGTATTAGTTACTATTACTGTTGCTCGGGGTTTAGGTGTCCATATTAATAATTGGGATTGTGTGCTTGGTATTGTCCAGCTTCTGGTTGATTTGTGTTTTATACGAGCTTTGAAAAATAAATCGAGAAGCTCTCTGTATTTCATCCCATGCTTTGTAAAATTTATACGGCATGGATGTTCTCTCTTGACTGAAAGTCTGGAAGAACCCTGTGAGATTTCTCTCATTAAAGTCACCAATAACATTTTAGCCAAACCAAGAGGCACTTTGCCATTCTTCTTTTTTTAATATAGATTCTTTGAGAGAGAGAGACAGAGAGAGCACATAGGGAGAGAGGCAAAGGGAAAGGGAGAGAGAGAGAATCCCAAGCTGTCTCCACACCCAGCGCTGACTGGGTAAGTTCTCCACGTGGGATTCTATCCCACGATCCTGGGATCATAACCTGAGCCAAAATCAAGAGTTGGGCACTCAACTGACTGAGCCACCCAGGCACCCCGGAACTTTTCCACTCATATGATAAAGACGAGTTAGCATTTGACACTGGAAATACTCGCCCCTTGGAAGTTCTTCCACCCAACGCCTTTCCTGAAAGTGCACTGCCTGTTTCACTCTGCCTCCTTAGTCACGCCATCTCAGGCCACTTTGAGGACTGCTCTTCCTCCATCTTGTAAATGCTATTTCTCCCCATGACTGTTGCCAAGCCAGTCTTCTGTTTGGCTATACATTCTCCCTCAACCACCTCATCAGTGCCCCCATGATTCCCATGTCAAGCTACATGCCGACTATCACAAACCTTTGTCTCTAGTCAAGAGAGCTTGCCTAAGATTCTGCCTTATCACTCCAAGTATTGGCTGGAAATTTCCACGGGATAGCGCATAGACTCCTCCCACTTAAGATACCCCAAGCCGATGTGGCTTTCTGTGAATTGTCATGTCCATTAGGTTGCCAATCAGAAACCTTAGATTTGGGGCGCCTGGGTGGCGCAGTCGGTTAAGCGTCCGACTTCAGCCAGGTCACGATCTCGCGGTCCGTGAGTTCGAGCCCCGCGTCAGGCTCTGGGCTGATGGCTCGGAGCCTGGAGCCTGTTTCTGATTCTGTGTCTCCCTCTCTCTCTGCCCCTCCCCCGTTCATGCTCTGTCTCTCTCTGTCCCAAAAAGAAAAAAAAAAAAAAAAGAAAAAAAAAAAGAAACCTTAGATTTGTTCTTTATTTCTCAATATCATTTGTATTCTTCTAGACAATTCATGCATTTCATCACGATTTTAAATGTTTTAGCACAGATTCTACACAGTATATTTAGAATTTCTAAACATGGGGCTTAGTCCCACAACCGTGAGATCATGACCATGAGATCATGACCTGAGCCAAAATCAAGAGTCAGCGTTTAAACGACTTGATCCACCCAGGTGCCCCATGAATAGTCATATTTCTAATTTTGTCTTACTTTTGTTCCAAAGAAAATATCTGAGATGCTTGGCTGTTAGTTAATTATTTATTCCAGCTAATTGCATTGGATTCTAAAAGGTGGCCTGCAGAATATCTGTCTTTTGGAATTTAAGTTTTTTTCTGAATTAATACATATTAGTTTTGTCTGTGTTCCATGGGTAATGCTTCAAGTATATTACTTAATATATCTTTTTGATCATATTATTTAACATATTTTATATATAATTGCTACTATAAATTTGTCCTTCCACATTCTCCATGTATTTCTGATAGTTTTTTAATGGCTATATTTCTCTCTAGTAATGAGAAAGATACACATCCTATTTTAACTTAAAACAGTGTTTTTAGGGGCACCTGGGTGGCTCAGTCGGTTAAGCGTCCGACTTCAGCTCAGGTCACGATCTCGCGGTTCGTGAGTTCGAGCCCCGCGTCGGGCTCTGTGCTGACGGCTCAGAGCCTGGAGCCTGTTTTGGGTTCTGTGCCTCCCTCTCTCTCTCTCAAAAATAAATAAATATTAAAAAAAAAAATTTAACACCATTCACAAAAATAAACTCAAAATGGATAAAGGACCTGAATGTGAGACAGGAAACCATCAAAACCTTAGAGGAGAAAGCAGGAAAAGACCTCTCTGACCTCAGCCGTAGCAATCTCTTACTCGGCACATCCCCAAAGGCAAGGGAACTAAAAGCAAAAGTGAATTACTGGGACCTTATGAAGATAAAAAGCTTCTGCACAGCAAAGGAAACAACCAACAAAACTAAAAGGCAACCAACGGAATGGGAAAAGATATTTGCAAATGACACATCGGACAAAGGGCTAGTATCCAAAATCTATAAAGAGCTCATCAAACTCCACACCCGAAAAACAAATAACCCAGTGAAGAAATGGGCAGAAAACATGAATAGACACTTCTCTAAAGAAGACATCCAGATGGCCAACAGGCACATCAAAAGATGTTCAACGTCGCTCCTCATCAGGGAAATACAAATCAAAACCACACTCAGATACCACCTCACGCCAGTCAGAGTGGCCAAAATGAAGAAATCAGGAGACTATAGATGCTGGAGAGGATGTGGAGAGACGGGAACCCTCTTGCACTGTTGGTGGGAATGCAAATTGGTGCAGCCGCTCTGGAAAGCAGTGTGGAGGTTCCTCAAAAAATTAAAAATAGACCTACCCTATGACCCAGCAATAGCACTGCTAGGAATTTATCCAAGGGATACAGGAGTACTGATGCATAGGGGCACTTGTACCCCAATGTTTATAGCAGCACTCTCAACAATCGCCAAATTATGGAAAGAGCCTAAATGTCCATCAACTGATGAATGGATAAAGAAATTGTGGTTTATATACACAATGGAATACTACGTGGCAATGAGAAAGAATGAAATATGGCCTTTTGTAGCAACGTGGATGGAACTGGAGAGTGTGATGCTAAGTGAAATAAGCCATAGAGAGAAAGACAGATACCATATGGTTTCACTCTTATGTGGATCCTGAGAAACGTAACAGAAACACATGGGGGAGGGGAAGGGAAAAAAAAAAAAAAAAGAGGTTAGAGTGGGAGAGAGCCAAAGCATAAGAGACTGTTAAAAACTGAGAACAAACTGAGGGTTGATGGGGGGTGGGAGGGAGGGCAGGGTGGGTGATGGGTATTGAGGAGGGCACCTTTTGGGATGAGCACTGGGTGTTGTATGGAAACCAATTTGACAGTAAATTTCATATATTAAAAAATAAAAAAATAAATAAAAAAAAAATTTAAAAACAGTGCTTTTAGGTTTCTCTGAAAATCTTTTTTTCTAATTATTTGAGTCCGGTAAGCCCCTCCACACGTAAGGAATTTGGTCCACCCTTAATTTCTGTACCTCATACTTTCTACTTTTACATTTTGATTGTTCGGTTCTCATCTTCAGCTAATATTACTATCGTTAGACTTTCTATGATCCGTCTCTTTTAGACTAATTTTCACATTGACATTAGGCTTTGTCATTACATTGACAATAATTGAAATACTCGAACTGCTTTCTCTCTTGTGATACCATAACTTTTCCATTCTTACGTTTTTCACTGGTTCAATTCCCCAGCAGTCAGGTTACATCAGTAAGAAGAGCTGAATTCTATCCAAGCCCCTGCAATGAGACAATATCTTTTTGTCTCCCTCATATGTAAATGACAACTTCTCTGGATATAGCACTGCTAGGTACCCTGGTCTCCATTCAAGATCAAGTTTCTGCTTGTGTTGCTTGTTCTTACCCTTTGGGTAGGGGGTCAGAGGAGGCCTGGAGGGGAATGACGGGTGCAGCCTTCTACACATCCTCCAACATAACCCTGTTTGCACACACCAGCACACAATTTCTGGCATACTGATGACACCAAACTGGCTTCAAACATGAAGACTAGATTTCCCCTATTTTTGTTGTTGTTGTTGTCGTTTTCTTGAAAATATCCTCTGATATTTTCTGGGGCTGAGGGCAGATTAAACACTTGGACTCAAATTACCATTTTATCCAGAACCACATGTGAGAAAACCTGTGTGTATAATTAGAATCCTTCCATAAACCTTTTTTTTTTCCCACTTAGCATTAAAACGTCAGCAGTTTCTGAATCCTTTTTCTTTAATAACAGTATTTTTAGTGGCTATAATATCCAATAATGAAAATCGTTATTGCTGCTGTTAGAATTAACCAAAGGCTTGCTGTATTACAGGCCTTTTACATGCGTTAGCTCGTTTAATCCCCATTACAACCCCACGATACGGGTTTTATCCCCATTTCGAATGTGGTTCCAGGCAGTAAAGGTGGAATTTGTGTCCTGTCTTCTCTAACTCCTAGGCCTGTGCTCTGAACCTTAGAGACGTTGTCTCAAGCCTTATCCAGATTCGCCAACGGCCGCCTGGGTCAAAAAGGCTACCCCTCTGCCCTGAGCTACTGGGCTGAGCTGGTAAAGAGCAGAGAGTGTTGGCAAGTGGCCATGCCACCTTCTGCTTCCACCCACTCTTTGCACCCGCCCTTCTGCCTTCCCGTGCTTCCTCTCTAGCTTCTGGCAAAGGGCTGCAGATCTCCAAAGCGAAGCCTCGCCAGGTTGCCTGACTTCGCAGTCCCTGAGTGTGGGAGAAGGCCCCATTTGGTATCAATCAGCAAACACAAACAGCTGCCCAGGGCTGCAGGGAGAACAGACCTAGTGACAAAATGCTCTAAATCAATCATTGCCCTGTCTGTTTCCAAACCGGCACCATTTCGTTACCTGAGGTACTGATTTTCTTATGTGGAGAAAATGGAAGTTATAGAAATTAGCATGCTCACAATGTGTTTACTAGAAAGTAAGGGAAGATCCCCTAAGGTAGGAAATCTAGCCCCTCCGAGGGCCCTCCCCCTCCTGTCTCCACGACTATCCTTGTCCTTTCTAGCCATTTGCATGGCTACTCCCCCCCCCCTCCCCCGGCAGGTTCTCACTCCGCCTCACTACAGCTCCAGGGGTCCCCCCATGACCACCACTAATCCCCGTGTCCCTTGTGCTTCCTGCCACTTGCAGAGGAATTCTCTACGGCTGGGCTTTAATCAGTACACAGAAGTGGGATGTAGATGGAAGTTTCTCTTGCACAGAATTGATCGCACATTTGTACCCGCTGTTCTTCCTGTTGGATGGGAAACCACCAGGTCCCAAGGGTAATGTCTGCTTTATCTTGCCTGCCTTCCTCTCCTCACTCCCCACCCAAATCAGAAATAGCAGACTATCTTGAGCACACCGGGTTAGCGATGCAGGTTTTAAACTGAGAAGTTGATCAGGCATCCTCATCGATTTCTGATGTGGAGTGTTTTTTGGCAGGCCCCTGCCAGACTCCACAGCAAACTGTGGGAGGGGTTCTGTGTGTATCCCAGATGAGAAGACAATGGTAAAATACACTGTCGCCGATACGGACAGGGGAAAAAAAAAAAATCACACGCATGTACACACGCGCGCATGCACACACACGACTTCGTTTCATCAAGGCACGTCGGAAGCACAAATCATGAGCGGTGCTTAGTCAACACCAAGCCAAAAGAAGAAGTCGGTCAATGCCTCCAGTTTTTGGCCGTCAGAACATCCAGGTTGAACTGGACAACCTCTACTTTGGTTCCAAACTGACTTCCCAACTGACCGGCTGGTTTTGCATCCTGTCGGTTCAGCCTCACGTCGAATCCCGGCTTCCCTCCTCCCCATCTCCCTGGGTGTTCTCTGACATTTCAGGCCTCGGCGCGAGCCAAGCAAACCTCAATTAGCTAATGAGGTGCCCAAGATCAGCACCAAGACTGCCTCCGAGGGCCAACCAGATCGTTAACCACCATCATCAGTGTGAATTTCCAACCTCTCCTACCACATGGAGTGGGGGGTGCTGTGAAACGCTGCCGCCCCCTTGGCTGACAGGGACACAGAGAAGTGCTAGCAGGGCAAAAACAGAGTAAATTAAAAATGCACTTCGATCTATAGGCTCTATTTATCTATGTCTTTCTTTAGTAACATCACATTAAGGTAAAAGGTCATATCCCCGCTGAAATATAATTTATATTTACCTTTTATTAAATAATTATGGCATGGCATGAAGTTAAATATTACAGAAGCTAATCAAGGGGGAATTCAATAGAGAAAACTCAGACATGAGAATTTCGTCTTTGCTATACATAGAATGTCTTAATCCTCCACTGGGAGTCATTCGGGTTTGCTTAAGGAGTTTAATAATACACATTTCAACTGCCACAGAATCTAAATCCCATTTGGATCAGCCTTGGAAAAACTTTCATCAATACCTTGAGATTTCATAATATTTCTCCTGAGAGCCTGGATCTTATGTGTCATTTCTCATTTTGATTGCGGGTATAACATATGAGGTTTCTTACATATCTTGGATCCGGCAAATAGATATAAACTATAAGCAGTGTGTAAAGGTTTTATTTTATCAGTAAATAGTATTTAACTAAAAATATCTACTGGGAACCACTCATTAGAAAAAAAGCTGGCTGGTGTTCAATATTAATTTTCCCCAGAGGTTGGTGAGATGTAGAAGTTCTATATGATTATTGCTTTCCTTAAAGGGAGGCACAGAAACCAGATAATGCCTACCCCCTCTACTTCTGTTTCCAAAAAATATATAGGGGACACTGGCTAACATGGAATGGGGAGTCTTTGTTACAGTTCTGGTCAACCCTCAACAAAGACAGCATTGACATTGCAGGCAGGAGGTCATTTATGCCCTTGGCCGACAGGAGTACTCATCACAAAAATGGCGGCTTCAAAGGCTGATCAAATTCCTTTGCAGAAATTTGAGAAGAGACAAATCAGATGATGTGGTGAGGGAAGATCTGAGTGCTCAATTGGGCTGTCACTCTAGGATGTTGGCCTGGGTTTCAGCTTTCCTCACTGGTAAGTCTTCAGCTGGAGCCTACGATCATCATGGAGTGTACGGATGGCCATCAAGAGGCCAATAAAATTCTAAAAGTCTGAGCCTAGCTGTATGTTTGCACATATGTGCACTTATCGGCAACAAAGGATCTTCACTTTTCTTAGATATGCATAGAGCCCATGGTCCACTGAGGGGTCTAGACCACATAAATAGAGGATCTCTCTAGTCCTAACTGGAAATCTTATCCTTCTCCAATAATAAAGAAAGCAATGGAAAAGAATCAAATCTCTGCAATGTGACTGCCAGACAAACACCAAATCAGAAGATGGACTTTGATAACCAAGCGAAGGGGAAAAACTGCATCACGAATACCTCTCTATGTGGCTCTGGTCAAAGTCCTGTTGACAGGACAGGAAGGTGGAGAACAACTCAGCATGGGGAAGAATTCAGATGTACAGAGGCCAGCTCTTGCCTTCATGTTACCTCTAGGACTTCTCCATTCTGCTTTTGCCTCAGTGTCCATCTCTTCAAAGAGCCTTGAGCCTCCATATTGATTCCTGTGGGGCCTGCCTTCTTTGTGCTTTGATTTTAGTTTCTCTCTCTCCCTCTCTCTCTTTCTCTCTCTCCTCACCTTCCCAGTGTATCATCTACCTTCTGCCCCACTGCTCATGTGTCCAACATGCAAAGCCTACGTCCATTTCTTTTAAGGCCTATGTTCAATTAGCACCTTGATGCTCCCAAATTAAATTTTTTCAGAGCATTGGCTAGCCAATGGAGGTAAAATCGGTCTGGCCTGGGATCTGCTTTATTCCCCCACCCATGACCGACCATACACCATCTTCAAGGCCAGGCGGACTTTGGTTTCTCTCTCTGCAAAGACAGAAGCTTGGGCGAAATGGCCTCTAAGATCCCTTGTAGGCCCTTGCATATGATCCGAAGGCGATTATTTATTTGGTGCAGTGAAATTCTTCTTTGAGAAGTGGAGACGGGTGGGGCTGAAGCCATAGGCTGTTGAATTACATCGTCGTTAGCCTTTGCTACATTAAAATCTTTCCTTCCCCACATCTGCTTGTTTCAATGTAGCAAAAGTTCGGTGTCACCAATTAAAAAAAAGGACAAAGATAATATAAGAACACATTATTAAGAGGCGGTACCCGCCTTCGTGGATACAGGAACAAGAACACGAGGTGAGAACCAGCAGTGCATAAGTGAAAGATTAGACTGAAGCCTTTGATATTTAATTTTAAATGAAATATTAATTTAATATTTAATTATGCTTTGGTTTCAAGAAAAACTGCAGCAGGAAGACAGATTGTTTGAAGAAGGGAGTAATATACGTGGTTAAGGAGACAACTGTAAAAATTAAAGATAAATTTCAAGGGTAAATCTAAATGCCACAATGGAGCAGTTATGAATATGATCACGCTCTCTGTAATGTGTATTTAGAATATTATAGCCGAGAGCACCAGGCCATTAAGGGGCTGAGGTGTCTCCAGTGAAACAACAGCCCCCTATTCTGGGGCTTCCAATGGAGACATCATTCTTCAGACTCAGCTGAATGATGGATCCGAATTTTACAAGAGGTGGGGGCAGAGGCGACCTCAGTAAAAGTGCAGGCTACCAGGAGGGCTATTGATTCAACCTGTTTCCAGGGTGAACAGGGAACAATTGTACTCGGGCCAGTTTTTGATGTCTGAACTGGGTATTTTTAACTAAAAATCAGATTCATTTCTTAGATGGGAATTCTTTTTTTCAGGGTACCGCTCTAAGAAAAAGAAAGAACGACACGTGAATTGCAATGAGCTATTCACATTTGCAATCCCACTTGCACACCTGTGAGGTGCAGCTTTATGAAAAGAGGACCCCACGCCCTACACCAAGCCTCGGGTGTGATGTAAAGGTTTGTGGAAAAATCCAGGTCTTCCATTTCTTCTCCCAACTGCTGCCTGTTCTTGGCCATTTTCTTGTTGACGCTTTGTCTTGTTAACACATGGAATCAGATGCAATTGTTTGTGCTAAAGCAAAAGGTAAGAAGGTCTCTGGGGACGGAGGTGAGGTGACATGAATTCTTTGGCTCCTCAGCGTCCCAGGGTCCCCATCCGTTCTCATTTGCCAACATCCAAGTTCAACCACACACCTGGGCAAGCAGCTCCTCCGTGCGTGCCTGGGCCACCTGGGCCGATTAGGTGTCTTCTGCTCCTTCTGTCCCCCTTTGAAAACCTGCTCCCCCTTCTCTCCACCTTCAGAGCCCATGTTCTCAGGCTGCCTCGGCCCCCTCTGGCCCCGACAGAATCCTGATTTCTAATCTAGTCCCAGCTATCAAGAGCACGGTGTGGCAGGCCTTTCAAGAAGAATCCACCTTTTTCGGAAGGGAAGACATGCCAAAAAGCCCACCCTGGATCCGACGGTGAAGAAGGCGAAGCCACGTAAACCTCATCCCAGAAACGCGTGCCCCCCTGCCAAACGCCGACAGGAGTGAACTGGACTTCTATTTCGATATTTCTAAGCATATGCATTTGCAAATCTATACCATTTCATTTTCCTCATGAGATATATACCTTCCTCTTTGTTCACTTTAGGAGCCTGACATGCAGAAGGGTTACGTGATTTGCAGGAAAGTTGGGACTCAAATCCAGGCCTCCAAACTCAGTCCCTGTCTTCCACTCCAGCACTAGGTTCGCTCTTAATAAGAAAGTGGAGTTGGTACTCCTTTCCCAACTTCAGTTATTCGTGGAGAGGATAGTTTCTATGACTTCCAGGGAACTGGAAGCACTCCATAGAGTCTCAGCCGATCACACGACATCCCCGCTTCGCAATGTGGAACAGCAGGGCACAGGCAAGGCATGGTCTTCTTCTTTTTTTAAAAAATATTTTTAATGTTTGTTTATTTCTGAGAGAGAGAGAGAGAGAGGATGAGCAGGGGTCGGGGAGGGGCAGAGAGAGAGAGGGAGACACAGAGTCTGAAACAGACTCCGGGCTCTGAGCTGTCAGCACAGAGCCTGAGGCGGGGCTCGAACTCACAAACTGTGAGATCGTGACCGGAGCCGAAGTCAGACGCTTAGCCCACTGAGCCACCCAGGCGCTCCAGGCAAGGCATCTTCTGAGCCCCTCCGTGCTCACTGGCCAGGCTTATCTCCTGTGCATTTCCTCGGAGTACCGGCCAGAGAGGCAAGGCCACTGGCATTTGCCAGGTAAAATATTGGATGAAGCCAAAGAGATGGCCTTGGTGTAATTTCTTCTATTTGCTATACGGGATTGGTGAGTAGCATAGGTCAGTGGTGAAGAAGGCAGCTTTGAAATGAGACACCTAGGACTGCACCTATCTCGGTGACCTTAGGCAGCAGCAATTCTCATCTATAAGGTCGAGATACTAATAGAATCATCACCCTGGGGGAAAAGCAGTGATGATATGAGCTCGTGAGATATGAGCCTGGCCCTACCTCCTCAAGCGATGCCAGATATGACTACTGAATTCGTATCATCATTTCTTTTTCTCACCAGTCCTATCTGATGACAGAACTTACGGGAGACTTCTTCACCAACAATCAAAACGTTTACAACAGATGTTTAGGCCAAAGAACCAGAGGAGTAACACTGAAAAGCTGTACTCATCTACCCCCCTATCCTCGATGGCCTGCCTTCAAAAACCATGACCTCTCACTGGTTTCTGTGGGTGGTGCAGATTTTATCATTATAAACTGTGGCCATTCTACCCCCAGATGCACACTCCAGACATCCCCTTCCTGCACCCACAAGACAGCCAGGAAGCACCTGCACAACCAATAACCATGATCCCACTGGGCGCCTCTACCGCGATTATTTTTCTGCCCTCCAAGTTCACTGTGGAAGGGTCTGTGAGGAAAGCAGAGGTCCTTCTTCCCTCTGAGCCCCGGCTGGTATACCATGCCTCCGTCCCCAAGCAGACAGAGGCAGTCGGACCTTTCCCGAGGAGCTGTATTCTCACGTGGATCTCTCAACTCCACAGCAGCAAGCCACACTTTAGCAAACCACGGTTGGAGGAAAACAGATCTGCAAAGTCACACGTGTGAAGCAAATGTGTTGTTTTTCAGAGCCCTGATGCTGTTTATGCTGTACTTGGTGCAACAACCACGGGGAGCTGATTACTGCCTTTTGGCTAATTATATCAAGTAAGTTACCTCTAATAGGCTTGGGTTTATTATGATGGTGTATCCTTGGATACAGCAACCATCAATGGTTGGACCTTGGAACCTCCTTTCCCACCTCCTGCTTTTTGAGTCTCCTAGAAAGTTCCACCTGAGAGTAAATATTATTGTGTTCGCGGTGCAACGACTCAGTCTCGAAGGAGCTGCCCCCGTGCGCAGGGTACTTTACCAGCAAGGAAGTCTCCACGACGGCCTGATGAGCAGGACTCAGGCTTCTCAAAATTGTTTCTTTGTTTAAAATACAGATTCTCAGACCCTCCCCAAAGAGAATGATTCGGTATGTCTGGAACGAAGCCAAGCATGATTCTCACGCTCAGCCAAATTAGGAAAACACCTATAGGTAATAGTATGATTAGTACCAGAGCTTTACAGATGAAGAAAATGAGGCTCAGGAAGGTTAGCTGACTTGTCAAAAGGACAAACAAGTCATTGGTGCCACAGCCGGCATCCGAAAGCACGTCTTCTGGCTGAGTCCAGTGCACCCTCCCCTTGGATGCCAGCCGATCGCTGGTGCCCAGTCTGTCCCCACTAAAGCTCTCTAGATTTCTCAAGGTTTTCTTTTCCTCTGGAATCAAGATGCGATTTTCCACGTGACCACTGGAGCTGAGTATTTTGTCTAGACCTCTAGGGGTTTCTGACACACTATCCTGCAGCCGAGCACATTCTGAGGCTCCGAACGTGTGGCTCAGGAGGCCGGGCTGTCTGGAAATCCATAAGTTCTCTCCCCATCACCACCCAGAGAGAAGGTCAGGATTCTCCAGGCTCCCTGAAGCCAGGCCTCGGCTCGGGAGGCATTGTAGCCCCACCTCCAGTCACGGGGGGAAGCCACTGCCTCTCCAGCTCTTGGACCAAGATTCCGGATGGGCTGGAAAGTGCTTTCCATGTTGGTGGCTGCTCATTGAGTGGGCAAGACCAGAGATCGCCAGACCATTTCCTGTAGCGCCTGGGCCCCTCCGTGAATAACATTAGCCACTTGTCTCTACCAACCCTAGTCCCATTTGGCTCAGTAACCTCAGGTAGAAGTTTTTAGAGAGAGTGACCAGCCCTGAGCCACCTGAACAGTGTTTGTATTTTTATTTTCTTCTCTATTTGTGAAAGAATATACTACTGTGTCCCCACCCTCCTCACCCTTAACTGCTTCCCATGGTCCTTCTTTCTCAAAGCCAGTCTTCTGGAAGAAGCTTCACTGCTTCCCTGGCTGGAAATACTCTTTTTTGTGCCTAAAGAATCAAGTCGACCAATGTGTGTTGTTTCAGAATTTAAATATGGGGAACATTAATTTTTTATACCACATTTTCTTTGTTTAATTATTAATTAAAAGTTACTTATTTTTTTCAGAAAGTAATAAATATAAGTAAGCAAAACTTAAAATAATAACAATAATACCAACACCTAGAAACCACCATTGTTAAGACCTTCATATGCAAGGCTTTTTAATCTTACTGGGGTTTTTTATACAACTATTCCTTTTTCATATATATGTGTATGTGTATATATATATATATATATATATATATTTAAACACACACACATACATACATACATATATGTATACACACATATATACATACATGTATATATGTATACATGTTCATTAAATCAAAAGGAAAAGGACAGAGAACATATTCATTACTTGTGATATATTATCTTATGTATAAAAAGATTCATTTGTTAGCATAAGCTTATTTTATGCCTACCATTTGTCAACAACTATGTTATGCATGTGGATAATTATATATATATATATATATATATATATATACCTATAAAATATATATGGATGTTATATATATAATATCCACATATTATATATATAATATGTGGATATTATATATAATATATATAATAATATATATGTAATATATTATATATAATATGTGGATATTATATAATATATTATATATTATATATATAATATCCATATATTATATATAATATCTACATATTATGGATATTATATATAATATATGCACATTATATATATAATATATATGGATATATAATATATATGGTTATTATATATATAATATATAGATATTATATATATATAATTTATGCTTTTTTTTAACCTATATCACATCTTTCATGCAACTAAATATTCATTCACAGCATTACTTTTAACATCTAAAATGTGTTTCAGTGTAAAGAGACTTCATTATTTATTCAATGAGTCCCCTAATGGACACTAGGATGTTTTCAATTTTCACTACCACAAACAGTGTTCCAATGAACAGCCTTCAGGCAAACTGAGTTATTTCCTAGGTATACATTACAGAAAGTGGAATTGTTGGGTCAAAGGGTATATACATTTTTAAAGCCAGTGCCATCAAGGTACTCTTTAGAGCCATCTACTCTCCTGCATTAGAGTGTTAGAAGTCCCACTTCCTTCTAATTTTGCCAACTTGGGTATTTTCATTTGCTTAAAAACAATTCTTTGCCAACCTGACAGGGAAAACAAATGTTATCCTATAGTCGCCTTAATTTGCATGTATTAGATTATTAATGAGATTGGGATTTTTAAAAATACGTTTGCTGCTAAACTGTATTCCTTCCTGAATTAACTCCTGATATTCCTTGCTAGCTTTTAATTTACATATCTTTCCTTTTCTCCTTAGTTTGTGAGATATCTAACATTCATCACTTTATCCACAAGGCATAACATAGTGGTTGACAAATGGTAGGCATAAAGTAAGCTTTTGCTGAACAAATGAATGAATCTTTTTATACATATGGTAATATGTCACATGCAATGAATATGTTCTCAGTCTGTCCTTTTCCTTTTGACTTAATGACCATCCCCCTGACATGCAAAATTTTTCTTTTTATGTCACCACAGATTTATGCTTGATGGTTTCCTTGGGGTCAAGGTTAGCAAGGTTTAAGATTATAATATTTTGAAATGTGTACATTTTTTTAATGTTTACTTGTTTACTTTGAGAGAGAGGGAGAAAGAGAGAGAGAGAGAAAGAGGGAGGGAGAGAGAGACTCTCAAGCAGGCTCCACACTCAGCATGAAACCCAATGTGGGGCTCGATCTCACGGCCACGAAATCATGACCTGAACTGAAATCAAAAGTCACCGACTGAGTCACCCAGGCACCCTGAACTGTGTACATTATTCATTCAAAACAGCTAATTCAAATATTTCAGTTTATAATATAAAATTAGTTATCTAACTTTTTTTTTTAATGCTTAACTAGTGAGTCCATTCCCATTGGTTAAACATCCCATCTTTTCCACATTGACTGAGATGGCTCCTTATGTATCCATAGTACTCATGTGTACAAAACCTGTTTGTTTTTAAATGTTCTCTTCTGTGGCATAACATTTCTATGTATTCCTACAAAGCCCCATATTCTTCTAATTACTGAAACTTGCAATAGGTTTTAAGTCTGGAAGAGCATGGCCCTTCTCATTTTTCAAAAGGAGGGGTTCTATTTAGCACCTTTATTTTTCCAGGTGAACTCTTGTAAAGTTTCCCCAAACATTTTGTTAGTACTTTGATTGGCATTGTGTTAAGTGTATTCATTAATTGACATCTTTACAATATTAAATCTTCTCACCTCTCCACCAGCTGGAAGTATTTTGGCCTTCCTCTGAACTCCCTTAGCACTTTATACCTTTTTAAAAATCCCTTTCTAAACTACACCCACCCAATTTTTCAAACTTGAAACCTGAGAGCTGCCTCCTCCCCTCCCTTCCCCAACCTTCACCCCATCCAATCAATCATCAAGTGATGCCAACGCTACCTCCTAGATTCCATCCCCTTCTGCCTGTTCCCACTACTGGTACTCTGGTCCAAGCTGCCATCATTTCTGGCCGGGGCCACCACACCGGGCTCCGGCTGACCTCCTTGAATCCACCCTGGCTTCCAAGCCATTCTCAACAACTCAGCCAGAATGATCTTTTAAAAGGCAAATCTGATCATGGCACTCCCCGGCTTTAAAATATTCCAATAGCTCCCCATGGCACTCGGGGTAGAACCAAACGATCAGCCCCAACCCTCCCTTTCCAGCTCGAGGCCAACCTTTCTTCAACTCATTCTTTCTTCCCTGTTCATAGTGGCCATCATATATATCCCATTTTCTTTCTTACTCCAGGGCCTTTGCACCTTCTGCTTCCTGTGTTTGGACTGTTCTCAGCTTTCCCCATTATCTCAGTTTAAGAGGGTTCAATTTCCCAAGCATATGTCCCCAGCATCCTATGCAACTCCTTTTTAGGATTCATCACATTTGTAATTACTTGCTCAAGTTTCCATGGTAATAACCCTGATAGTAAAAGTTTCCATGGTAATAACCCTGATAGTAAGCATAGGAATATTATTAGTAATAAACACTTTTTTTTTAAATTTTTTGTGTAACGTTTATTTATTTTTGAGACAGAGAGAGACAGAGCATGAACGGGGGAGGGTCAGAGAGAGAGGGGAGACACAGAATCGGAAGCAGGCTCCAGGCTCTGAGCCGTCAGCCCAGAGCCCGACGCGGGGCTCGAACTCACGGACCGCGAGATTGTGACCTGAGCCGAAGTCAGACGCTTAACCAACTGAGCCACCCAGGCGCCCCAGTAATAAATACTTTTGAATAATAAGATATAGTCGCTCCCCTTCCCAAATGCTTACATACAGAGGTGTTCTAGACCTGGTTTCCACCAGCTTGTGAGAGCAAGCTGTTAAATTTTCAGAAATTTTGTGAGCCAGCTGATGTCCTACTGGTAGCTAGAAATCACCCATAGTCAGAGTATTTGCACCATGGAAATCAGCAAATACTACAAACCCTACTGCTCCCTCCCCCTGGCTTTTCCCTGAAGAGCCAATTGTGAAACTTTTACCAGCACGCCACTGTTTCCATGCCCCATATTTTTAGCCCTCACCACAGCTCTGTAAGGTAGGCAGCCCGTTTTGTAGACGGGAAGGCTACGAAGTGAAGTCACGTATACAAGATTTCAGAACTATTTAGAGGCATCCAAGCAGCCCAAGCTTAGAGCATCACTGGCTTATCTTCACATCACTGCACCATAATGAAGGAAGGATCCTGCTGGTCTGACTCATCTACAGTGTCCCCAGCACATGGCACAGTGCTAAGCACAGCAAACACGCTCCACCAATATTTGCTTCCTGTGGGGTGCCTGGGGGGCTCAGTTAGTTAAGCATCTGACTTTGGCTCAGGTCATGATTTCGTGGTTTGCGCGTTCGAGCCCCGCATCAGGCTCTGAGCTGTCAGCCCAGCCTACTTCAGGTTCTGTGTCTCCCTCTCTCTCTTCCCCTCCTCCACTTGTGCTACGTCTTTCTCTCTCTCTCAAAAATAATAAACATTAAAAAAAAATTTTTTTAAATATCTGCTTCGTGAATAAGTCGATAAAATCTCAGCACATCAGGAAAGCCGAGCTATTGGTTAACAATAATTGCTAAATAAAAGATGCCGGGCAGGATGGCCAGAGACCTGAGTCCTTATTCTGACTCTACCTTGAATTCAAGGGGCCACTGGGAACAAGTCACTTCTGCCTGGCTCTCAGTTCTCCCATCAGCAAAAGAGGGAGCTTGACCACGTGATCTTCAATCTCTACCGTTCTTGGAATTTACGAGTAAGATAATATCTATTATTTTCATGGTTATGTGGGCTCCTCTTTGCCAAACACTTTGTTTCCACAGGCTGTGGATCACGGCCTCTTCTATTCTGTCTGGCAAGTTCCTACTGTGCTTTAGAAATGTCACTCCGTTGTCACCTCCTGGAAAGCCCTCACTGATTCCCCAAAGTCAGCCACTCCCTGCTCAGTGCTCCATGCATTTATACCTCTTATGGGACTTAAGCCAATCATCGTAATCTCCATGTGTTCGTCTCCCCTTCTAGAACTGTAAGCTGCTAGAGACATACTGAAATTACCGATTTGGAGCCTTGAGCATAATTTAGAGCTGATGTTTGTTCAGTGAATATATGAAGCGCATGGATACCTGGGTGGGTCCTGCCCTCCGAGATTCAGAGATACCTGGTCTGGGGCCCAGGTGTCAGTGACGTAAAGTGCAGCAAAGGGTGAGGACTTCTGCTGCAGAGACAGTTTTCACATGTACACACACATATGCGTGTACAAGCACACAAGCCCTGGTTCCACACGTCCACAGCCTCCCTGAGGATTGATGTCTTTCGTTACTTCACAAGAGAGCTGAGGATTGGCTGCAGTGTGATTGCTATTAGTCCTACCTGTCCCCTCACAGGCCGATGGTCACCCATATACAGTGAGTATACTAGAAAAAACAGAGATGCCAGAGTCCTAAATGTGGCAAGTGCCCCCAAAGTGAGACCCATTCCTCACCTAACTCTGGGGACAGCCCACATTTCTGCTGTCCTCCAACCCTACCAACCACTCCTTCTCAGTCACCTTCACAGGCTCCTCCTATCACCCCGAGTCCTACATGCTGGTGCTCCTGAGGCGCCATCTTGAGACTTCTTCCATCCTGTAGCTACACTCCCTTCTGTGGCCCTCTCATCCAGCCCCGTGGCCTTCAATCCTGTCTGGATGCCGACTGCTTCCCTGTTCAACATCCTCCGTGTCTTCCCATTCAAACCCCTTGCTCTATGTGCCCTTCCAACCTCGTCTCCCATTGTCCTCCTCCCCCCCAATGCTACTCCAGCCACAGGCATTCATGCTTTTCCCTGATGATGCCAGGCTTATTCCGACCTCTCAGTCTATAATCTGTTCTCTGCTTGGGACGCTCGCCCCCAATTCACTGAGAGTCAGACACTGTGCTAGAGAACACTGAAGAGCCAAACAGAAACACAGGCCTGAAGAGTTCCAGGCGCAGAGGGAAGGCAGTGTGAATGGAGACGAGAGAAAGTGAGAAAGATACGGAGGCAGGGGGACAGCTTTGCACACCTGTGATACAGGTCTTCACTCAACGTCCCTTCCTCACAGCGTCACTCGCTGACCACCTCACCCCAAGCCCTCCCTCATTCTCTATACCTTACTTATTACTGTTGAAATTATATTACCTGTTTTCTGTGTTGTCTGTCTTCCCCTCTAGAAGTCAGTTTTATTAAGATGAGGGATTTTCTCTTGCCCATTTCTACATCGGAGAGCCTAGACATGTGCCAGGCCATGGTAGGAGGCATGTAAGAAACACTCATTTAAATGAATGAGTAAACTGTGTCCCTCTGGGGGCGAGAGCAGCAAATAGCTTACTGTTCCTGCCGTAAACACACACACACACACACACACACACTAACCCTGAGAGAGAAAATTCAAAGGTGGAATTTTAAATAAATAAACCTAAAAATTACTCTCCATCTACTCCTCATTGATATCTAACCAGACACTTACACATAAACGAGAATAGGAGGCTAGATCCAAGCGAGAGACGAGGACACTATAAAATACGATTAGAATTTCGTAATGTGCCTGATACATTTTTTAGGTTCATATGATTCTTTCTCTACACCCTTTATTTTCTCCTTCAAAGTACAATGTCCTGGTTGATCTTCCTGCCTTCAGTCATTCCCCTGATTGACTCAGTCTTTATATCAATAGCATTTGTTTTTCTTACGATAACCCCTTTGAGTTACTCTCCCTTGCCTGGGAACACTTAACGTTGTCTTACAAATCAAGCCCTAACTCCCATACGAGGCGCTTTTTTTTTTTTCATTTTTTAGAAAATTGTGGTAAAACATGCATAACAAAATATACCATCTTAAACCATTTCTGAGGGTACAGTTCAGGCGTGTGACATACACTCACACTGTTGTGCGACCCATCTCCAGCATTCTTTTCATCTCACAAAACTGAAACTCTGTACCCATTAAACATCAACTCCCATTCTCCCTCCCCCGACACCCAATAACCACCATTTGATGTTCTGTCTCTGACTTTGACCACTCTAGGTACCCTACAGGGCTCTCAAACTGTTTTATGTTTTCCTTCCCTCCCCTGCGTGGCTCATGTGGGCTAAGTTCTGGTCTAAGTTCTACCTGAGTGCATTGCCACAGCTGTAAACCGGCCCTCTCTTCTCCAGACACCTGCTCACCTCACCCGCTCGGCCTTAGTATGTGAGATTCCCATAGCTGGAACATTCTTCCTTCTTCTCTTTGCCTATTCAAATCCTCCCCACCCTTAAAAATAGTCTTTGGGGGCACCTGGGTGGTTCAGTCAGTTAAGCGTCCGACATCGGCTTGATCTCGCGGTTTGTGACCTCACGTCATGATCTCACAGTTCGCGGGTTCGAGCCCCGTGTCAGAGCCTGGAGCCTGCTTCAGATTCTGTGTGTCTCTCTCTGTGTCCCTACCCCGCTTGCGTTTTCTGTCTCTCTCTCAAAAATAAATAAGTAAACATTAAAAAGACAGTCTTTGATTTCCATCTCCTCCTTGAAAACCCTTCCTCCTACTCTACGCCACACCAAACTCATATTCCATTCATCGGAAACACTAAACATTTTGAATATTCAAATTCCTCAGCTCTTCTGTGCAATATACCATCCCTCCTCCAAAAGTTTCTACATTTCCAAATAGGAAGCATGTCTTATAAGTCATTGCACCTTCCAGGTAGAAAAAGTAGACACAAAGTAGATATTCAACAGATACCGAAATAATAGATAATTTCCACTTCCATAAAATTTTAAAATACTTTGAATCAGTCTGTAGTATCATTGGGTAATTTTTATGAATCTTTTTCTTTTTTTTTTTTATTTTTAAAAAAAAAATTTTTTTAACATTTATTTTATTTTTGAGACAGAGAGAGACAGAGCATGAATGGGGAAGGGTCAGAGAGAGGGAGACACAGAGTCTGAAACAGGCTCCAGGCTCTGGGCTGTCAGCACAGAGCCCGACGCGGGGCTTGAACTCATGGACCGCGAGATCAGGACCTGAGCCGAAGTCGGCTGCTTAACCGACTGAGCCACCCAGGCGCCCCTATATGAATCTTTTTCAAGAAAATTTAGTCACAGCCAGCAACTTGGTCTATTTTTTTTTATCTGATTGCTTAGACAAAATTCCATTCTAGGTGGTTCCAGCTGAGTTAAATCTATGAGGATATATACTCATGAAATGAACTCCCGTGATCATCTCTCAGACTGTTGAGAAACTGCTTGCATAAAATAAACTTTAGAATCAAGTCTTCATTTCCCCAGTCAATACTATCACCCAGTCCACTCTTCCCACACTAGTAGAAAGGCCTAGAAAAGGTAAAATCATTATAAATTGGAGACACTGGGAGCTAGAGCAAAGGTGAACCAGGAGCCAGTCTCCCTTGGATCATTTTCTCACCCACCTGTGTAAATGAACCTCCCAGGAGCTCCTTTGCAGAACTGCTTGGATTTATAAGATAATGTCACTTCCACTACTCCAGGGATGTGCCGGGGAGGAGTCTGCACTCGGATGGCATGAGGAGTTATTAGCTGAACAGGCAGGGAAATAAAATACCTGTTATACAAGTTATCGCTGAGGATATGGAGAACAGGAGCATCTCCCTCAACAACCCCCCGGGGCAAACTGGCTGTACTCACAGTGCTCCAAACGCTCCAAACGCCCTGTCCCTGTGTCGCACATGTTTCTCTCTCCCACTCTGGAATTTCCTCGCAAGGTAACCTGTCTGGATCCTTGCCTCCCCACCAGGGCTGCTCAAGTCCCACCACCCCCTGTATTCACTCCCTCCCTGCTTCCTACATTGCTACTCTCTCACATCGTGATTTGCCACTTTCCATATCCAACCCAGCCCTGTACTCGTCTTTTTGTAATGTCTTGCTGGTTTTCTCATTATGACAGTGGAACATACCTACTTTAGACAATTTGGAAATTATAGAAAAATATAAAGTAAAATATTAGCACTGCATAACCCAGAGACAGCCACTGTTAATCTTTGGTGCGTTTCTAGCGTTTTTCTATGGATGCATGTCGTGTAATTAGATTTTACATCCGTAGACCTTGTTATCCTGAATTTTTTTTCACTTACCATTATAGCGGAAGTACGATCCCCTCTCCTGTGTCATTAGAACTTTGTCAAAACCTAATTTTTAATAATGGATTTTAACCATTCCATTATTCAATATTTAGGCTCTTCCTAATTTTTCACCATTGTAAACAATGCGCAACAAATATTTATCTTTTTAAGGGACTCGTGCCTACAATAAACTGTGGTTTACGCGTCTTTTAATTCTTGGTGACTCGCTCATAGCAGGTACTGAACAACAGGCAATCACGTTTTTGCTGATGATCCAGGAATTACACTTACCCAAATCAAAACAATCTTTGGGCCAAAGAAAATCAGGGAAGCAAGTTGCCTTTGCCTACCTCACTCCATACAAGCATGGTCCCAAATACCACTTGGAGGCCATCAAAGAAGTTGTCTCCAATGATGATGACCATGGCTCCTCCTGTGGTCCAGCCTTCGCTCGGGCTAATGGCTTTGATGCAGGGGGTAGCTAGGAAGATAGGAAAGGAAAAGTCAGGGCTGTCCTTTGATGGTTGAAATTTAGAGTTTTGGGGATTGGCTGCTCTTGAAAGCTGTTGGTTATTTCAAGTTCAAGTTGAGCTTTGCTGACTTGCCATCATTCCCTAATTGGTTGCTGGTTTTCACCAGGTCATTAAAGCCTAATGAGTTGACCACTATATATGAAAACGTGGAACACTTAGCTAATTGTGCAAAGGGTGTTTTTAAAACCCTGTTGTTTTCCCCCATATTTTTATAAGTTGATCACACTAGAAATGTGTAAATCCCTTTTCTCTCCCCACCTCCTCTGCCCCAAGATGTTAAGATTTACAAGGCCTGTTAATGTGCTAGCGAGAGGAGAAAGTAAAATCTATCATAGTTGAGTTTTTTTCCGGCTCTATTAAGAGACAATTTCTAATCAGTTTCCTAACTTTGTAGGAAGGATTCCGCCCCCCCCCCTTCTTCCATATGTTCAAGGCCTCTGGACTTTACATCCCAACAGGAACCCAATATGGTTTTCAGGCCATAACTAAAGTCAATCCATCACTCCATTTCCAAAGTTGACAGGGTCAAAGGTGGAGGAGAACTTTGGCAGGACTCCAAAAACATGAGCCCCCTTTGAACAGCCAGTCAATCACATCCAATCAGTCAAAAGAAACTGGATGGGTTCCTAGTTCTGAACCCTGGGATTTTCTTCTCCCCTTTCAATGCCCACTGTGGGAGAATTAACACCACTCCAAATTCTTTACTGATTCAATCATTTTCTTTCAGTTCATTAATTCCTATTTAAATTGATACAAGACACATTTTAAGGGCCAAGCTGGAGCGGGGGCTGGTGGGCAGTACACAGCAAAACATCACAATAAAATAGTAGCCTAGGTTAGCCATTCACCCCCTATAACAAAGCCTTACCCAACCCTGGCGAGTTGGGGAGTGTGAAAGATGGAATTTACTTAGGTATTTGTCAGTTATCTTCCTTGATATGCTTTAATTTTTTGGACAACTTGAAGTTGAACAGTTACCAGTATTTCTGACGACTCTAATGCACATGGAAAACTACCCAGAGCAGATCGTGATTTCTTCTTGTCCAAGCAAACAAAAATCAATTAGTGTCAATTTCATTCTGCGCATTGTTTTGCTTTGCCCACAATCTGTTTAAGGGTACATCTGACACTTATTCATACATGTCTGGCAAGGTAACGTTCCTGTTTAACCAAGATGTCATAGGTCCACGTTTGCCTGAAATGCCCGTCTAGCGAAAAGAAAAACACAGAACTGGATGGAGGAGACGGTGAGGCATGGGGGCCCGAGTGTGGGCTGGGAACTGTGTGGCGTTGCAGCAGAACAGGCAGGCATCCGTGTTTACAACTTCACTTAAAACCCACATGATCTTGTGTGCTTTCTCTGCTCCGGCTTAGACATAAATGGAAAATTCAAGCCAGGACAACTGCGGACATCTCGACCTGTGTGCCGTTCTCAGCCCAGACAGCGGGCAGCCCTACCTTCTGACGGGTCCAGCCTTCTCGCTCGCCGTCCATGCTTGGAGTTGTTATGAACAAACATGTTGTCAGAAACAGCCAGCACGTGTCCATCCACATTCACCGTTGTTGACAACACGACCTGCGTATTTCAGGTGAAAGTGGGGCGGGGGTGGAGTTAGTTGTACATGAAGTAGTAGAGGCCGTAGCATACTGATCTGCCAGACTTCCCCATGGCTAATGAGCGACGGAACAGAATCTTGGGCCAGCGCCATGCCCTCAGCATCTCAGCAGGCCATCACCTCATAATTATGGCAGAGCCTTCTGGAGAAAGAGGCCACCCGTCACTCGCGTGTTGTTACGTATTTGCACGCAAACCACGCCCAGGTGATGAAGTGGGGAAACTGGCCATCCGCCTGCTGGTTCTAAAAACCTCATTCTCAGGAGCGCCTGGGTGGCCCAGGAGGCTGAGCATCTGACTCTTGGTTTCAGCTCAGGTCTTGATCTCGTGGCTCATGGGATTCGAACCCCCCTTAAGGCATGGACTGCCAGCGTGGAGGCTACTTGGGGCTCTCGGTCTCTCGATCTCTCTCTCTCTCTCTCTGTCCCTCCCCTGCTCTCACTCTCTCTCTCTCTCAAAGTAAATAATAAACTTTTTTCAAAAAGATAAATAAGAACCTTGTCCTCTACCACAGGACTTGGACAATCGTTCCCAGCTGACCCTACATCTGTAGTCACACCAAGGAGCCGATTGTGTATGCTCAGGAAGTGAAGATCTCGACACCAGTGGGGAGGTCATTTCTCCCAGCTTGGAAATGGGTTCTCCCACTTCTAGCGTGTGCTAAAGCAATACTGGGCACCAGGATGCTTCCCCGGGGAGTGGTCTGCAGCGGCCCCGCCCACTCGAGAGCTGCGGCAGAGATGCTCTGATCTTTTGGTGAGTGGATGAAGAAGCTGGAAGTCAGTGTTGAAAATGTAGGACAGTCGGTAAATCTAAGCAGAGGAAAGGGAAGGGATGGGTGTGGAGTAGTGGAAGGGCATGGATTGGGAATGAGATAGAACTGAAACGCCACACCTGCTGTTCCCCAACCTTGTAACCTGGGATGAATTACTTCACCTTGTCTAATCTCTTTTTTTCCTCATCTGTAGAACATACACAATAATGCCTGTCTCAAGGGCTGAATAAACAGAGGAAGAATAAGGTGAGATATTTTTCATAAAGCGTTTGGGGCAGGGCCTGGCACATGCCAAATCGGGATGACGTCTGACCCTAATTGCCTCACCTCTGCCTTGTTTGACCTGTCAGTAGGACAGGTGACATTACTCAGTGAGCCCCTCCCATAGCGTAAGCTCCGGGGAGCCTCTGGAAAGGCAGGCACACAGGCTGGGTACCAAATTTACGAGGCAGGGTCCCTACCCTTAAAAAGCTCACTCTCAGGCTAGAGAGATATGGCTAACACATCAAACCAATAGCATGCCAGTTGAGTTCTATGTGTGTGCCTTAGATCAGGGGTGCAGGGGACATTCAAGACAGAGATCAGTCAAGGCCAGAGCAGTTGGGAAAGCATAGCAGAGGTGGGTGGATTTGAGTGCACCCACCACCTGCTTGACCCAGGAAGACGGGCCATGCTAGACATGAATCTTTTTATCAGTTATGCATGCAATTTTTTTGAGAAAGTAACGCGTTATATACATATTCATGCATAGGTATAGACCTCTTGAGGAAAGACATTGAATAGGTACATAATGAGGAGCCGTATTTAAAAATGACTCTTCTGTCTACTCCCAAATTAAATTTGCTGATATTCTACTGGTAATTTTTCTGCACACCCCTTCCTTCCTTATTAAATGAAGGGCGGGAGGAAACCTTGACCCTGCCTTATCTCTAATATGAAATAAGATTCATTAGACGGCACTTAAAAATTTCCACTACGAATAATTTCAAGCAAACAAAATAAACAGAATAGTATAATAAATCCTTTTTTTAAGTTGAAGCTTACATACATTGAAATGTACAGGTCTTTGCTGCACAGCTTCCACAAAGAGATACATTCAGGTAATTCACACCATATCAGGACAGTGAACATTTCCATCTCCCCAGAAAGTTATCTTGTGTTCCTTCTCAGTCAGTCCTATCCACTGCCTAACCCCCACCCAAGAAAACCCTTCTGAATTTTTTTTTTTTACCTTAAATGGAGTTTTAGATGGTATCTTTAAAAAATTTTTAATATATATTTATTTTAATGTAATAGGGTTCAAGAAAACCCCCATAAACATAAGTCCACAAAATATTTCACCTAGCCTGGTGCTGTGGGTATGACAGTGGCATATAGGAATTTTCCAGGGACATAAGTGGGCTTCAGTCATTCATCCCAAAAGCCTACAATGAGCTCCTGCTACGTGTTGGGTATTACATCAGGTCCTGGAGATTGAAAGACAACAGAACATGTTCCTAGTCAGCTACGTGTCCTTCCCACACTTCAGCTCCTCACTTGGGAGTGCACCACAGGTACAGTGTCCCTGCCTCTCTGTGACGTCAAAATGAACTTAAAGGAACCTTAGCTGTCACGCAGAAAATTATCGTCTATAAGCTCACAATTCAGGGATGCAGCCTTGTCTAGCTCCGGGTCTGTTTTTAACTGTGCCCAAGTTAACATGTTAGGAGTCTGGGGAAAGTCCTTCCAGAACGTTCCTATCGTACGGTGGCCACTGTAAGATGTAGCCATCCATCACTCTCTCACGCGTGCGCAGAGGCACAAGTTCTTATCAGGACAAGCATAAGATGGCATCGTGGTCAAAGGAAGAGAGAAACTAAGTCTCCTAGCGCGGGGTTAGGATGAACGCGGAAGTTGAAAGCACTCACCTCTGTATACGTTCGCCCTCTGAAAACAATAGGAGAAGGCGGAGGAAAAAAAGAGGAAGCGGACCACCCTTGTAACTCGTGTGTGCGGATGGGTTTTCAAGGACGTGGCTGCCACCTGTGGGAAAACCTGAAAACGCCAAGGGCGCTTCTGGCTTTAATTGCCAATGAGCCCGTCCTAGGCACAGTGAGGGGAACCCCAGCCTGTCTGAGGATTGCGTGGCCAGAAAGAGCATTCTCTCTGAGACCACGTTAATTCATTCCACAAGCTTCTTGTCACACTGTACCGTAACGCTCCTCCTCGTGCGTCCCTGCCACAAAATGTGGGGCTTTCTCGAGCCAGCTGATTTCATCATTGTGCATTTGGGTGGAGTGAGATTCAGTTCCAAAGTGAACATTTCCCGAATGACATACCCTGATGGTTCAGATGCACTTCATTATTTTCTATTAACAATGGAAATAAATTTTAATCTCTTGCTGGCTAGCGCTGGCCTCTCGTGACAGCAAGGGAATTAACCTGAATTATTTCAGTGTCTGCAAAATTTATTACAAGATTTTAAATTATGTCCAAATGTATGTGCGTGTGGGTGTGTATATATATAGATACGAGGCAAGTTCCCATTTTTAATACTCCAACCTATCTTAGACTGTGAGGTATCTAGGAGAGCCTGTCAGTGAAACGGACTTGGCAAAATGTCGAGGACTTAATGTTCAGACTCCACCGCGTGAAACCAGACATGTTTGTTTGTCGCTCTCGTACGTGGAGGCACACGCCGATATTGACTTTTACGCACATTCCCTCTACTCCTGGAAGCAAACGAACCGCATCGTGGAGGCGAAGACGCGCTTGGTTCACTGAAAGCTTCGAATTTAACTTCCTTCCCTGTTTTCTGGTGAACGATGACAACACCGATATTATTCTATTCAGACAAGTTAAAGTTTCTGAATGTTCGGGGACTAAAGGAAGTAGAATGTGCATTCCAGCATCGCCCCACTCCCAGGCCTTCCCCTTCCACAAGCCAACTTCTTTCCCCTAGTGAGTATTTCCTGGGTCACGAAGGCTGACCTTTTCCATCTGGAATCAATCAGTCAACCCCTGACAACTTCCTGAAACACCTCACTCCATTTCCTGTTCTCTCCCCCTTCTCTCTTTTCCCCTGGTTAGCTTCACTCTTCAAAACTGCAGGCCACAGCAGCTTAATGTTAGAGGGTCAGACACAGTTAGACTCCAAAACACTACACAAGGACACCTTTGACCTTCAAAAATCTTTACATCTTAGCTAAACAAATCAAGGTCAACATTTCTTACCATTACCTTGTTAACTATTTGTATGCATCTCTGCCAACGATCTTCTGATCATATAACCATCAATACTACGTGCTATCTCAGGCTCATAAGCTGATCTGTTTTAGAAGTAGCAAACTTCGGATTGACAAAGGACTGCCATTAGGAGGTTGCTGAAACTGAAAATCACGGGTATTATGGCAAACCTATGGAGAATACGGCCTACAAAAGAGCTTCGATGTCTCATCAGTGTCTCCGACCACCTAAACCTGATACCTTGTCTTTTCTGAAGCTGTCAGGCTCTCCTGGAACTCCCGTTCTGCTGGCACAGCCCGAAAGAATGCCAATTAGGAATACAGATGTCCATAATTTGTGTGGGATGGACCCCCGGTCTTAGCTGCTGACATCGTGACAGCTTTCATTTGTTTCTCATATCTGCTGTATCTGTATTTTAGCTCAAAGCTCTCAAAGGAAAGCCTGCAGATCTGAAACCCACGCTACTGTAAATTATAGCTCTCCCCAACTGAAACATTTCAGTTCAACCCAAAATCAAAAACTAGCATATTCATGCAAATATTATTTATGACATGGCACTTGTAAGACAAGTTTCCAAGAAAGAGAAGTAGGGATCCGTTGAAATTGTTTGCATTTAAAAAAAAATTTTTTTTTTAATGTTTATTTTTGAGAGAGAGAGAGAACGCAAGCAGGGGAGGGGCAGAGAGAGAAGGAGACACAGAATCCGAAGCAGGCTCCAGGCTCTAAGCTGTCAGCACAGAGCCCAATGCGGGCACAAACCCACGGACCGCAAGATCATGACCTGAGCCAAAGTCGGACGCTAAACTGACTGAGCACCCAGGCGCCCCAAAATTGCTTGCATTTTTTAAGTGACAGTAGCTTTGCACTTCTCGCAACTCCCTATTTTGCGCCGCGTGATCTCTAAGTTTTGGTGAAGCCAGATCAATATGCACAGACCAACTGGAGAGTGGCCGTGTGCGTTCCGTTCTGAATCAGCCAATTAAATGGCAGTTTTCGCTACATGAATAAAAAGTCTGTATCTCCCCTTGAAAAGTACGAGAAAGTTGTAAGAACAAAATTTACAACTGTGTTAGCAATCTGCTAAAAGTACTCAAGAAAACTGATTGGCTTCCTCAAATTATATTTTTCTTCTCATTATCTAAAAGTACTCCCATGTCCCTCGTTCTAATAATTTATACAAAGCAGGAGCTGAGCTGTATAGAGGTCTTTCCTGCCTATACGAGGCCACGGAGGGAGTTACCCTTTAGGTGGGCACATCCATTAACCCGTACAACCAATTTGCCACGAAAGGAACTGTCCCTTTGGTATCAGAATGATAGCATGCAGCCTGGGAACCTTTACCAACCTGACTTATCCCCACCCTTGAGGTATTTTTTATGTCTCACTCTGAGACGTCTTCGGCTTTTTGGAACATCACGCTTTTGGTTTTCTTTTTAACATCTCTCCTTCTCAAAGCTCTAACTGTATGGCTTCGTTGAATTGCTTAAGTCAGAGGAACGACCAGCTTGGATTCTACCCCCAGCCAGCCTTTCTCAGCTCCCACCCAGGTGTTCCTACAAAGGCCCTAAGCCTCACACAGGAGGGTGAAGGAAAAAGAGAAGTCAAAATGAAAAATGGGTGGAATGACTACACGATCTGCTTTTTGAAACAGACGAGAATCCTAGTGTCTGTCGTCATGAGAGAATAATTACACTGGTTAGAAACCTCCCCATATGGATCAGAGCTCCTGCTTTGAAAACACACCAGATTCCACCATCAGTCAGACACGTTTCCCCTCCATTTCAGTGAGGGTCATGTACCTTCTAGCTGAACGCGGGCCTTTCGTAGTTTAATCTCAGTAAAGCTACACTATGTAGCATTTATAGCACACTCAAGGTGGAGGGCTCTCTTGTACCTACTCACAAACACGCGTCCACCAAGCTACATAAAATGGCCTCGAAAATTCCTGTTATTTTGCCAAGTATGGAAAAAAATTCTTTATGACATTTTACATCTGGAAATGGAATTAAATTCATGATGTGCTTTTCCCTTATAACTGTTCAGTTGCTATATATGTTATTTCAGCTTTCCCAAAGCGTAACTATTACGTGGGATTTTATTTTCCACCTGTGGTAGGAGGAAAGAGACATAGAGACCATTAAAGGGACAGAGAAAATCAAGACAGACTTCTGGTTGTGGTAGGCAACCAAGTCTGGAGTCCACAGCACGAGAAAAAAAATACTCCACTGGTGTTTTTATACACTGGCTAATTCTCACATTCGACAAGGGGACTCTGATGAAACAGTTCTGCCTAAGCCTCCGTTAATTCAACCCAGGCTAACAACAAACAATTGGCTACTGAAAATTGTTTCTCCCCACCACTTTACTCTTGGCACACGTCGTATTTTCAAACCAGATTTAAAGACCAGATTCTTCTTTGTTACTGGACTCCAGGGTCTCCAAAATTACCTTTAAACACCTACCCCACAAGTATGGATTTTGTCATCTTTTTTTTTTTTTTTAAAGGAATTCCCAGAATTCTTAGCAATCGCTGCTGTTTCGTATTCCCTAAGGCTAAATTTTCTGTTCAGTTAAGGATCAAGTGCTGAAGGAGAGAACACAAAGTTGATTGCTGTTGAGACAGATGTGGGGCATTGGGGGACTGCTTGCATTAAAGGAGGGGGGACCATGGCATTAATGACATAATTCCCGAGAAGACACTTGCTGAAGTAAAAAGACAGCCCTATGTTTCAAGCAGCCAATGGTATTTGTTGACACTCCCAGTGACATTCCCAGTGACACTCCACAGCTACACGCAATGGAGACTTACAGAAAACATTGTCACGGCTCCAAGGAGCTTACCAGGTAGTTGATGAAGCATAACAAACACTACACATAATCAGAAAAGATGACTATATAGTAATGCATAATTGAGGACCAAATTGGGTGGCCGTTGCATACCCTAGGAGTCCAAAGGTGAGAAAAATTAACCCGAAGGCAGTAACCACCATTTTCATCAAGGACGTGAAACTTGAGATAGGCCTTGAAGAGCTGAAAAAGTTTGGTTACATGACTTGAGGTTACTGAAATCATCATTCTGGAACTTAAAACAAAACAAAAAATCTAATGGGCATAAGTGCAGTAGTATGCCAAAGACAGTTTCTGCTGGCATATTTTGCAAATTTGGCTTAGGATGGCTGTCTTTTAGAGCCTGTTTTTTGTTTTGTTTTGTTTTGTTTTAAGAATTAAATATGTACAAAAATCAAGTGGCAATTTTTTTTCCAACCCACCTTTCGTGTCATTGGGGAGCCTGCTTTACAACTAAATTTGCCCCATCTCAAAGGTCAAAGACATTTGCCGCATCCACCCTACCTCATTTTATTCCGTCGAACCCATTGCTTTCCCCGTCCAAAACGTACTCCGAGTGGGATGGTTCTGGTCAAGGGCTGCATTTTACTAGCAAACATTTGGAGAGCCACAAGGGAGCCTTAACATATTTGATGCAGTTCTCGATTCAGTTGGGCCATTTCCTTCCACCAAACTCTGCCCACCGGGGACCTCATGAATCACCTGTCGCTCATCAAAAGCCAGGAGCATGCAGTCCCCATAAGCAGCTAAAAATCTACGCACTCTTATTGCAAAACTAAAAAAGCTTTGCTTTCCGGGAAGTTCTGCATCTGATTGTTCTGGAATGCGTTCAGAGGTAGGTTTTAGGGCCCAAGCTTGAGTCTCCTAAAATGCTGGAGCATTTAAGCTTTGTTTCCACTTACCTGAAATCTGACGTGTCCTTTTCGCAAAAGTTATACAGAGAGCTACTTGCTACCACTTCTCTCCCTTTTCTCCCCCAAAGAAGTCAAAACACATTCCCTATGGGGGTTAGTCAAACCTTTTATCCGCCTGATTCTTGTCCCCATTTGAGATGCCAAAGGTCACGCGTTGTTGGGGGGGGGGGGGCAGCAGGGTATCCTGCCAAGCAGAGAAAAGTTTGAAGTGACCCACAGAAAGCCTTCCCTGAGCTTAAAGCACTAGACTGGGGGAGATATCCTCAGCCCCTCGGAGGGTTTTTTTTTTTTTTTCTGACTCCAGATAGATAATTATTCTTTCCTGGACTCTCTGGTTTATTTTACCACCAGATCATGGACTCACCTGTTGATTAGAGAGGCCATAAGTCAAGTGATTTTCATTATGAGCTTTAAACCTGCTACTCAGTAGCCCAGCAACCTTCCAAGGGTGCATGAGATCACAGAGCAGCTGGGGGAGCTCTCGATTTGAAAGATTTGAACTGAAGAAACCTGCAGGCAGCTGGAGCTGTATTAAATTTTTACCATTTGGAGTTCATTTAAACTCTCGTTTCCCTCTTCAATGGGTGTGAGAGAAACATTCAACATTTTTTATTTAAGGAAAATAGATGGTGGTGCCATTAAAACGTTTTATATAAGAACTGGGGGGTTAAGAAATCGTAAGGGTTTGTTGGATGGATCCTGGCCCTGTTCCAAGACATGAGCAGCCCTGCCCTTCGCTCATGCGTTGTTTAGTCACACAGACTAAGGGCTGACGCCCAGCTGTGGGGATTGGGTGTCTCTGTCATCCACATTAATTTCCCGGTTGTTCCTGGGCAGTAACGACTGTATCCGGGCCCTAGGCCTCTCACATTATCCAGCTACCACAGCGATGCCAGTCAGGGCTTACGCGGCCTCACTTCCTTTCTTCATTCTGATGGAGGAGATCTTTCCGCCTTCCGTTCCCTTCTCTCCACATCTCTTCCTCCCAGGTCTGGCAGACCTAGATGTATCCTCACAAGGCACAACCCTTTCTCTCACCCCCTCCAAGTACCCCTCAAAATCCCCTTCTGGCAGGCCCATCCCAGGATTCTGTGAAGATCCCTATAAACAAACAGGAATCGACTTAGCACTGATGTCCTTCCCAATCTGGCTCCACGATGACTTCCCTTTCGTTAGAAATGTATGCCCGTGCCCCTCCATATATCTTGCCCGTTTGTCTCTTGAGGCCACAGGTGGTGAGACCTGTCTGTATATCTTTCTCAGTCCTCCCCCTGGAATCAGTGTATAACCAAAAGTTATGATTTTGGTGGACCTGATCCAAAAACGGAATAATTTAGGGGTGAACCTGAGGCATACGGGAGTCACTCAGAAAAGTTCAGCAGATGACAGTAAGAGTCTTTATCCTAACTACACGAAAGCTTTAGGTTTAAACGAAGGAGTTCATTTCATATTATGCTCGGGTGAGAGATATCTCAAGGCACATGCTACTAACTTCAGAATGACTAATGGACAAGTCGGTGCTACCTATATGATGGAAAATACTGCAGCCCTCTACAGTGATCAGGCCCGTTTATTTATTTTTTTTTAATTTTTTAAATTTATTTTTGAGATAGAGAAAGAGCATGAACAGGGGAGGGTCAGAGAGAGGGAGACACAGAATCCGAAGCGGGCTCCAGACTCCGAGCTGTTGGCACGGAGCCCGACGCGGGGCTCAAACTCATGGACCGCGAGATCGTGACCCGAGCCGAAGTCGGACACTTAACCGACTGAGCCACCCAGGCGCCCCTGATCAGGCCTGTTTAAAACAGACTCCTTTTTTAAAAAAATGTGGTGGGTTGTTTTTTTTTTTTTTTTTTTTTAATTTATCTATTGAGAGAAAGAGAGAACACGAGCAGGCGAGGGGCAGAGAGAGAGAGAATCCCAAGCAGGCTCCGTGCTGTCAGGGCAGAGCCTGACACGGGACTCAATATCACAAACTGAGATTCATGACCCAAGCAGAAATCCAGAGTCAGACACTTAACTGACCGAGCCAGACGCCTGAAAACAGAGTCCTCGTGAGGCAAGGGGAAATCATGGACACCCAGGCCTTTAAGCTTCCCAATATCAAATAAGTAAGTGATCTGCTGACGTTAGTGTCGTCTTACAGCTGATGCTCTAAAAAACTTTGAAAACTACATGGAAGAGTACCCCCACCGACTGCTATCGTAACGGCAGGTATTGCTTAGTTCTGCCTCAGCTGGCCTTGACCACACCACTGGGTTCCGACAGTCAGGGCGAAGACAACTGGCCTCATGCTGGGCCCTGTGCTTTCAGGCAGGTCACTTGAAGACCACGGGGAAGCAGAACTAAGCCATGTAAATCACTCATTTACCATATTTTCCCTGTGTCTCCCCTCCCCGCCTCCCCCGCCCCGGGAGATAAGTCTCTAAAGGGCAGGGAATTGTATCTGTTTTGCTTGTTGATGTATCTCTAGCACCTAGGATAGTTCCTGGCAAAGAGAATTTCCTCAACAATACTGGTTGGGTGAGTGAATGAAGGAGGGCATCTATGTTTTCATTGACTTGGAGCAGAAGCAGTCCGCCTGTCTATGAGAATGAGCTGGCAACAACTGTCCTGATTGTTATCAACTTCCGTGCTTTCATATCTGAATGGGGGAAACGGCAACATATTTCACTTCTCCTTGTCTTGGCTTGATTTTCTTCTGGATTTTCCAACTGCCTGCTCTCCACCCACAATGCAGCGAAATAAAGAATGGGGTTCATCACGTCTAACAGGCCTGTCAGCTTAAACTAGGCACAAATTTCTTTTCCTTTTCTTCACTGAGCTGTTAATCTGGGTGTTTCACCTAACTGTTCCATTTCAAGAAGGGCAGAAGTGATTTTCTGCATGTATGGTCCATGGATTTAGATACGTTGGGGACCACAGATATTTTCACTTTCCCTTTCTTCCTGCCCTTTTTTTCTTCTCCCTCTTAAAAATGTATCTGATAACGATTTATTGAGCTCTGCAGAATGGCTGGCATTGTGCTAGGCATTGGGGAGAAATACAAAACTTAAGAAGACAGAGCAGTTACCCTCAAGCAGCACAGTCTCAGACAAACAATAATGGCAAGACAATGTGATCGATGGTATAGTAGAAGCACGAGAGAATGGTATGATGTACAGAAGAAGGAGGCAACCACTCTATCCGGTCAGGAAGAGTGAGAAAAATGCCTCACAAAGGAGGTGACACTCAGGTGTAGTCTCTTTTTTTTTTTAAGTTGTTGAAAAATCTTTTAATGTTTATTTTTGAGAGAGACAAAGCGTGAGCAGAGGAGGGGCAGAGAGAGGAGGGAGACACGGAATCCGAAGCGGGTCCTGGGCTCCGAGCTGTCAGCACAGAGCCCGGCGCGGGGCTTGAGCCCATGAACTGCGAGATCGCGACCTGAGCCAAAGTCAGAAGCTTAACCGACTGAGCCACCCCGGCGCCCCAGGTATAATCTCGAAGCATGAGTAGAAGTCACAAATCAGAGAGAGGTGAAGGGTTCTCAGGCAGAGGGGTGACTGTGTGGAAAGGTTCCAAGTAATATTCCATGTCATAGAAATCAGCGAGAGGTGCCTAGTGAGTGGTGGGTATATGGAAACATCAGGAGATGTGCGTGACAGGAGCACTGCCTGGTGTATCTATGAAGAAACTACTCAGCCTTTTAAAACCTGAACTTCTGTCTAGATACTTATATTCTAAGCAGAGGAGTGACATGTTTTCAAAGTTAACTTTGGCAGTAGGGCTGGGGATGGACTAGACAAGGAAGGAGTAGAAGCAGGGACCTATCGCAGTTGTTTTCAGGAGGAGAGATAGATTCAACCGATATTTGGGTGGAAGAAGTGATAATTCAACGATAAATGAGGAGGGCACAGATCCAGAGAGGAAGTACTGAGATCTGCTGTGAACATGTGCTCATTAGTGACACAAGAGAAGATGCCCAGGAAGAAGGTAGAGTGGTAATTCTGCAGCTCCAGAGAAGGGTGAGGTCTGAGGACAGGGATCCAAGAGCCACCTGGGAACAGATGGCATTTATAAGAGAATGGGCAAATTCATGAGGGAATTCCCAAGTGAACAGGTCCTCTTTGTAAGGGTTAAATGGAGGACGGCCATTTGGTAGATGAATTTCATTTCTTTAGATCAGGGGTCCATGGAACCCTAAGAAACATTTCAAGAGGTCTGGCCACACCTGATATTTTAAGTAAAACTTGGTTTAAATGTAGCTTTTGGTGGGGAAACTATAGCTTCTACCAAATTCTCAATAGGTTGTGAGCCAAAAAAGGATTAAAACCTATTGTGTTTTGATAAATAGACATATGTATTTGTATAAGTCCAAGATACTTAGGACTTGAACTGAATTAAAGAAAGGTTTGTTTTAGGTTAGAAAATGAATGTAATATAATGGTTTTGTTTTCATGTGCTCATTTTTGGAAAAAGAATTCGGTTCCACCAGTGTTTTGGAGACAGAGGAAAGAAAAGGGGTGAGAGAGGAGAGGGAGGTTGGTTGGCGTCGTGATTTGGTAAGAAGAGATTCATATTTTTATTCTGTTCAGATCAAATCTCCACAAAAGAAGGCTTCAGATTAAATATGTTTGACTGATCACTTAACAAAGTAGAGAAATGAAGTAATTGCCTGTATGGTTTAAAAGTGTTACCTTTGTCATTCTGAGTAAGATATGTATTTCAGAAATTCCTAAGTCACCATTCCTTCAGATCACAACCCGCCCCCCACCCCACTACCACGATTACCTACAATCTCTGGTTTGGTTCCATACGTTGAACTTGACCCAAGTCTCCCACTTGATCCTGATAGCCCATAGTCATAGTTAAGGCTTTTCTCTATGCAAAGAGTATTCATTGAAGACTATACTCTTAATAGAACCTGAGCACAGTATAAAAATTATCATTTCTTCTTTGCATCAAAGAAAGAACACTATCCAAAAAGAGAAAAGACAATGATGGAATGAGAAAAAATATTTGCAAATCAATTATCTGATAAGGGCCTAGTATCCCACATTTATGTGTGTGTGTGTGTGTGTGTGTGTGTGTGTGTGTGTGTGTGTATATACACACACACATATATATACATATATATATACAAACACACATAATCACAATAAACTATATTTTATATATATATAAAATATAAACCCACAGAACTCAACAACTAAAAGACAAATAACCCAATTAAAAATGGACAAAGGATTTGGAATGGACATTTCTCCAAAGAAGATACACAAATGGTCAACACGCACATGAAAACCTGCTCCACACCATTAGCCATTAGGGAAAGACAAATCAAAACCACAGTAAAATACCACTTCACCTTCATAGGATGGCTAGAATTAAAAAAGAAACAAAGAAACAAACAAAGAAACAAACAAAAACCAGAAAATAAAAAGTGTTGGCAAAGAGATGCGGAAATTGCAACCTTTGAACATCACTGGTGGGAATGTAAAATGATGCAGCCACTGTGGAAACCAGTTTGGCAATTCCTCAAAAAGCTAAAGATAGAGTTAACGTATGACTCAGAAATTCTACTCTTAGGTATATACTCAAGAGAATTGAAAACATATGTTCTGTTCGCACATGAAAAAACTTGCACACAAATGTTCATAGCGGCACTATTTATAAAAGCCTAAGTGTAGGAACAACCCAAGGGTCCGTCAACGGATGCACAGATAAACAAAATGCGGTACATTTTTACAATGGAATATTATTCGCCCACTAAAAGGAATGGAGGACTGTCACGGGCTACAGCACAGATGAGCCTTGAAAACGTTATGCTAGGTGAAACGAAGCCAGACACAAAAGGCCACAGATTGTATGATTCCAAGTCTATGAAATTTCCCAAAGAGAAAAATCCACAAGAGACAGCAAGTGGATTTGTGGTTGCCAGTGGGTGGAGAGAAAAGAGAATTGGGAGGTGTGGGGTTTCATTTGGGGATGATGAATGTTCTGGAAGCATATAGCGGTCATCGTTGCACAACACTGTGAATATACTAAAGGCACAATTTAAAATGGTTACAATGATGAATGATATGTTCTCTCTGGGGTGCCTGGGTGGCTCGGTCGGTTAAGCATCCGGCTCTTGGTCTCACAGCTCATGAGTTCAAGCCCCACATCGGGCTCCACGCTGAGAGTACACAGCCTGCTTGGAGTTCTCTCTCTCTCTCTCTCTCTCTCTCTCTCTCTCTCTCAAATAAACTTTTTAAAAAGGATCAATGATATGTTCTCTGAATTTTAACTCAATAAGAAAATACAAAAGAAAATTGCCAATTGATGTTAGCACTACCCCCAAAATAAGACAATCAGAACCCACAAGCTTAAAAAAAATCTTTCTCGTTCTTTGCAGAAGTTAAATATTTTCACATGGGATGAGAACTCACCATCATTCTGAGATCAGCAATATTTATTCTGACCCTGTTGAAAGCTCAGACACGTTAAAACCCTCACTTAGTAAATAACCGAAGAAGTAGAGGAAATATGAGCATGCGTTTGCTTAGTGGGTACGTTTCCAAAATTTGAGAAAAATAAAATGACAAGGCTTTCTATTAAAAGCCTCTTCACATTTATAAGAGCATTCTCAAATGCAAAACTCTTTGGAAGTGATGGTAGTGAACAGGAAGATAGGAATGCAAACTGCCAACCTCTCCTCCCCACTCTGTTTCTTGGGGAAGTGAAAGCCAAGGTCATTCTGGTCATCGAGGTACTTTGGAATTCTTTTGCATCTCACACTTTTTTTGGACTGACATGCTGTACTATTGCATTTGGAACACGGAATACCATAAACTTCCACCTTGCACAATCCTCCTTGCGTGGTCCCCAAGAAAGCTCACTTTATTTCCATTTGTCTTCACGGCATACGGCAGGGGGAAGAAATTGTGTGATGGAGAGGAAGAGAGGCTGGTAACAGTGTTCAATAATGCGCAAAAAGTGGGCCAGTGCCAGGAAGATAGTTCGATAGCCATCAGATGGTGGAAAAAAAAAAATGACAGGAATTTTCTTTTTTTTTTTTTTGCAAAGTAGTTCTCTCACTGTGTGTGCACCCACCTCCTGTGGCGACTCTTTAAGGACCTTGTTCCTAAACCCGAGAAGCTCTCTGAGCCTCGGGCGGGAGCAGCGACATGATCTGTGCCGTCCAGCGCAAAACGAATACGCGCAGCCCCTTGCTCAGAAATGATTCAGGTTTTTCACAAAGTCAACAGCAAAGCGCGCACCTCGCTGTTGTACACAGTGCAAACCCGCGGTCTGGTGGAAGGGGTTTGAGCAGACAGACGCTCCTGGCTCCTGGCTCCATCACATCCTTCCTGCGATTAGAGGCAGGTCACTAAGGCCCTAGAACCTCACTTTCCTCCCCCAAAACACGAGTTTAATAATCCCCATCCCTTCCATTGCTGCTGGATTTTTTTTTTTTTTTTTAAGTCTCCAGCTTGAAGGCTATTGTCTAACGTGTTTTCAATTTTTCCACGGGGAAGAGAGCGCTGTATGTTTCGCCGGGGTGTGAATGGCAGGAAAGCCTTTTGGTGGATTAAATATGGGTCCTTCAAAGATTAAGGAAGAGGGCCGAGGGGGACTGCACTTCCTCTCATCTCCTAGCTGACACACTTTGCCTCTCTCTGTGTTTTTATTAGCTCGTGTCCTCAGTACATCAGTGGCAAGGGTGATGAAACCGGTGGCAGATTTAACTGCCAGGCAGCTGGGTCACTGCCCCGTGGGTCTTGTTGTCATGCTGCGATCTTAAAGTGACCACGGCTGTTTGGGCTGCTGCTTTCCCAAAGGCTCCGAGAGAGACCACTGAATAGTTAATCGGTGGGAAAGGGAAGGAAGAGGCTGTTGCTTGCAGAAAGCACAGAGAAGCTGCTTTGAAAAATCCCAAGGTGGCGGAGTATCAAGAACACGGTTCCTGCTGTGGGCAGCTGTGTGTGCGAAGGGCAGCCTGAGGGCTTAAAATCAAATCTCCAGCACGGGTTGGTGCTCCTCCCCTGGGGCCTTGGCAATAGAGGCCGAGGGCCTCAGCACTACAAAATGAAGAAACCCTCAATGCTATGGGATGAGGGTGATCATTTAGAGTTATCTTTATTGTTAGCAGCATCGGTGAATAATGTTTTCTAAGGCAGAAAAAAAACAGAAGAAGCAAGTGCTAAAGACTGGGAAAACAGGATGACTTATTTAACAGGAAAGAACCGCAGGCCCCTTACCTGAAACCTTCTCATGTCCCTCGGGTTTCCTGCTGTTTTCAAACAATTCTGATTGCACTTGAGGAAAAATTTGAGAAAGAATCTGCGAAGAGAAAGCAACGTGTTACACTCCGGAGTAAACAGTTTTTAAGAGAAAATAGATCTGCATTATATTAGATTTGATTGGAAAGCGATTGTGTTTCAAAGTCTGGGGAATTTCAGCCAGCCGCCTGGGAAGGAACACCCTGCCCCAACCCACTGCAATTTGCAAATTTGGATGTTTGCAATCACACGCCGGCTCCATCACCCGTTGAGGATTGTGAGGTGGCTCCCAAGCTGGGCTCCTGGTTGTATACCCGCCCCCCCCACCCCCGCCACCCCCACCCCGAGTTGCAAGGGCACTCTGTCTCCCAAAAATAAGCCTTCCAAGGCAGCAGTGACTCCTGCCGCGCAAAGATGTCTTGCTCCGGGGTAAAAAAAAATGGCATGACTTCACCCAGAATCCTGGGGTTCCTCACGCATGTGGCTTTCCGCGGGCCACACACACCTTCACGCTCGCACACCTCACACGTATCCCCTCACCCACAAAGGGCCCCTGATATTTTTAACCAATGTATATAAAAATCAGAAAACGGTATGTTGCCATCCAAAGGCAGATCGGTCTGTGCAGGAATACACTGGGGTTTTTATGATTAATAACAAGTGTGAATGTCCTCTCAGACCATCTGTAGATTATCCCGAAAAATACAAAGGCGCAGCATAATGGTCTCAGGTTATCATTCATAAGGCATACTTTAAAGCCCACAGCCTCTGAAATAAACTATTTGTGCAGGTTTAAAATTGGGAACCTTTAATCAGACAAGGACATGGAACAACAACAACAAAAAAAATGGCAGAGGTGGTCTTTTCAGCCATTTACCTATTTCATGTTTTGGATTTTGTTTCAAAACACAATAAGTTTCTCATTTATTTCACTTGCAGAGTCCTTTTCCTTAAAAAAAAAAAAAAAATCCAGCTTTTGCAGTGTTAAAGTCCCAGGTGAGCTAGGCCTATTTCCCTTTCTGTTACTATGACAACGAAATTTTACCGCAGTCCCAAAGTCCCTCCAGAACTCTCACATCCATGCCTTGAATTAGAACTTTAAAGGAAAAGATATACATTTTTTCCCCAGGATTTACCAACAAAAATAAGTGGAAATCAACAATGCTTCCAAAAATTCTGTTTTAAAGCAACGGCTGGTGAGATGCTCTCAGGGTGACCTTCTGTTTATTTTCATTTTTTTTTAAAGAATCACACAAAAGAATTAGAGTGCGCTCCGGTTAATTGTATGTAGCACTTAAAGAAAAAAATAATAATAATAGCCCTAATGGAAAGATAAGCAGTACAGGATAAAGGAGGAGAGAGTGGGAACTGTATTCTGCACAGTGTTTTCTGTGTTGGAGTCTCTTTTACTCTAGATTCGCTAAAAATATTTGGCCAAGTGCTCCTGACCCCTATCTATGAATAAGGTGGGGTGTGAATTTGGAAATAACAGCTAAATTTTTTTTCGTTCTGTTATGACATCTGCTTTTCACTTCTCTCTTTTAATCTTTACTGGGGCGGGGGTGGGAGTGGGGGGTGGGGGGTGGGGCGGGGGTGGGAGTGAGGGGTGGGGGGTGGGGCGGGGGTGGGCATTACTTCCGGTGCCATGCAGCCACCCAGGGTCTCCAGCCGAGGTACGTCTGGAATGACAGGGCAGAGAAGATTCTCCGCACTGCTTTTTTTATTTTTTATTTTCTTTTGCCCCTCACTGCTTTACGCAGTGTCCAAATTCACCACCTGCCTTTGCTCCCTAAAATGCAGTGAAATGCCTGCCCGTAGCACTCGGAGACCGAGCAGAATTCAAACATTTGATTTTTGTGAGGGGAAATGTTCCTCCGTTTGTGCATTCTCCGCAGAGGCAGCTACTGCCACTCACGATTCACGGAGATCCTTTAAAACTTGCTTTTTCTCACAGGAGTCCCCTTGCAAACAATAGCCCTCCCCCCGCCACCCCCCCCACCATGGGTGATTTACACCTTTTCCCCTCCTCAAACCAAATCAAGTGCCTTTTCTTACCAAGTCCTTGATGTTTGGAAAGTTTTGCTCCAGCTGAGCTCCTTATAATGCACTCTCTGTGTGTTAGACTTTCCCTTACCTGCCCTACTCTCTCCCTGAAATGTATCTGGTGAAGACATTAATGTTCGCGAAGGCATTATTACGCGCATGGTGTGGTAGGTGGAAAAGTGCAAAAAAAATAAATGCTTACAAGAAATCAAATTGATTGGGGGAAACGAGGGGCCTGCCGAAAGGCTCGATTCATTTTCAATTAGGAGTTCTTTGGATGGAAAGTTTTGACTCTTTTGCTGGCCTGGGATTGGAGTTTGTAACCTAGACAGCCCCCTGCACAGTAGGGATATAACCCTCTGTTCACAAAGGAGAAGGGAGTGGTGGCGGGGTAAGTCAAGCGGGGAGGGAGAGAGAGAAAATTCTCTTACATTGTGCAGTACTTTCTAAAGGAAGGCACACGACTTCCAAATGGCTAGCTCCAGAAACTATGGCCTGGATATTTTATATGTGAACCTAAAAATTAATGTAAAGGAATTCTGGGGTTTACTGATGTCTCCAATTTTTTCTCTTCCTTTTCCTGCTGTCTTCCACCTCCCTCGCCCACACCCCCTCCACCCACCGTGCTCAGGGGCTTGCTAGAGAACCCTTTACTAACTATACCATCCATTAGCCACAGGCAGGGAACAAATCCCCTGGGTCTGGATCCCTCCGAAGCCACAGCTGCCTGGAAAATGTCAGCACTCTGCACTCAGAAACGGGAAACCAAAATGAATTACAAGATTCGGACCAAATGTGCAGATTCTCATCAGGATGGATGTTGTTATTTCCACTTTCTCCAAACAGTGTTGACTCCATAAATATTATAGCCACTCAGCATATAGTACACTTTGCAAGGCTTCTGATCTCATTCCCGAGGAGCGAACTCTAACAACTGCAGGACTGTCCTTGTTTTATAGACGCAGGGAGGTGGGATCAGAATGTGAACTCGAGCCATCAGCTTTCAACCTGGTTCCTAGGTCCGCTGAGGCAACCTAAGGTACCAAAAGGCATTCCTGCACTCCACAAATACATATTAAATGCTGACAGGGTTCTAGTCTTGACCTGCTACCAACCAGCTATGTAACCAGGTTACCTCACTTCCCTGGGCCTCAGTTTCTTCCGCTGGGTTTAACTGGATGATCTCCAGGGCTGAGGCAACATTAACGTTCTATGATCACAAAGTCAAGCGTGTAGAGCTGAGAGCCCTCCAGAAATGGCTGCACTGATAGAAGAAAGCACTGAAGACAAAAAGACCCCGATTCACTAAAGTCCAAGTGGGATGTTTGCAGGGTTTTCTAGAGATAGGGCAAACCCACTGATCTGAGATTGTGGAAAAATAACTAACTAAACAACAAAATAAGGCAGGACAGCTGATGGATGGAAAGTGAGGCATCTTAGGTGATGCCTTGGTCAGAGCAGGTGGTACCCTGGGGCTTGGCAGGCAAACTGCTGAGTGTCCATTCTCTTAAGACCCCTTCTGGATGCTTCTGAGGCAGGAGAAGGTGGCTCAGGAACATCACAGGTCAAAGCCACCTCTGTCCCTGCTCACCATTCTGGGTTGGACCAGCGGCTGAAGGGTGTTGGGATCACAGAAGGGACGGAAAGGAAGTTTGTCTCCTCTGTGCTATACTCTGAGCTAGGTGCTTCATATACAGCGTGTCATTTTTTTCTTGCAACAACTTTATGACTGATGAATCGTCTCACAGCCACGAAAAACAAAGGCACCAAGATTTTTAAGACACTTGCCCAAGATCACACAGCTTGTCCGTGGCAGAAACAAGGATTTGAACCTGGGTCTTTCTCGCAGCAAGCTCCATCTGGCGTTCTATGTTTCCTGAACCAATTAGATTACGGCAATGATTGCACAGCTCTGTGAACAGATTAGAAGCCATGGAACTGTACACGTTAAATGGGTGACCTTTATAGTGTGTCAGTTATATCTCAAAACAGCTGTTTTAAAACAGAAAATGCTCAGGAAGGAAGGAAGAGGGAAGGAGGGAGGAAGGAAGGAAAAGGGAAGGAGGGAGGGAGAGAGGGGCGGAGGGAGGTAAGGGGAGGGGGGAGGAAGGAAAGAGAATCACGTGAAGGATTCTGGTTTCTTGGTGAGAGGGCTATAGCATCGCCAGAGGGAAACATTAGGTCAAAGATAGTTGCATGGAAGTCAATGCCTACTAATGAAAGTCATGTATTTACCTATCTGATCAACTGCAAAGTATATAGTAAATTCCACAAAAGTTCAAGCACGATGGTAAATCAGATGGACAAAATCTTTGCCCTCATGGAGCATACAATCAACCTCTTCAAAATATACTTCTTCAGATTGTGAGAGGCATCTGGAGACCCCTGAATATGGGTCTACGATCTCACGGGATCTCCTAGTACCCCAGAAATCTCTTCTCCCAATCTGGAATACTGGAACACGCATCACTGTTTAAGAGTAGAATGAAAGTTCTAGAAGGGTGGGTCTAGAAGTGTCCTGAGCCCTTCCCAAAAGGAACCTGAATTTAAAACTGGTTGCAGAAATAGGGCGCTGAGTGACGGCCTGGAGGGTGGGAGAAGCGGGGCGGGCAGGACGTGTCTCTAAACCCAAGGAAGGGCAATTACTCAGTATTCACGCCGGATTCCAGAATTATAACCAACAATCAGACTAGTACGAAACCCAGCAGAATTCTGTCCAGATTTGTGGTAGAGGTCATTCAATTCACCTCCCATTTGAAATCCAAGATCTAGCGCCTTCTAAAAAAATTGCAATACAAAAAGTGTTGCGGAGAGCACTGTGGGAAGACATGAACGTCTGCAAGGAAAAGATTAGATAGGGATGCATATCAAAAGAATGTGAACTAGGGGTGCCTGGGTGGCTCAGTCGGTTGGGCGTCCGACTTCGGCTCAGGTCATGATCTCGCGGTCCGTGAGTTCGAGCGCCGCGTCCGGCTCTGGGCTGACAGCTCAGAGTCTGGAGCCTGTTTCGGATTCTGTGTCTCCCTCTCTCTCTGCCCCTCCCTTGTTCCTTACTCTATACAAAATGATGTGTAAAATACCTTTCACTTTGAAACCTTTTCCCTTAAAAAACATATCTAATTCTGCCAATGCTGGAAATAATTCCTGCAGTACAACGATCACATGTTATACACCACAAAGATGAGAATACTCTCTCCAAAAGCCAAGAGCAAGGGGTGCTCTCTCTGGTTCTCTCTCTCTCTCTCTGCCACGATGGCCACATAAGCAGGCTGGCTCACTGAAGCCTGAGCCATATGTAGACTGGATATGCCTCACAAACCGTGTAGGTGTTTAAAGGCCGAAGTCCAATGATTTTCGAGGAAGACACATGTTATCTGGATTAACTACTAAACCACCTTTTCTAGAGTCCAATAAATTAAAATACAATTGGCTCCCACTGCTTGTGGGTGCTTCTGAAAAGAAAGTTAACTCCTGTCCTTTAAGGCACTCATACCATTTCTGAGAACTATCAAATATAGGGAGAGGCCGGATCATCCAGTCATATTTGAAAGAAATGAGCAGTTGCCTCTCTTGTCCCAGGGCCCCGTCACGTTTGGATCCTCGGGGGACTAGGCAGGATGAGGGGCCGCGCTGGATGGACACACCTGCGGGGGCCATTTTCTCACTCAGAACGTCCAACATGGCAGATCCCTCTGCTTTACAAGGTAGGAAAACCCCTAAGTGCTGGGTTTCCACTTGAGACCAGTAAAAAACATGATGATAATGCTCCAGCTTTAATCTAGGTCTTAACTGTAACATCCTCTTTGAACCTTCTGACAACAGAAAGAACGCATTTTCCTCTCCCAAAAGCCTACAACAGAATCCAAATCCTGGCGGCCAAAGTGAGATGAAGGGCAGCAGTGGGCCCCATGCTTGGCTCAAAGATGACATTGCCCTTGATAAATCTATTGATTGTTTAGGTATCAGCCCAAGGAAGAAAGGGCCCTGAAGCTTTAAGGGCCTTGTGAAGGCTCTCATTCAAGTCCACAAAAATTAAGAGACTCTGGGGGGGGGGGGGGGGGGTGGTGGTCAAACTCCCCATTGGCTCTTGCTATGCCTTAAAAACTTGACAGTGGGGCATCTGGGAATGGTTGGAACTTGACATCTGCTTGGTAAGATGACAGCCAAAACAAAGGTTCAAGAAGATCCATGGAAAGGGGGGATAACTGAAAAATGTTGACTGACTGGGATCTTTAGGCTTAAATCAAATACTCATTTCTCTAGGCTGATTTTCTAGGTGATCTATTTATTTAAACAGTCCCTTAAAATGTAAATATAAATTGGGGCGCCTGGGTGGCGCAGTCGGTTAAGCGTCCGACTTCAGCCAGGTCACGATCTCGCGGTCCGTGAGTTCGAGCCCCGCGTCAGGCTCTGGGCTGATGGCTCGGAGCCTGGAGCCTGTTTCCGGTTCTGTGTCTCCCTCTCTCTCTGCCCCTCCCCCGTTCATGCTATGTCTCTCTCTGTCCCAAAAATAAATAAAAAACGTTGAAAAAAAAAAATGTAAATATAAATACATGAAAAGAGCAGACAGAATCTTTAATCTCCACAGGCATCCCTATGGAAGAGTTTTATTACCATTAAAGTTTATCCACTTAGACTGCTTCGGTGAGAGGTCATTTCAGATCCGAAAAATGTAAGTTTACAGAAAATCTGGAAGCACGACATTGTCTTACTTACAACTACACTCAATCCCTCTCACTCCCCATGGTTGAAAGACTAATTACGGAGATGACTGTAATAACAATAAATAAAGAACCCACATTCATCGACCTCATATTATGCGCCACGTGTGATTGTATTTAACCCACACCTCTGAGAGTAGGAGAATGAACATCTCCGTTTTACAGGGGAGAGGAACAACACTCACACAGGTGAGATTACTTGTCCAAGGTCAAACAGCTAATACGTAGAAGAGCTAGGAGAAGAACTCTGCTTCGTCTGACTCTTAGAAAAACATGGCTCCGGTGGGAGGTTGGCTGTGCTTCTTTTTTTCTTGTTGTCTTTAATGTTTTCAATGTATATTTATTTTTGAGAAAGAGAGAAAGAGTGCAAGTGAAGGAGGAGCAGGGAGAGAGAGAGACAGACAGACAGAGAGAATCCCAAGCAGGCTCCAGGCTCCGAGCCAGCAGCACAGAGCCCGATGCAGGGCTCGAACCCACGAACCATGAGATGACGACCTGAGCCGAAGTGGGATGCTCAACCGACTGAACCACCCAGGCGACCTTGGCCGTGCTTCTTTTGAAGAAAAAGGTAGGACATACGGCCAAGTGGCTCTTTGCTTCAGGGACTAGGGCCTCACTGATCTATGCAGGGATCATGTGACATCCTTCACCTTATTCCATGGAAATGAGGGTACAGTCATTCTTCATGTCACAAAACAAAACAAGCAGACAAAAGTCTATCAGGTATCCGAAAACAAGACATCCCAAGAACCCATGTGGTCCAAACATGACATGACCCAAAGAGTTACAGCCTTCTAGAAAAAGAACACAAAATACTGCTTGAGTAGATGATGAAGATTAGGGGTCGTTTGTCCATCAAGACTGTGGAGGGAAGGGGCACCTGGGTGGCTCAGTCAGGTAAGCATCCAACTCTTTGTTTCAGCTCAGGTCACGATCTCACCATTTCGTGAGTTCGAGCCCCGCATGTGTCGGGCCCTGTGCTGGCAACGTTGGAGCCTGCTTGGGATTCTCTCTCTCCATCATTCTCTGCCCCTCCCCCACTCATGCTCTCTCTGTCTCTCTTAAACAAATAAATCAACTTAAAAAAATAAAAGACTATGGAGACGGAAAAGGCTGGGAGTCGAATGTGCAACATGAGCAGTTGAATTAAATCTTGGAAAACATTTTTTGAGAGTCAAGTCACCAAGCTAAATTTTGAAAGCATTACCCAAGGGACTGAGGAGGCTCTCCTACATTGGAGATTTTTTAATAGACCAGCAAGTTCATTTCTTTGGCCGCAGATAATTTCGGTCTTATATGTGGCAGCTCACTGGGGTGTCCCCACCAAGTCACTGCCCCACGACATCAAGGCTTCTGCAATTACTGTTATTATTTTTTGCTTGCTTTGTATTTATTGTAAAAAAAGTTAGGGGCCTTCAGTTTCTTCCTCTGTAACCTGACCCCCTGCACCAGTGGTGAGGATTAATTATCCATGCCAAGTGTTTGGGTGAACACCTGGGCTGGGACATAGTAACTTAGCGCCCTCACCTTTCCATAGGCGAACTTACGGCACCTCGCCTTGAATTGCCCCTTCTTCCCCACCACATGTGAAAATGGCTCATTTTCTAAACAAAATTATACCAGAGGGAGTTGCCATAAATTCAGATCTGGTTTTCTCTGCATTGATTACCTCTCCAGTATTAATATATACTCTACTGAAAGATCTTCCCTTAATTTTCAGGGAGAGATCGTTTGTTTGTTTTTTAAGTTTTTTAATGTTTATTTATTTTTTTTTTTAATTTTTTTTTCAACGTTTTTTTATTATTATTATTTTTTAATTTATTTTTGGGACAGAGAGAGACAGAGCATGAACGGGGGAGGGGCAGAGAGAGAGAGGGAGACACAGAACCGGAAACGGGCTCCAGGCTCCGAGCCGTCGGCCCAGAGCCCGACGCGGGGCTCGAACCCACGGACCGCGAGATCGTGACCTGAGCCGAAGTCGGACGCTTAACCGACTGCGCCACCCAGGCGCCCCTTTTAATGTTTATTTTTAAGAAAGAGAGAGAGAGCGTGAGCAGGAGAGGGGCAGAGAGCGAGGGAGACACGGAACTCAAAACGGGCTCCAATAGCACAGAGCCCCACATGAGACTTGAGCTCATGAACCGTGAGATCAAGACCTTAACTGACCGAGCCACCCAGGCACCCCTATTTTATTATTTTTTTAATGTTTATTTATTTTTGAGAGAGAGAGAGAGAGAGAGAGAGAATGAGCAGGGTTGGGGAAGAGAGAGTGGGGGACAGAGGATCTGAAGCAGGCTCCGCACTGACCACAGCAAGCCCGATGTGGGGTTCAAACTCACGGACCAAAGTTGGATGCTCAACTGACAGAGCCACCCGGGCATGCCCTGGAAAGATACTGTAAAAAGGAAAAAAAAAATGCCATTAAATCTATCACAACAGATCGTAGGAAGAGAGCAACAGCAGAGGACGGTGGGTCAGAGTCCTCATCCGCGTTTTCCGTAAACTACGGTCAGGCAAAACAATTCGGTTCCTCACTGGCAGCGGGCCCCATCAGATCATTTTCTATTCGGCGTTCACTCCAATCACAAGCTCCTGGAAGTGGCACTTCAGTTTGGCACTTCAGTTTCAGATTCTTCATTACCAAACACACTGCCTCTCCAGTGGACCAGGAGGGAGCGACTTCCCCCACTGTGTAATTCTGACTCTGTATTGATAGACTCCATTTCCGAGCCATTTCGGGATTTCTTCCGAAGTGAGTGTCTCCCAGAGCTCAAGTGCAAACAACCGACCGACCGTCAACAGTCGCTGAGTTGCCAAAACAAGGGGCCACTTTGATTCTCCACGTCTGACCAATAACACCCTATAGTTTCTGAGGACCTGGGGTTATGTGGCGGGAGGTTTTTTGTCTTTTTTTTTCCTTCTAGAGTCAGACACACATCCTCACTCCCCTGAATTCCATTACTTGGCAACATGAGGCTCGTAGGAAAAGAATCTCCAAGGAGAAGTCCTTGTTTTTGCACTCGGATGAAAATCTGACACCATTAATGAAAATAATAATTGAACTCTTTGGGCTTGAATTGGAGTGAAACAGAACGCTAAGCGCATGTTTGTAATTCCAATTGTTCTCAGAAAGTGTCTTTGGAGGGCTCTTGGCAATGTGCGCGGTTCCAGCTTTTCCTTTTGTTTTTTGTTTGTGTGTTTGTTTTGCTTTGTTTTTAACCCGCATCCTCTTTTTGGCCGGATCCTTTCCTCTCCCTTCAGATCAATAAGAGGAAAAAAGACGGAGGGAAACCGAACGCGGTACCGGCTGACTTCAGGAAGCATCATTCAGGCAGACTTCAGAATTGGAATACAAATCTCTTTCCCTTTCTAACGCCCACGACGACTCGGATGAAGGAGAGAAATGAAGTTATTAGCCGGCCATCAGCTTAATGGGTCCTTGCCATCCTATTTCCTTAGCGCCCCTTCTCCCCTTGGGCAGCCTTCCCCTCCCCCTCCCGTGGCTCTGCCCTCCCTGTGAAGCTCATCTATGCTAGGCTGAGCAATGAACACCAATTACACCAAGAGCCCTTTGCTGCTGCCTGGTCCGCTGGTTTTACTGTTTTGCCAGATGGTTGAGGCCAATGTGTAAAACTCTCTACCCTACCATTAATTCATAACTTGGTAATAACTTTCCCACGGCTCCAGGAAATTGAAATGAAGTGCAAATGTGAATATTTGGAGAGGGAATCAAGGTTGGACAACTTTTCTACCTGCCAGCACAGATAACGGTCGGACAAAAAAGATATCCCTTTTTACACAGGTCGGAGGGTTACTTTCCTGAAACTAAGGCGGACCGACCCAATAGGCAATATTGGATAAAGTGGCGAGCAAAGTTCAGAGTTTGGGCCCCTCCTATCACCGCTTTCCCCCCGCAGTTTTTAGCTTTATACTTACTGCACCTATGGGTCCACTCGCTAATGACCTTGAGTTTGAGCATCTATGTAATGCTATATGCTTATGACAGAGTCATAGATTAGCAGATATGAGTGCATTCTCTTGGTAAGACAGGACACCATCCAATGTTTTTTAGCATCATTAAACTAAAACTGACTTTTCACCTGCTCCCATACCATATGCAGCTGCAAATTTTTAAATTAAACTATGAAGCCATGCATAAATTTACATATATTACAGACTAGCCTCTCCATTTAACATGCAAATGTACTCCAATGTTTCAGAACACCTTCTGTCGCTAATTAATTTGCTGAATTATAATTAGACTAATCCTGCATAATTAATAAGCACAGATTTTTTTTTAATTTGTAAGCAGCTTGAGGAGATCATTCACTTCCTTCTATAAACTGCTAAGTAAGTGTTAAAAAAAATCTGGAAAGAACATGTGTGAAAAGGTATGTTTGATGTCGCATACAAACTCAAACTAGTGTGGAAGATACAGAAGTCAGTATTGAGAAAGGTACATATTTGAAGCCAACATTCAAACAATCAAAAAAATCTCACTCAGAGGATGGGGACTAATTCCCCCTTTGTCTCCTTGTATATAATGTTTTATTCTTTGCCGTCTATCCGTCGGATCTTGCAAGATCACAGAGGCGGGAGAGGATTAAAGTAACCGTATGTTGTATTAGGAGAGATAATGATATTAACACTCCACTGTATATCAAAACACTCTGTGCATGCTGGGTGCTTATAAGCCCCTTTGATGGTATTTGGAATCATTTTCATTTTGGCTGCCAAAAACACCCGAGATCCATCTAGTGGAAACAATTAAGTTCCATTAGTACTGTATCCATTCGGTAATGATTACAATGAAGGGTCCCTCTTTAATGCTGAAGAGTACAGTCTCAAAGAAACGCACGCATCTGTGCGCTTGAAAACGTGAAACTATATAGTTTTACGACCGAGCACGAGGCTCAGTTTTGACCCGGAAAATAAACCAGGGGCAGGAGAGTCCAGGTATGGGTCGATAACTTGTTTGAAATTTTGAGGCAAGGCGGGAATCCGGAAGGCCAAAGTGTGCTTCACAGTCACACAAATCGAGGACAAAGCTAGAAACACAAAGTGGGAAATGCATGTTCTGGCAGGGGGAGTGATCAAACTTTCAAAGAGAGGAGAAATGACAGGCTGGGAGAAAGCAGAGAGGTCCTTGGCCCTCCCACTCTGCAAAGTCACTAAGAGTAGCAGCCAAAAAAGATCGTTAGGCCAAAGGACGGGGCCACTTGAAACGTGCCTGGCTGTCTATCACTGGAATGCAGGTTTTCACAGGGAATGCGCACAACAGCAACTTCCGAAGAAGGGGAAACATTTTCCCAGGTCCGTTACCATATACTTCCTCATTACTAGGCAGCCAACATTTTTTTTTTTTTTTCACAAAGCTAGGACACAAGCTAGCTCAGGAGTGGAGATGAAAGTTTAAATGTTCTTTAACAGTTATTATTTATCTTTGAGAGGTGGGGGTGGGGGGAGGTGCAGACAACAAGGAAGACACGATCTGAAGCAGGCTCCAGGCTCTGAGCTGTCAGCACAGGGCTGAAAGCAGGGCTCAAACTCACAAATGTTGAAATCGTGACCTGAGCCCAAGTCGGACGCTCAGCTGACCGAGCCACCCGGGCACCCCAGAGTGGAAATACAAGTTTAGACGTGCACTAGCCCCTCAGAGGCCTGTGGCCACTGCCAGGAGCCGATGCCAGGGGGTCAGACTGACAGGCGGCTCCTGCTTCTGCCCTGAGAGGCATTCATCTTATTTTTTCTTTTTCTTTTTTTTTTTTAACTTTTTTTTTAAGTTTATCTATTTTTGACAGAGACAGAGAGCGAGCATGAGCTGGGGAGGTGCAGAGAGAGAGAGGGAGGCCAAGAATCCGAAGCAGGCTCCAAGCTGTCAGCACAGAGCCCGATGCAGGGCTCGAACTCACGAACCGTGAGATCATGACCTGGGCCGAAGTTAGACGCTTAACTGACGGAGCCACCCAGGGGCCCGAGAGGCATTCGTCTTAGACCCCAGCTATGGCCTGGGGCTACTGCAGTGACTAAGCAGACTGAGAAAAATATTTTGAAAGCACCTGGAAAGAGTGCAACAATTTTTCTGAGCGAAGCGATGTTATTACTCGGATAGCTTGGAAGCCTAAGACACTGGGATGGGTTTTCAGAGTCAAACCATAGCCTTTGCCTTTGGTTTCCACCTGAGGAGATTAAAATGGTTTGGGGCAGGTTTGTAAAAGCCTAAAAGAAAGGGAGCTGTCTGTGTATCTCGTAGTGACTCAGAAGGAACATAACAACAGCTGGAATAATGCTATTAATAAGAGGCAAAAATTATCTTCGGTCAAAAACTACACGCATGGCCATGGAGATCCCGAATAACACCTTCACCTTTCAAGAAAACCCACTGTAATATAGCGTGCTCGTCTTTCAAACTCCCCACATCCCATTTTTGATGGTCATAGTAGGAAACCTGGTTTCTGTGTAGTCGGGAACGGGTGCGGGTCTGTTTTGCTAAAGCGAGAAAAGGGCTTAATCGTTAAATTCTGACTGAAAGGGAGGGCCTCCCCCCTTCCTCCCTGCAGTGTTGGACCAAGGACGCCACATCCTCTCTGCAGCAGAGCTTAGAGATGGAAAGAGCCGGAAGGTCACCCAGTCAAGCCCCACGTATGGACAGGCAAATGATTTGGTTTTGGTTTTGGTTTTCTTGGCTATTTTCTCCAGCTTTACCCAGCCAATTTCAAAATACGTACCAGGGGGAGAGAGCCGAGAGAAAGCGGTTGTGGCCCATGCACAGTCAGGTTTTGAGACATTCCTGACAACTTATTCGGGAGAAAGAGAAACGACTTTGTGGCCTTTAAACACTAAGGTGTAAAGCAATTCGTTAACAAACCCACATCACTTGTGGCTAATGGGGTTTTTTTCCCCCTCGTATATACATTCCAGGAAATTCCTCTAATTTTACTCTTTACCGGGAAGATCTCCCCCCCCCCCCTTGACTATCACTCCCAGTTTCTTCTCGTGATTCGTTCTGTCTCCATCCCCCTGTCTCCCCAGTTCGTAAATTCAGGACGGCGTGTTGTGCTTTTCAAGAGTCGTGGGGGGGTGGGGGGGAGGCGAGTTGGGAAGAAGGGGTGGCCGGAGCAAAGAAGCCGAGATGATAATGACATCAAAGCTCTACCTCATCTGAAATGTATGACGGCTTGCCTCCAACCGTAGCCGTGAAGACCCACATTCACAGTTAATGCAACCTTCATGCCAAAAAGAGGAAACAAGGAAGAATGTGTAACCTGACAGGTAGCAGGTGGTACATATGGAATTATCATTGGCTTATTAACACGAGGTCGGGTATCATATTAGCCACTTTCAGACTGCATTTGCCAAACCCACATAAAAATATAAAACCAGGTATTTCAGTATTCTGTCACTCCCTTAGCAAACCAGATTTTCTTATATTACTCATAGTAGAGTCAGCCGGCTTTCATTAGAATTTTTTTAAGGTTTTTTTTTTTTTTCCCTTAAACGAAGCACTAAACCTAAATGATATAAGAGAGAAACTAGGACAAAAATCAGGTCAAGAATTTGATACAAAAAGCATCCAGATAAAGCTAATAATATTCCAGAGTGTTGTCAGTATCGCGGCCGATGATGACATTTGTCTAATCTCAACCCGACCCCTAGATCTACATGAGGTCCCAGGAATCAGGTATTATTTCTGATTTTGTTTTTTCATTCAAACTTTGCTGATTCTAAAACCTCTCTTTACTTTCTGGGTAGCACTCACTTTCTGGAAACTTCCAAACCTTAGTACCAAAAATGGAATCTTTCTTTTACATGCCACTAAGAGATTTTTTTTTAATCTGTTCCACTTTTTTTTCACGCAGGGCTGGAACTCACGGACCGCGAGATCATGACCTGAGCCGAAGTCGGACGCTCAACCGACTGAGCCACCCAGGCACCCCCAAAACTCTAGTTTCTTAAATAACTTCCAAACCGATGAAAATCGGTTTTCTTTCTTTAGCCCGGTTTTATGATATGCAGTGTTTTACAAGTCCAGACCATTTCCAAAATTAAGAGTGGATTTTAGGTAATTATCCCTGCCCTTCATTAAATAAGATCTGTTCTTTCAGCCAGGGGAGTAGAATGCGTGCCTTCACAGTACCTTCACTTGAGGCCAGAGAATCACGATGACTCAAATAAAGAAAACCTTTCTTCAGAAAAAGATTGCAAAGGTGTTGGATATCTACAGAGATCCTCAACTTTAATGGTTCAAACGCTCACTTCCTTCACCAGAACAGATATCATTGCCACGTCAAAGTACACAGCACACACACATACACACACACGCGAAAACAGGGTAGCACAAAAAGTGCATAAAAGTTCCATATAGTTCCCAAAACTCTGTTGAGACTTTCAGTGCCATTGGCTTTCTTACTCTCCAAAATGCCTTTGAAGTAAGTGCTGATAAGCCAAATGGACCCACCGCAAGTTCTTTTTGGAACATGGCGGAGAATTCAATGAATGACTAAACTTTTAGCACCATGAGGGGAAGAAAGGCTTGATCATTGACACGCTCAATATTCAGCAATCTGCAAAAACTAAAGACTTGGATTGCCTCATATGAGCCGTCCCTTTCCCCACAGCTTAGAGTTGAGTGTGTGGTTTCTCCCCGTGCGGTAGATAATAGAACACAGTCATTAATGAAAAAAAAAAAAATCACTTCCCTTGGGGAGTCAGCAGCTGACCTGGAAGTAAAACGTCTCAGCCCTTCACTCAGAGGCCACAGGGCCTGTTCTGCTTTCTCAGGGAGCTGCCAGGACTCAAGCGAACAGTAGGACTGGGTCCAGGAGCATGGGAAAACGAGAGCCACAGCTCCCTGGGGAAGAAGCACAGAAGGTCGCACAGCCACGCTGGGAGAAGGGCAGCTCCGTCCAGCCCGGCATTTTCTGCTGACTCAGAACCCAGGGATCCAATGCCAGCTTCTCCCTGGCAAAGCCATCGGCAGGATCGCCACCCCCAGAAACGGCCCAGAAGTGCCTCTGGTCCAGCACCGTCACAGGGAAGTCATCTTGGCTCCTGGATGACTCAGAGCTGATTGGCTGCACATTGGCCCCCAATTGAAGCTACAATTCTACTGTTCCTCCTGATAGAATCCTGCCTTGAAATCTGACAGAACAGGAAGAAGAAGGCCCGTTTTTCTTACCATCCCTCAGCTTGCCAAGGTGATTACAGTTTAGCCATGCTGAGCAAACAGCTAATCCATGGCTAAAGTTCTTTGTTTTCTAAGAAAAAGGAGATTTCCTCACTCCCAGGAACATGACTACATTAAGTTTTCTTTAGATAGTGCAAGTTCATGGGGCGCCTGGGTGGCTCAGTCGGTTAAGCGTCCGACTTCGGCTCAGGTCACGATCTCATGGTCCGTGAGTTCGAGCCCCGCGTCGGGCTCTGTGCTGACTGCTCGGAGCCTGGAGCCTGTTTCAGATTCTGTGTCTCCCTCTCTCTCTGACCCTCTCCCGTTCATGCTCTGTCTCTCTCTGTCTCAAAAATAAATAAACGTTAAAAAAAAATTAAAAAAAAATCACCTTTAGATAGTGCAAGTTCTGAACTGATCAAAATGTGTTTCCACCTCCCTGCTTTGTTAGCCAAGGCCTTGAGTTGGGGGTAAGGGGAGCACTTGAGTTCAAGTTCGAGATAGAGTCAAACTGAAAGGCCCAGGTGTGGTTCGTGGCCTTTCACAGTTGGTCCTCATCTATTTTTTTTACCATTATTTATTTTGAGAGACAGAGAGAGTGCGAGTGGGGGAGGGGCAGAGAGAGGGAGAGAGAGAGAGAATCCCAAGCAGGCTCCGAACCGTCAGCATAGAGCCCAAGGCGGGGCTCGAACCCACGAACCGCAAGATCATGACCCAAGCCGAAACCAAGAATCGGACGCTTAACTGACTGAGCCACCCAGGCACCCCTTGTCCTCCTCTTTAAGCTTATCGTTTTATTAAGAATATATTCTATTTTGAGGCTGGCCAAGATTATGATAGCAAAGCCTTGCTCGGTGAACGAAGCGAGGCAGATGAACTTTTTACACTACGATTTTAAAAAGCGATAATGCAGTTCTCCAAAATTAGCGGACTCCTTTTGGTTTTAACTCGGCTATGTTAACCGGGGCTGAGTGTTTACCCTTCTCCTAATGAGATGACTCACCGAAAAGTGAAGATAAATGTCACCCACTTTTCATGTGATCTATAAAATTAATCTCCCATGCTTATGTTAATACCGATACCGTAGTGTAGGAGGCAGTGCGACCCACAGGATAAAACTTAAGAGGAAAGCAAGCGTGTTCAATTACTGCCTATATTACTGACAATATTTTCACCTCTCTGTTTCACTGCCTACTCTCGGCCCTCGTACACGTTCCCTCACATATCTTCCCTGTAAAATTGGGTATTACCTCAGGGAGATGCTGGGAGAATTACTTAGGTGCTTTGGGAAACAACTTAAAACACCTTTTAGAACTTTCTCGTGAAATAGCAGATATTGTTAATGTCCCTACCGTCGCGGCAGCCTTCGGTAAATAACCATGACACATTTAGCAAATTGTCTTTCTACTCGGTGAAAGACGATCCCACACAGGTAACCCTCCACCCAAAGGGTTCCGTTTATTTCCAGAGAATAAATTACACAGAAGGAGGGCACCATGGATAATAATTAAGTCACCAGGAAGAGATCAATGCTTACACGTCAGGGGTTAAACCGAGAGCTGATTACATCAAGAAGGAATTCATGTTCTGTATTCAGCTGTAAAAGAAACTGGGAGTTCTGTGTTTGGCGTCTGAAACATCTTTCGGAACACTAAATCAATTTAATATCAATAATTGCCAGATATATGCTAGATTAAATGAACCAACACAGATAGCTTTGTTCACAGAGAAAACAGGGCCAAATGGCCTTCATTAGCATGACTAATCCCAAAGTTCTGTGTTTCGATAATCAGATGTCTAAGCCTGAATTCTGACTCTTGCAATATATATAGTTTGGCACAAGACATTATACACCCAGCTATTCTTTGCCTTTCACGTGCATGCAGGATGTCAGAACAGCAAGGTGACATTTATAGCGTCCGTATTAGCCACAACTGCGCCCACTGGTGCTTGGAAACATACCAGACGCACAGAAAATGAGGAAACTGCTCTTCGGTGCAGGGCTGAGGCTTTTCCCAGACCCGTTTCTGGGGTACTTTAGAAACACCTGCTTTGGCCTTGGGAGCCTTAGGGGGACCCTCTTAACAATAGTTTCAAAAACCAGGCCTTTCTTCATAACAACTCTCCAGCAGCCCCATCCTGCCGGTCCCTTTCCTGCCATGATTATAGGACCAAATGGGCCCTGTAACTGAAGGGTTGGTAGTATTTTCACCTCGGACCTGAGAATAGTTCCCTTTTTTTTGAAATTCTAACGTATCTTTTCTCCTTGTGACTTCTCAAGTTTGAAAATTATAACAAATTTTGTCCCTAAACAACCCTGTGAATTTCAGGGTTTCTCTCAGGATCTCTTAACTAGAAAAGAATGGGCTTTTCAGAAAACCAGGGGCGTAGAAAATGAGCTGAGGAAGGTCATCAGAATGACTGGTGTGGGTGGAAACTAGGGAATCGTCAGGGCCCGGCTTCCACCACGGACAATTGGATGTGCAGGAAAATGTTGGCAGAGCACTTAGAACCTTGTGGAAGGGGGCTGTGGACATTATCATTTGTCGGCCCTGGTTTTCTAATCCTCAAGTCCACCCCCTCACCCCCAACCTGCCATTACATCACTCACCTCAGCCAGTCCTTGTGAATATACTTCACCAGCTCCCCTTTGAAGAGTGAGCGAGTGAGAGTGTGTGTGTGTGTGTGTGTGTGCGTGTGCGTGTGTGTGTGAGTGTGTGTACTGCCAGAAACACAGAATAGCTCTTCAGGGCCTAATCACAAGGCGGCCAAGCCTCTGGACAGTCTCCTTTGGAGGTCTGTGAGCCTCAGGTCAGAACAGCTGCCTCTGAGTCATGGTGGGCTGTGGGGCCCCAAATGCCTTCATAGCTGACCTCTTCAGAGCTGAGAAAATACTTAATTTTCATTTCCATGATAGAAAGGAAGTTGTTTTTTGTTTGTCTGTTTGCAAAACCCTTACAACCCATGCAGGGAATTATTTATTTGGAGCAAGGGGGGTTGGGGGCGCACAAGCACAGGAGGGGCAGAGAGAGAGGGAGAGACAGGAGCCCAAGCAGGCTCGCACTGCCAGCACACGGCTGGCTGCAGGGCTCAAACCCACGAACCCCAAGATCATGATCTGAGCCAAAATCAAGAGTCGGCCGCTTCACTGAGCCACCCAGATGCCACAGGGAATGCATTTTAGAGTCAAGGGGGACTGTCCCTAGACTGTGGTTTTGCAAATCACAGACTCCGGTTATGAACGTTCCTGGAGCACAGCTCGTATGCACAAGTACCAGCCATGTCCTTGCAGGCTCTACTCTCCTTTGCTACGTGCGTGTGCACACTTGTGCACTGTAACGGTTCTCTTACTTTCCCCCATGGATACAGCGGCAAAGGATTCCTCAACTGCCCCACCTGGCAGGTGCTCCAAGGAGTCTTGACTCAAACATGCAGTCAGCTCAGAGGGACAGAGAGAGTCCTTCTGATGGGAAGCAAAACCAGCAGGCGAGGGCTCCACGTCCCCAGGTACGGGGCCACAATACAGAGCATGAGGAGGACGTCTTTATCCTCTCCACATGGTAGCCTGGCTGAGAAGTCAAGTGTTTCTGTGAGTTTTCTGGGACCGAATCTGAGGCAGGCTGGCTCATCCACTATAGATGCTATTGCAAAGAAAGGCAATAGCCTTTATTTATTTATTTGTTTGTTTTTGAGAGACAGAGAGAACAGGTGTGTGTGAGGGAGCAGGGGAGGGGCAGAGGGAGAGAGAGAACCTTAAGCAGGCTCCACACTCAGTGAGGGGCCTGACGCAGGGCTGGATCCCACGATCTCGGGATCATGACCTGAGCCAAAATCAAGAGTCAGGTGCTCAACTGACTGAGCCACCCAGGCGCCCCCAAAGGAAGGTGCGGAGGAAACATCATGTCTGGCCTATGAAATCTGTCCGCCCACCCCACCTCTCCCGTCTTTCCAACGTTCTTCTCAAGTCTCGCTAAGAGTAATCCACTAAGCGCTTGGACCGGATGGTGACGGGATCTCTTGAGAAACAATCTGGAGAGGAGGGCAGGCCTGGTGCCTTTGTGAGTGGAACCTCAGCCTTTACACCTTGACTTTGGCAAAGGAAACACAACTTTCTCTCTGGGCATCCCCTTTCTCTGATTCTGAGCAGGCTGTATTAACAGTTTTCATTTAGTGAGAAAGTGTGCATTGTTCCCACTCTCCGTGACACTCACTGACTCCCCCAATGTGTCCCACTAACTCACAGAGGCCTGAGTCCCTTCCACATATCGAGGCTACTTCCTAAGAGATGCGATCACCGTCAACGCTGGCAATAGTTTATTGTTGCATGTAAAATTTGAGAAGCACCCTGGAAAATTCTATTCATAATCTTTGCAGCCATTTACGTTCACCACACTTCCCAGAAGAAATGAGAAGAGAATCGCCACCAGCTCAGAAAACCCCTGAGATCAAGAAGGACGTGCACGTGATCTTTGGGGGCCAGTAAGGAGAGGCAGAAGTCCCAGGGAGAGTTTCAGGACTGTGACGGCTAGCGTGGAGTGTCAACTTGGCTAATGGCTAAGCTCCACTGTCCAGTTATTGAATCAAACATTAGTCGAGGTGTTGCTGTGGAGGTATTTCTAGGATGTGGTTAACATCTGTAGTCAGTCGACTTTAAGTAAAGGCAATTACCCTCACAATGTGGGTGCATCTCATCCAGTTACTTGAAGGTCTAAAGCAAAAACTGGCATTTCCTGGCTAAGACATTCTGCTTCAAGATTTACAGCGCCAACCCCAGCCTGAATTTCTAGGCTGCATATGGGTTTTGGACTTGCTAACCTCACCGCACCAGTCTATGCGCCAACTCATATATACATATACATATATACACACACATATACACACACATACACACATATATATGTATGTGTGTATATGTATATGTATGTGTGTGTATGTATGTCCATGTATATATATATGTATATATATATATATATATATATATTCTCTTATTGGTTTCTCCCGAGAGAGAACTTTTATCATTCTAGAACTTAAAGATGCAAAGAACCTAAAAGTACCAAAGAGTAGACACTTTTCTGCCTGAGTGGATAACTCCGGGGTGAGTTGTCCTATTCTTGGTACACAGTAAGCCTTCTGGGGACATTCCTTCTGAGTGGTACAAGAGGGAGGTGGGGGAGAGGAAGGGGGGAATATTTCTGTGATTCATGCTGCTGTGGCCTTATAACAGTAATTTTTACATACCTGACTGAAAAGTACTCAATTGGAACTTAAACCCTAAACAGAGTGAGTTTACATGACATTGTCGTTATTATGGCCCAGCTACAATCAAATTGTGACAAGTACCATGGACTTTCTTTCCTTCTCTGAGAAATCCCTATATTTCTCTGGAAGAGTTACATAACTCTGATGAGAAAACCTCGTAGAGAATAAAACCTGGCCTTCATGGTCCCAGGACAAGACCAGAATGTGTGTATTCCATTCAATAAAAATAGAAATGGAAGGAATCATGCCTGCTGTATAAAGGACGAAGGCTTGTCCCCTCCTCCCCATGCACCTGTAGCCAGAAGTTTGGAAACTGTCAGAAATGGGTTTCCCCTAGCTTAATGGGAAAAGACATGGGTTAGAATCTGGTAGGGGTGAATGTTATTCTTTAGGATGGATTCAGTTAAGAAAAAAAAAAATACACCGTTAGCATGTATTCCTGAACTCTTTTCCCCACTTTCTTGAGGCTATTTGGCATCCTAGATGCACAGGTTGGGTCTCTACAGGCTGTAGGAAGAGAAGAACCTTTTAGATACCTGGTCATTACCGGCTTAAGTCTCAGTGCTAACTGTGGAAGAGAGAGAGAGAACCCCACAGACTTTTCCCTTGCTCGTTGACCCCTTTCACCTTGGAGATGGAAACTGGAAATGAAGTAGAGATCAAGCCTTCTCCACCACGAAGCAGACCACAATTGGCCAAACTACAAACACACCAGGCAATAGTCCCTCCTTTCCAAGGTGAACCTGCTACATAGGAGGCACCTACTGTACGGAATGCTTAGCAAGATGCCTCCACATCAACACTCGATACACGATCGTTGTTAGTATTATCAGTTTTAATTCAAAAAGAATGGTATGGAGAGAGTTCAACTGGAAATAATACACCTGGTGAGGGAACCCGGTGGGGCCAGGGGTTGGGCCCACTGGGGTTGGCGGTCTACGTGGGCAGAGTTCTCCCCAGGAGTGTTGTGAGATGGGCCAGGGCCCAGATGCTGCAAGCTCACATTCCATCAGTGGGGCTCAAGGCCGAGGGCCCAGGTAGAGTCCATTTAAAAGAGAAGGAAGGAAGGAAGGAAGGAAGGAAGGAAGGAAGGAAGGAAGGAAGAAAGAGAGGGACAGAAGGAGGAAGGAAGAAGGGAGGGAGGGGGGAGGGAAAGAGGGAAGGAAGGAAGAAAAAGAAAGAAAGAAAGAAAGAAAGAAAGAAAGAAAGAAAGAAAGAAGAAAGGAAGGAAGGAAGGAAGGAAGGAAGAGAGAGAGAGAGAGAAGGAGGAAAGAAGGGAGAGAGTGAAGGAGGGAAGGAAGGAAGGAAGGAAGAAAGAAAGAGAGGGACAGAAGGAGGAAGGAAGAAGGGAGGGAGGGGGGAGGGAAAGAGGGAAGGAAGGAAGAAAAAGAAAGAAAGAAAGAGAAAGAAAGAAAGAAAGAAAGAAAGAAAGAAAGAAAGAAAAGAAGAAGAAGAAGAAGAAGAAGAAGAAGAAGAAAGGAAGAGAGAGAGAGAAGGAGGAAAGAAGGGAGAGAGTGAAGGAGGGAAGGAAGGAAGGAAGGAAGGAAGGAAGGAAGGAAGGAAGGAAGGAAGAAAGAAAGAGAGGGACAGAAGGAGGAAGGAAGAAGGGAAGGAGGGGGGAGGGAAAGAGGGAAGGAAGGAAGAAAAAGAAAGAAAGAAAGAAAGAAAGAAAGAAAGAAAGAAAGAAAGAAAGAAAGAAAGAAAGAAAGAGGAAGGAAGGAAGGAAGGAAGGAAGAGAGAGAGAGAAGGAGGAAAGAAGGGAGAGAGTGAAGGAGGGAAGGAAGGAAGGAAGGAAGGAAGGAAGGAAGGAAGGAAGGAAGGAAGAGAGAGAGAGAAGGAGGAAAGAAGGGAGAGAGTGAAGGAGGGAAGGAAGGAAGGAAGGAAGGAAGGAAGGAAGGAAGGAAGGAAGGAAGGAAGGAAGGAAATAATACACCTACCTAGTGCTGACTGGATGTTGACCAGTGATCTGCTTCTAGTTCATCTGAATACTCACAACAATCTTGTGAAACAGGTAGCCATGATATCCCCATTTTACACAGATGGGGAAACTGAGGTATAAAGAGGTAAAGGCACTCGCACAGGGTCCCATAGCGACTGGATGGTGGAGAAGGGACATGAGCCCAGGCATCCTGGCTCCAGAACAGACTTGTTTAACCACAGCTCGAGGGTCCAGCTCCCTACTTCGGGAAAGAGGGAATCGTTGCAATTTCTTTTTTTTTCTTCCTGAAGCATTTTATCACAGTTTATCAGGTGATTTAAAGCACTTAATACACTGTTTATTGAAAGCAGACACTCAATACAGCTATTTATTATATGATTAAGATTTTAAGGCAGGAGAACTTCTCCATTTTAGTATTTATTCACCTTGTTCCTTCAATGCCTTTCTATTGGGTACTTTTTTTCTATTCTGCTTTTGAAACCTTGTAAGTTCTACCCATCTTTTGGGACACACACACACGTCCTCTCCTCTATAAATGCCGATCCTTCAGTCCACGGTGTTGTTCTCTCCTTGGCATATCTACACATATCCATGAGGAAAATAACACTGGTCCTGGGCCTCCTTCACAGCTCCTTCCTCCTCCACCCCACCCCCCGAGAGCTGGGCCTTACCTAGATCCAGATAACTAGTGGGGAGAAGAGTAATGGAAGGACTGTGTTAGGAAGGGCTAAGGTTTGGGGCACCCGGGTGGCTCAGTCGGTTAAGCGTCCAGCTCTTGGTTTCAACTCAGGTCATGATCTCATGGTTCAGGGATTCAAGTCCTGTGTCAGGCTCCATGCTGACAGCATGAAGTCTGCTCGGGATTCTCTCTCTCTCTCCCTCTCTCTCTCTCCTCTTCCCCAGCGCCCTCTCTCTCAAAATAAATAAACAACTTAAAAAGAAAAAAGAAAGGACTAAGGTTTATGAGAAAGAGAGAGAGAGAAACAGAGACAGAGAGGGAGAGAGGGGTAGAGGGAGGGAAGGGAAGACGGTGAGGACTTGAGAGAATGGACAACAGCAGTGAATATACAGAACTCATGGCGGCCAAGGACGGGAGAGGGATGGAGAATAAAATGATGAGGCAAAAGCTTATGAATTGAATTCCCTTTCATTACTTTACTGTTCCTTAAACTATGCCTGGAAGAAAATGAATTACTTGCAATTACTTTTAGCTGCTGAAAGGTTTGGATGTGAGACCATGCGGAGACAGGCACGCACAGACTTTTGGTTTTATTCACACTACACTCCAAGGCTCGGCCATGGTCATGGGCACTGCTGGGCTGCACCACTCACGGAGTACTTAATCTTATGCTGACTCACACTGTGTCAAGTAGGGTCAGAAACACCAGTGCTGGAAGACCTGGGCTAAGGTCCACCACTTCAAAGCTGCGTGACTTTCGGGAAGTCGCTGAGCCACTCTGAGCCTCACGAACAATTTCTGTCTATAAGAAGCAACGGGGACAGTACGTGTGGAAGCGTGCTGGGAGTCATCGAGTGCTACCTACACGTTACTTGTCGCTCAGTGCCTAGCAGGGACTCATTAAAATCTTGCCGATTGACCAACCGATTGATTAACTCTCTGGCCAGCTTCCTTAAGAGTTTTCCTCATTCAGTTGAGAAACAGGATGGCCATTTGTTGTACGACAAGCAACACCAGAGACAATCCACTCGGCTCTGCAGCAGCTGAGGCCAAGAGATGTTTTAAGCTTATAAATTCACTTGTGAACACAACTTCTGCCGTTTAATGAATTTCACCTTGGTTGGGACGATGAAATTTGTCAAAAGAAAGGACGATGTCACGTTGGCTAAGTGCACATTTGAGCTTGGAAGAACCCGGATGCCAAAGAATCTGAGTGCAGATGGCAAGAACACTAGTCCCCACCTGCCTTGCCCCACCAGCTCCGGACTAAGATTTTTGAGAAACACCTCAGGGCTTCCCTGACCTCATGAAAACAAAAATGACTTGAAGTTAAATACAGTTGAAGCGAATGAAACTTCAAGCCACATTTTATTGAAATTCTCTTCATTGTCAGCCGACATTTTCAATTTCCATTTCCCTGCCTCAGCCCATTTTGCCATAGAAACTTGGATGTTTTCATTGAACAGCAGCCAGTGAACATTGGACTGAAGGGGCACACTATAAATTTGGAAAAATAAATAAATGCTTCAGAACTTCCACTTGAAAACCACAGCTAAAAATGAAATCAAATCTGACCCACCCCTTTTCTTTTAAATTGTGGGAACAGACTCAGTCTGCCTCAATTTTTAAGCCCATATTAAATTTTATATAAGCACCTTGGAGATCAACGCATGGCCTGGTCTAAAGAAATTGTGGAACTTTTGACTCATACAGCAAGGTTGGGATGACTTGAACCAGAAGGTATCATCCCTCCTCCACCATATTCCTTAATAAACATGTGTGCTTAAAAAATAAAAAGGGAAGAAAAATCAGTTTATGGGCATAGAGAGAATAATTCACTCCAAATTGCTCCTTTGATGAATGTGGACAAAAGAACAAAATTTGTCACCCAGCTAATATTACCGTCAATATTTTGTCCAGCTACATTCCTTCCAATTTAAAAACAGTTCAATATCCCTTTTACCTTCAAGTAGCAGCACTTAATAAACAGTGATGGATGGTTTTTATTTTTGTTCGCATTTCAGTCTTCCCTGCTTCTGTTACAAGGGGACTATTTTGCTTGGGGGAAATGTAGATCTTCAGTCTTTCTTGCATTGACATGCATCCCTCAAGGAAAGACGGCCATATTTAATTCATAACCCCCATCGGCTACACAAACATACAACTTCCCATCAATTAGGCAACACAGAGATGTTGTTAAAAATCAATGAGCTTATTATTAAATATATTTTTTTCATGTAGCAATAATAGTTATTGCCACACTATTGTTATTACTGCAATGCCAGCTGTTTAGGCAGCTTTCAGAGAGTTTGATTGGTTTTGATGTTGCTCACAAGGCATTCTATGAAACAAGGGATCGGGGTGAGGCTTTCCTGTTCTGTCTCCTGCCTTCCCTAGAAGCCATCAAGAGAAAAGGGGGAAGGAGTGCTGTAGGGGAAGGAGCCCTGGAATGTTGGCAGAAGACCTGGGTTCCAATCCCCCCTTCTCCACATAACTAGCTGTATGACCGTGGGTAGACCCCTTCTCTCTCCTGGGGTTCAGTTTCCTCATTTTTAAAAAGGAGAGGGCCACCTACAGGATCACTGAGGGCCCCTCCATCCCAAAATTCAGGATTGTTTCATAACTTGTTTTACCAGCAAACAAAACAGGAAGAAACGGGTACAGTTCAGCAGTTCTCAATCGTTCCTTTTCAAAAGAATCCCGATTTAAAAAAAAAAAAAGACGGAGACAGAGTGGGGTTGGGTGGGGGGCGGTGGGGGACACTCCTGAATCTGGAACAGACGTTAAATTGATCCGAAGACCAAATATGCCCATATCTGTGTTTTCATCCTCGTTGTGTGTTTATTAAAAATAATTTTGATATTTTGACACATGCCACTGACTGTGGGAGCCTCCTGCCTGCAAACAGAGATGTTAAAACCGTGCCAGCACATGCAAAGGTTAAAAACAACATTGCACAGATTTTGGCAACCACACCATGTGCTGTCTGGCCGCAGCTGATCTGAACTGAGTCCCCCGTAATTACAGGAGAAGGTGGAACAGGTTTGCTGCTAATTGGAAAATTCTGCAAATGGCAGCACTGAAGAAAATTGACAGTCGTTAGAATATTAGCAAAATGAGAGTACTGATTAGTAAAAAGCTCAGATGCAGATTTTTTTTTTTTTTTTTACTGCCGGATTCTACTGGCAAATTGATAATAAAAGCTGAACTTAATAATAACAGCTGTTATTTGACCTGCTAATATTTTTTTTTAATCTGTTGCTGTTCCCAGACCAATAACACATAAAAAAAAAAAAAGGTCTGTATCCACTGTTGCAAAATTATTTTGAATCCCAAAAGGTGTATTCAGACTTCAGACTCAGTGAAGGAAAACTGCTTCAGGGACAACCCATCTACAGGCACATCCTAATGAAGGTACGTTCACCTGAGAAGCCGTCGCGTCATCTTGCATTTGCCATCTTCCAGCAGGTCTTGGTGGACATGCCAGGGTGTTACACGTCTTTTCAGAACTGGGCCCGAATCCTACCTCTAGGACACTTCAAATCTGTGACTGGTGGGGCGCCTGGGTGGCTCGGTCGGTTAAGCATCCGACTCCTGATTCCGGCTCAGGTCAGGATCTCATGGTTCGCGAGTTCCAGCCCCACGTCAGTCAGGCTCTGTGCACGGACCGCGTGGAGCCTGCTTGGGATAGTCCCTCTCCTCTGGCTCTCTCTGCTCCTCCCCCGCTCATGCCCTCTCTGTCTCTCTCTCAAAAAAAATTAAATACATAAATAAATAAATCTGTGACTGGTAAAAAGAAAATATCAAAGTTAACTTATTTTTCACTTTAAAGTGAATGGGAAAGGAAATTAGACGTTGTCAGACAGGCCATGAGGCTCCTATCAGCACTGAGCTGGTTCCAACTACTGCAGGCAGGGAAATACAGAGGGGGGAGGGATTTGGGAATATACGTGTTAATGAGAATTGTGGCCATGAATCGATGGACTGTTCAAGACTGTGACTTCACCACACGTAGTTCCATATTATGTGGACACACATGGATAGGCCCAGAAGACCTCCATTTTGGTACGGTCTTCTTGGCTGTATGGCAATGTGGGTCAAGAATCTTAAACCCACATATGGCCTTTGACCCAGCAATCGTATTTTAAGGGTTTGTGCCAAAGAAAGAGACTTGGAAATGCCTAATGCTCCACCTCCAAAAGATATTCCTTGCATGCAGCATTGCTTAGAACAGCGGAAACCACATTTGTCCTGAAATGAATCATTGTCTTTGATATACAGAAGAATTCTACATAATTATCTAACATATCCTGTAGAATATTTAATGACACTGAAAGATAGTCTAGTAAGTTTAAAAAAAAAAACAAACCAGACTACAGAAGAGCCAACATAGGATAATCACTCTTTTTTTAACTACAGAGAAACAAGAGCGGAAGAGGGCTGGCCAAGGGGATTGGTGGTTATTCCCGGCTGGTGAGCTCGCGGGTCGTTTTCATTTTATTCTCTTTTGCCTGTCCGTGTCCTCGAAATTTTCAAGAACGATCACATGCTGTTTCAGTCGGAAGAGAACGTATGCATTATTTTTCGGAGAAAAAGAATCTTGAGGCTTCCCGTTGTTGTTTTAAGCAAAAATTCAATCTGTGACGGTGGGAACCAACAGCACTGCTGAAAGCCAGGTTGGGTTCTCTGCTGCCTTACACAACGTGAGCCCACCTTCCATCAAAGTCAGGAAAAGGGTCAGCTGAAAGCAGATCTTAGAACCCCGCGTGAAGAACTGGCCTGCTCATTATGGTTAATCACACACACACACACACCCCTTTTTTGATAGGCACCTGTTCTCCAAAAATGCAGGTAGGTCAGCAACACTCTAGGCCCACATACAGACAGATTTCCTGTTACGACTTTGGACTTCACACTCTGCTAATTTTGCCATTTCCTTCTGCCCTTATTATGGTAACGCAGAACCTCCCTTATTTTGAATCAGTGCAGGAGGGAGTCATTGCCATTTTCAAGTTTTATCTAGCCGTTAGTCTAGGGGGATTGGAGGGGAGTCCGGGGGTTGGACCCAAATCCAGCCCACAGCCTCACAAAATACACCCCGTTCTTGCACTATAACAAGAAAAGTTCGCTCCCAACCAGACGCGGTCGCGCTGCACAGGGCCCTGTTGACGGATCTCTGCATAGTTCACCCTCAGCAACAAAATATTAGCGGCTTGAGCTCTCACAACACTCCCTGCACTTGAACATCAGCCAAGAAGTTGAGTGAGGCTGAAGCCTTTCGGAGCCGGCCTTACAGCGCATGTACGTTTGCAAAGATAGACGCGTTGCATTTCTTAACAGGTCGGCTTTTTAAAAAAATTCGCATTAACATCCTACAGGCGCTGTGGCCAAAAACATAGAATTCCAAAGGCAAATCCCCCAAGTTCAAGCGCTGCCAGAACTGGTCCGACTAGGCTCTGCCCGGGGACCGTAAACTGCCAGTTTCTTCCAGCGAGGAGCACAAAGCCCACGCCATTAGTTTCAGCCACAGGACCAAGCCACTTTCAAGCTGCTTCTCGCCAGGAGTGTGGGTGGGCAGCGGGCAGGATCCCAGCGCGACAACTAGACTCAATTGACTGTAACCCGGAGTTTTTTTCTAAGCGGCTGTTTTGGACGGTGGCACCCAGGCCCCCCATCCTTCCTTCTCTCCAACAGTTATGCATCAGGAAAACAAAGCGACGAGGAGGGGGAGGTGGGGTGTGGCGGCAGCCAGTGTGTTGCCAGATACAGTTAAGGGTGGAGAGGGAGGGAGGATTGGAAAGGGGGGTAAAAATCAAGTCACTTTCAATCAAGTGTCGCACCTTTAAATAGTGGTTAAATCTTTGCATTATGCAGCTCATCCCTTTACAACATGGGGTTCCCTTAGAGAATTCCCTGTTTACACTGGGAATTCCTCCAGGGCCACATCAATAAAGCTGAACAGATGTCAGGGTGGGATGCCAGCGGCAGTGGCTGTTGTCAGGGGTACTGGGGAGGGAGGCACAGAACAATGAGAGAGGCATCTGCTACACAAAGCCCTCACGCGTGGGTCAGGTTCTGCCAGTGTGTAGAGATTCCACCCTACCCTTTGTCTGGGCACATTGCCTTTCTTGTTTCTCGATGACAAGGGTTGACACATGTCACCGGCCCTATCAGGAGTGTTATTTGTTTGCCACTTGCATATGCACCAGCGTTTCTGACCTCCCCCGCATCTCCGCAGAATGCAGCGAGCAATGCTGAAACTCTCCAGCGCTGCCCCAATCTACAATTTCATTATGCACTTTGAGTGGAAAGTGGGATGTAGATGTCCTTCTTTTTAATTAAAAACATGATTGATGAGACTTAACTGACAGTAGGAAATGCAATTTAAATATTCCTTAAAGAGGCACTAACCCTGTTTGTGTGGTGAGGGCTGCATTCTGCCTCCAAAGTTGCAACCAGCGGGAGAAAGGAAATTAAAATAAAAGCCCCGTTCAAGTCCGCTCGGCTGTGGAAGGGTGGTAACGGAAGCCAGCATCTGCAGGCTTGTAACCAGAAACTTCTGCACATTAGGAGCTAATGTGAGGTGTTACTCGGTAATGGTAATGTTCAGTGTGATGAAAGGCCGCAGATGAGTGGAGAAGACGACGATATGCAATCGTGTCAAAGCAAAACACAACTACTTGACCGTATTGCTAAGGGACAACCGGCTTCTAAAAGACCTTCTACCACAACTCCCCCATTTGCCGCCTCTACAGAAGTGGTTTTTGCCTTCGCTGCCGTGTTGCTGGGTTCCTCAATCCTTGGCTCCTCTCTTGAGCTCTTTTCTGTACGCTGTCCTTTAAATACGTGCATTTTAAGGAAAGTCCTGGATGCCCCGGGGAAGGTTCATCTCCAGCCTGGACTCAGGCTGCGGCACTAAGGCAAACAGGAAAGCGTTCACAATTCTGTTTTAAAGGCCTTCTCAGATTTATTCCCTCGGTGACCGCTAAGTTATTAGGGAAAATTACGTGAACCACAGGATGCGGTAATACACAAATCATGGGAACCCCAAAACGCAATAGTCGGAGTAGGTTTTCCCAATCACAAGGCCTTCGCGTTGATATTTTCAGTCTAGAAATAATGGGCGACGTCGAATCTTGGTCTGTACCAAAATAGCGTTAAGCTAAACACCAACGACGATAGCCGTTCAAAATGTATTTTCAAAATCAATCTGCCTTCTTTTTCTTGGTATCGTTTACAAAGGGACTTTTTTGTTGTTGTTTCCGGACGTTTGTTTTGTTTCGCTTTGTTTTCCATGGAAATAGTTATTTTCTGAGAAACAGCAACTTTGGGTCAAAAAAAAAAAAAAAAAAGAGACTTTTTCCTAAATGTATATGGAAGAGTAGCCGAGTCTGTGCCATGGAGCCTACTAAGAGTCTGATCTTTGTATGTTGTTTGTGCCTAGAGATTTTATTCTATGTCGTCAAAATCCCCCAAAGAGCAGTAGATACCACACAGTATAGATCTTTTCCACTTAATTCCTAATTAAGGACTGATAAAAAAGAAAAGCTTTCATTGAAACGCCTGGATTAGAGGAAAACAATTGGAGTTGATTTTTGGTGAGTATTTAACTAGCAAAGGTTAATTAGAATTGTAGCAATGAGATGTAAAAGAACAGATTCTGATCAATTGATTAATGAGATGTCAGAAGGTACAAGAATTCACCTTTGGGAGAAACATATTAAAAATGAAATATATTTGCAAAGCCATAATGTCTTCCCTCTTATTGGGTTTATTAACACTCGCAGCAGCTGTAGATGCTTTTCCGTCTATGACAAGGTACAGAAAATTATGGCCCCCAAATCTACCAAAAGTAGCACCAAAATATTCCAGTTTCTCCTAACACCCATAAAAGTTCACAGAGGCTCTAGGAACAGGGCAAAATCTCCAGCAATCCCTTTCTCCGTCCCTCTCTGCCTGTCCTCCCCCCCCACCCCCCCCCCACCCCCACCTATTCCCTTGGCTTTATATATTCAGATTAATTTAAAAGATAAGTGGTTTTGAAGTTCTGGATTTGAAATTATTAAAATAGGGCATGTTATGCCCATTCTGGATTTATTGATTCATTAGCCCCACGTCAATTTCACTGCCGACAAGGGCGATGGGGTAGGGAATGGGTCTCCCCAAACGTTTTTCCTTTCTCAACTGATGGTACCGGTGAACAGACACATCTCCCTGTTTGTGGCATAGATGTTCTTTGTCACAATAAACCACAGTATATTATGTTTATATATGTCCTTCAGGCATGTCACAACAGTTTGGCATTCTGAGCGGCTTTACCACTGTGTACATTAAATAGTCATGTAGTTACATTAAACAGTGGGGAGTTCACACTTCACAACCACTCAGTGTTTTAAAACAGATGTGGGCTGTCTGTTGTCAGACGCTGGTGGAAAAGCTCAGAAGGATCTTGGTGGGAATCTCCAAATGATTGAGGGCTCCCCAAATTTTCCACCCAAGTTCCCTCATCCCCACCCCGGCCTAGAGGGTGTGGGTGCGAGAGATTTGGGGGGAAACAGATGAGACAAGAAGGTGGGGGAAAGCAACAACTCTTATGTCTTATAGTACAGAGATCTGAAAAAAAAAAAAAAAAGAATTCAGAATTCGGAATAGTTTGTGGCATGGAATATTTTGAGCGGGGTGGGCTTGCCGGGGTGTCGTGGGATTTACTGACAGGAGAATTTTTGACAGTTGATGGACAGATGAATTCCGTCATGGAAGCGTTAGTCGAAAGCGGCAAGGCCAGATGGAAACTCACAGCTTGTCTTTAATATTAATTTTCTTTTTTTTCAGGAGATCAGAATTCCCTAATTCCCTAAAATGTTTCAATGCATCTTGAGGTATTATTTTTCAGATGCCTTTCTCCACCTACTCTTAGTAAGAGTGTTCCTTTGTGTTAATGTTATTTTTCCTCCCTTACTTTGAAAAAGAAAAAAAAAAAAAAAGCCTGGTTCGTTCTTTCTCTCTTTCTTTCTGTCTGTCCGTCTTTCTTACGGGAGTCTAGTTGTACAGCTGTTGAAATTCTTCCATCGTTTCCAGTAAATAGGGAAGACACATATCTTAACCTCATAAGATGCTAAATCTAAATAGGAGAAATGCTCCCAAAGCGGTTGTGACTTTGCACCGTGATGACTGAACAAGCAAACAATAAGATTTTCTTTGTGGCCGAATGGGAGACGGAACTCTTCATGCTTTCAGGGAGTGGAAGGGGCCATTGTTTTTAGGGTGTCCATCTCCTGGATGGGAAGAAGTCATCTACTCTGTTCCGGGATGCAGTTGGGACTTGCTTACTGACTGAGTGGTGTTACACAGGTCACTACACTGGCCTGGCCCTCGTTGTCTTCCCTTGTAAACTACGGTTGGTATCGCAAGGAGGCAGCGAGGCCCAAGTGTCACATCTCCCTTTAGGACACTCCAAATCTTCTGAGGGAACGCCGAGTACTCATACCCAAAAGTCACAGACTGTGGCTTTCCTCCACTCACCGCCGAGCCCCTCAGAGACCGAGGCAGCCCCTCCACAGGAGCTCAGCGAGCAGGGACAGCACCCCACCTCTACTGTCACCTTTTTCCTTCTGTTGCGCACGAAACACAACTGCCATGCATTTCTCTGTCACGGTGACCTCCCTCTTAAGACAAATATCTAAACATTTAAAACTAAGTGACCCGGGGTGACATTCTATATTCTACCAAAACAAAGCTCAAATGCTCCTAACGTTTCTGTTCTATGATCTTTTCCCCCTAGTTCCTTTATGTTACATCACTGGATTCACTCAGGTTGAGAACATTACTTTAGAACTCAGACATACTTCTTCTATGTCTATGTATTGCCTATTTGCCTAACATTGTTTCAAGTTTAATGTAAAAACATGAACGTGGGACAGCTTCCCCCAGAGTTTCCTACACATCACTTTGGTTGTATGTCAGTTCTGTGTGTGTGTGTGTGTGTGTGTGTGTGTGTGTGTGTGTCCGGACACACACATGTGTTAATAAGTTAGTCTTGGTCAACCAGCAAAACCTTTTACAATTAATGTAATGAAAACATTTAGCTACACAAAGGAACTCAAAACAAAGCATTGGATTGTGGTTTGTTGGCAAAATGAAACAGAGACCTCCCTACATAAGTTCAAAGACAGTTTCTGTGTGTCTCAGGAGGGGTGAGCAGCAGTCATGAAACCTCGTGCAGGAAGCTGTCACCATACCCTGATGTGTCCCCACTATGTAGTCAGGGATGAGTCACTTAACTTTGTTCTTTCTCCTTAACTGTGAAGCAGAGAAAAGTTTATTAACCCAGACAAGAGAGATAGAGTGAACACAAATACCTTTAGGTTGTTTAGGGTTCCAGAGGACAGAAAGTAGGAGCGGTGGGCAGGATTTACCAAGGACTAGATCTGGCCCATTAGGAAAAAAAATTTGGCTGAAGTGTAACACTGCTCAAAATCACGTTTGGTCCCCTTGTGACCCGATTTCCCCACCATGATAACTAACCCATTGTCCAGAATTCCTTAAAGATAATCACTGTGTGACTTTGCAGTTTCGCCTAGATGACATCTAAGCCCCTTGTAATTAAAAATACCTATATTTGATGATTCTAAGACACATAGCTAGACAATGGGGTGTTTCACAAAAATACCCGGAAGCATCCTCACGAAAGAATAGACTATTAAAACTGAAAGAGACCTCACGGGGTGGGGGGACTCTAGGCAGTCCCTACACCCCCATGAAGGCGGTCGCGGACCCAGAGACAGCAACAACCTACATCTGAAGAGTATCATACAACCTCTTTTGAGCCTCACAGCACCCTTCTAAGGTGGAACTCACGAGCTACACATTTTACTGTCATTGAAATCAAGGACAGGGAGGTTACATGGCTTGCCTAAGTCCAGGCAGCTAACAAGTGGAAGAACCGAGTCTGGAACTCTGAGCAGCTTCCGTCCTGAGCTGTCCCCTCTGTCCCTGGCACTTCTCTTTCAAGGACCCGTGAACATTTCTCTCTCAGTGTCCGCGTTCCCGGCAGCATCCCAGACATATGTGTTACAAATGATTAGCCACAGAGAACCGCTAACTAGACACAGAAAGGAAACTCTGTGGTCATGACGCTCCGTCCTTTCATTTACAAAAGGAAACTGAGGCTTGGAGAAGTCGTCATTCAGCAGGCCACCTGAAATAAAAACCTTGATTTAAAAAAAAAAAAAAAAAAAAGAAAATCTTGATTTCTGCAGGGTTCCTCAAAGACCTTAAAATAGGCACCCGCCCCCTTGACCAGGCAAGTAATGATTTAAACCAGGTGAGTGCGAGAATGATTTCATACATTGCATTTTGCATGTGCCTCTGGAGGGAAGGCATGTGTAATACGTATATGGAGAGAGACCCCCAACCTCCATGGCCTCCCCCTTCTCCCACACATGGTAGACTAGTAAATGTTTGCTAGCTATTTGTAAGGCTGACAGCAGGGATAATTTTTCCCATGTGCCAAACAACTTCATCCTAAAGGAAATATTTTGCTCTGGCGAGATTTAATAACAATTATAATGATACTTTATATTTATATAGCACTCTATCTCTAAAATATTTTTTCAAGCCTTATTTTATTGGTGAGTTGATAGGGTGTGACAGCAAACCTCACGGGTATGAAGAGTGGTGTGGCAGTAATGGCCGGGATACAGGCCACTCCTCGCCAGTCCCTGGGGCTCTCCCTTCCCCATGCTTCCCCAGCTACCGAGCTGGATGACAACTGGCATCCCCAAAGTCATTACTGCACCCCCTCTTTTTCACTCACTTTCCTCATCTGAGATTTTGGCGGGGGGAAGGGGGGAGGAATGGGACAACAACACAGGAGAAGCAAAGGAGTCTGGGAAAGGAAGGGGCAGTAGAAACCGTAACTCCTCTATTACCTGACCCCTTAGTCTGTGCCTTATGCCATAGAGAAGTATTAAAGACACCCAGGTTGACCAGAAGGATCCAACAACAGTCCCAGACCATTGGCTGCTGATAGAGGGGCCAGACTCCATCCACACTGCCCATTGGTTCTGTCTCCTTCCCTTCTTTACAAAACTCCCCACTCTCACCTATGCATTGCTTATAAACACTCCAACTTGTTAAACTTGTTAAAATATGGTAGGGGGTTTCCAAAGTCAACCATTTCCATTCCTAAGATGGCCTGGGGTTTTAGTCCACATGGCAGCTAAATTATGGATCACTTGTTGATTCAACAAATGTTTATTGAGTAACTATTATTTGCTACGACCTGTGCTAGAGACTGGAAATAGAAAGGGACTTACGGTCCAACAGAGGAGATGAACACTGGAGACAAAACTGTAAGATGGTGTGTTTAGACCCAAGACAGAGGGGAGTCCACGTTGCAGTAGAAATGCTTAAGAAGAACAATGGACTTCGTCGGGGAACACAGAATAGTCCTCAAGCATACCTGCCAGTTTGAAAACTAGACTTTTTTTTAAAGTTTTATTTATTATTTGTTTTGAGAGAGAGAGAGAGAGCACAGGGGAGGGGCAGAGAGAAGGAGAAAGAGAATCTCAAGCAGGCTCTGCACTGCCAGCACAGAGCCCAACGCAAGGCTCGATCCCCCATAAGATCATGACCTGAGCTGAAATCCAGAGTTAGGCACTCAACCGACTGAGCCACCCAGATGCCCCCAAAACTAGACTGTCAAGAGCCACCTCCAGCAACCTGTATTCTAATATAACCTTTCCCCAGTTGAATTTGGTGTGTGTCTGAGAGGAACGAGGTCTAGTTAGATGGTAAGCTAAATTAGACACCTCTTTTTTTTTTTAATATTTTTTAACGTTTATTTATTTTTGAAAGACAGAGAGAGTGTGAGCAGGGAAGGGATGGAGGGAGGGAGACACAGAATCCAAAGCAGGCTCCAGGCTCTGAGCTGTCAGCACAGAGCCCGACGCGGGGCTCAATCTCACGGACCACGAGATCATGACCTGAGCCGAAGTCAGACGCTTAACTGACTGAGCCACCCAGGTGCCCCTAGACACCTCTTTTTTGAAGAATGTACAATTCAGTCACCTACGTATAATGCTGGCACATTGTCCGTCCTCAGTCTGCGGAGCAAAAGAAGCCCACAAGAAAAAGAGGTGTTTCCAGGATGGGGCATAAATCCTACTATGTTGCTAAACATTCAGTTTCAGAGAAACTGATTGACATACAACCAATTTGTATTTGATACAAATAGGATCAAACCCTATTTGTATGATATTGTTTGGATATCATACAATATAGGATATTGTTGGGAGACGTTCATAGGATACTGTTGTAGGATATTGTTGGGAGACGTTCATAATTTGCAGTTTTGAAAATTGGTGACAAAAAATATTTTCATTTTAAAAACCAGGTAACTAAAAAGCCTTATACACGGGCCCATGCGCTAACCACCAGGTACGGGAAGAGTATAGGCTTCCACTACGTGACAGTAACTCTGGGCACTTACTTGGGCATATGTGCACTCTGCAATTTGACCCTGTGAGCGGCTTGCATTTCATGCCTATTAAGTGCCCATGCTTCGATCCTGAAGGATTCTTTGGAGGGACACAGTAAGTGTCCTAGTACTTGACATGAGAAAAATATAATATATAGTATATAACATGTATCATACATAATTATATATAAGATATAGAACATAATAAACTCCATAAATGCTTGTTGGATTGATACACTTACTAATATATTCAATAACTGTAGCTGCTCCCTTTCTAGCCCTCTTGGATTTGGGAAGCAGTTCTGACACAGTAAAGAAGAGTCTAAAGCCATCTCCCCTCCCTTTGCTTTCCTTCTTGTATTCTGAGGCTTCCCCACACCCCTATTCTCCTTCCCTTTCCAGGGCTGAGCTCTTTATTACCTGGAGGTTCGTGGGTCCTTAAATAGTCTGAAAATTGGTTCACCCCAGTCTGGCTCGGGATTGAGAGAAGCTGCAAATTCCTCTATCCAGAGAAGAGAAAGTCTTCAGGCTGCAGCGTCGTGGAAATACACTGTTTTCCTTTTCGCTTTGCTGGGAGGGGCATTCCTCCAGCGCTTGGGGGGTTTTCAAAGCCTTTTACAGTCATTAGTGGACTGACACCACATCCCTATGGGGCTTATCCCCCTTTTAGAGAGGCTCCGTGGAGATTAACCGCTGTCTAAGGTCACCCAGGGCAGAGTCTAACCCCTAGCCCCCTCCTCAGGCAGCTTCAGAGATACATATATGGCAAAAATCATTCTGGAAATAGAAACTGAAAGCCTTTTCTAACTTGACCTAAGCCTAAATTGGAGATTCTACACATACCTTCTATCTTTGATAATTAAGTGAGGAGGTGGGGGCTGGGAGGGCCAGAGCAACTGCTCTGTAAAATGAGGAGCACTGCTCATGCCCGGTGACCCCCCCCGCCCCCCCACTTCCCAGCTCAGCGGCCGCGTCCCCCTGGGGCCACAGAACTTAATGACTATTGTGTGTGCTCTTTCAGTGGTCAAAGGCTGCTGTGTGGACTTTTGTGTTTGGGAAATGTTTCCTAGGCGAGAACGTGGTAAGTTGCGTGTGTTTTAAGTCAGTGAAGGGGTAACTTCCTCGGGCACAGGGTTTTTCTCCACGAAAACTCGAGTTTACATCCATGAGTAACTTCATAGGACTCTTGTCTCTTGAAGCCTAGCACCTTGCCTCCCCAGCTGTGTAGGAGCTGAACTGGACTAACGGCCAAATATTTGTTTCTTTTGTAGAATAAAACTGTTCAACTAGAGTAGAACTCCAGAGGCCACCCAGTGGAAACACCTCATTTAAGACCGAGGTTTCACGGCTCCTAATTCACTGTCCTTTTCTCTCTACTATCTTGAAAGCAAAGAATCTCGTATGGGGTTGCCCGTGACTGCTTTAGTTCTGGAGACCTAGTCCACGGGTACGTGACAACACTCAGCCGCTTACAATGGAAACCTCTGGGTTTATCTGGGAAGCTGGACAGCCCCAGAAAAAATACAGTTCTTCCTGAAACACCAAAACACCACGAAAGAAGCCTACGGTAATCTGGAATGTTCTTCTCCTCCTTCCCATTCCTTGGCGGAAATAGAGCAGAATAGGACACTCGAGGATCCCCATGACTGCCGTGATATCCGGAAGGATCACAAATGTCCTTCACAGCTTTCAAGCAGAGGAGAAAGATCTAGGGGAGAACAGGGCTGCAGGGTGCTCCAGACTCATGGCCCTGGGGCCACATGCAAATAGACCCTTGTTCCCCTTTGAAAAAGGGCTTATCTGTGTGAACAGATAAGCTGAGAAAAGAGGACGTCTTCATAAAAAATTCATCCTCTTAAAATTTTTAAGTGACGTTAAGCATTTGTCATTTGCTTGGTTCACAGTGGGCACTCTACAGGGGTAAGAGAAAAGCTGATGGCCAGGTCCAAGCCCTCCAAGAAACCACAAGCTAATGAGAGGAAAAGACACAAATGACAGAGAGGTAGAAAGAAACTTATAACGTGTCTAAACAACGGTGTCACCATTCAGCTGAAGTTAACTGTCCTCATCTCTAAACTCCCAAGAACATCTCCATCCTGCTTCTCTTTAGACCTCCAGTCGTTGCCTGCTATAGACAGTTCACTCCTCATGGGTATCAGTTTTCTCTCCCCTGACAAGACTAGAAGTTTTTGCAGGCAGAGGTCAAAGGATGCTGTTTGAGTCACCCTTAGCATCTAGCATAGGACTTTGTACATGGCCGGCCTTGTGTATAAATATATATATATATATATATATATATATATATATATATATGTATATGTATATTTATAATTTATATATTATATATAACATATATTTATAAATATATATTTATGTATTACATATATTTATAAATATATATTTATGTATTATATATATTTATATTTATAATTTATATATTATATATAATATATATTTTTATACATTTATATATATTATATATATTTATAACATATATTATATATAATATATGTTATAAATATATATTTATATTTTATATATTTTATATATTTATATTTATAATTTATATATTATATATAATATATTTATAAATATATATATTTATGCTTATAAATATATATATATATATTTACATTTATTCAAATATGTATATATTCTTAAGTGCAGTGTTATATGCAGCCAAGGAGCCAGGACCTTAGTGGTATGCTTTTCCAGGCCCTCTGATCCAGACTGCGGGTCCTATCACCTGCATGATTCCAACTCTCTCTTTGTCATAGGCCCAGTTTGTCAATATTCTTCTGCTGTGGCCCCAAAGTTGAGCTCAATACTTCTGCCTTATTTCACACAAATTGCTTTTGGGCAATATCTCCCCTTGTTCCACATCATGAGGTGGTTGAGATCAGAAAATTTCTAACGTAATTCCGTGGGTTGCTGACTTCCAGGGCAGCTGGCCTAAGGAAATCCAGGCAAAGATGCCCCCTTCTTCTGTATTTTTCCCTCATTTTATCCTCATTTTATTTAAGCTCTGGGCTTGAATGAACCTTCTTGCATCACCAGGTTAGAGAGGCAAAAAGAGTCACTCCAGGTTCACCCAACACTCAAGGCCTCTTATGCCAAAATCAAGATGTGAGAGGCATCATTTATATAGAATCAACTATTTCTTTCTCCTACTTTATGTCTCTTCTGTGTTTGGCTTCAGGGGTACAGTGAAAGCCTATGAAGTTTGTTTCTGATAATGCAATGCTTTGAGGGCCCCTGAATAATGGGTCTGTAACTGGGATTATGGGGAAAAGACAGAGAGGGTTGGAGGGAAGGTGGTTCTGATTCCACCTCTGTTAAATGTTTCATGCTGCCGGAGGGTAACTAAATTGATTGGGGTAAAGGGAATTTTTATTCCTCGTGCTGTCTAAGGATTCGGGGCTCCTCAACCTCTTAAAATCGTCTCTCTTTCATTCCAAAGATGGGAGAGCCTTTTGCTATTAATAGAGAATGTTGAAACGTAGTCTCAGAATGAGCAAGGCGTTGGAACTGGAAGGGGGTACTCTCTACACCCACTGCTATGCCTTCATCCAAGCCTCCCTCACTTCTTGCCTCAATCATGCCAAAGCTCCCCTCATTGGTTGCCCTGCCCCAGGCTCTCCCCTCTCATGTAACCCTCACTCCATACTCTAGCCCCAGTCAAAGGCAAATCCATTCAGGTTGTACCCCCTTTTAAAAACTCTTGATTCTTGGGGCGCCTGGGTGGCGCAGTCGGTTAAGCGTCCGACTTCAGCCAGGTCACGATCTCGCGGTCCGTGAGTTCGAGCCCCGCGTCAGGCTCTGGGCTGATGGCTCGGAGCCTGGAGCCTGTTTCCGATTCTGTGTCTCCCTCTCTCTCTGCCCCTCCCCCGTTCGTGCTCTGTCTCTGTCCCAAAAATAAATAAAAAACGTTGAAAAAAAAAATTAAAAAAAAAAAAAAAAAAACTCTTGATTCTTGGGGCGCCTGGGTGGCTCGGTCGGTTGAGCATCCGACTTCGGCTCAGGTCACAATCTCGCGGTCCGTGAGTTCGAGCCCCGCGTCGGGCTCTGTGCTGACAGCTCAGAGCCTGGAGCCTGTTTCGGATTCTGTGTCTCCCTCTCTCTCTGCCCCTCCCCCGTTCATGCTCTGTCTCTCTTGGTCTCAAAAATAAAATTTTAAAAATGTTAAAAAAAAAATTTAAAAACTTTTGATTCTTGTCCAACCACCCTCAATGCTGCCACCGTGTTCAGACCAGAGTCCATACTCCTTTGTTTGGCCTAAAAGTCCCTTAATAACTTGCCTCTATTGGTAAGAGCCCTAGTTGAACTTTTGCAGTGTGGCCTATTCCCCCTTCTCTTTTGCACGTTTTGTTGTTCCTTCTACCTGGATGCTGTTCCTTTCTTCCCTGCCTTAGTAGCACCTTTTCATTCTTCACCCAGTAGTCTGGGCATCACACACTCTGATTATCCCTGATTCTTTTTTCCCGAGGCAGAGGTATGTAGGAGCCCTTCCTATAAATTTGGTACAGACCTCTGATAGACACTTTCATGCTCTTCGGTCATTTTTGGTTTCCTCACCTGTTTCTCTAACTGAACCGGGACCCCCTAGAAAGCAGCAACTACGACACTCAACTCTCTCCATAGAACAGAAAATCTGTTCCATGGAAGATGTGTAATAAATGTTTCTTAATGGCATGATGATGCCAGAAAGTTCTTCCAAAGAGTTTAGTTGGCCAAGCATGCATTGATTTGTTCACTCATTCATTCAGCCATAGGATACAAGCATCCTATACTTTGGAGGTAGAATCTGATTAGAAATTAATCCTAAGGGAACTGGTTTTCTAAGTGATCTGATTTCTCCTTGGCCTGTCTTGAAGGAACCAAAAATGACAACGTGCAGTGTCTCTCCTGCCACATACACTCACCCCAGCTCAGGAGTCCTGTGGATGAATGAAAACTTGAGCGGGTTATTTCTCCAGAGAGCAGGCATTGTTACTCTGGGGAAACAAACCAATTCCATGACTCTGAGCAAGCATCCATGTAGAGCAGCTTAGACGATGATTGGCAAGAAGGCACTCCTTTTCCAGATACCTCTCTGGTCCAGAGGAAGCAAACCAGCTCATTGCTTCACCTTCCCCAGTTACAATGTCTGGTGAGGGATGGGCCCAGAGTCCCACTCTAATTATACCCTGTTTGACTAGGAAACAGAGTTCCTGATCCATTCCTAAATCTCAAGCTGATGTGACATTTATAACTACGTGAAAAAGGAAATGTTCTTTGCTGTGTGCCTTCACCTGAGATAATTGCACAGTGATAACACTGCTGAGGGGCCTGAGGCCCTTCCCAAAATGACAGGAGAGAGCCATGACTCATAAAAGCAGAGGAAACAGTAGCTCTCTCCCGGAGCCCTGGACACAAGGGAAATAAATGGAGCCTTCGCTGAAAGATGGACATATCTCGGAGAACTCCTGAATTCTGGAAATCTCGGGGATCCAAAGTCTAATCCCGCATTGGTGCCAACTACCTCTCCCTTCCCTGTTCTCTGCTAAAGGGGACCAACCGGCGTGTGCCTTTAATACAAACTCCGACTATGATTGCGGACCTCTGGGCGGCTGGGGCTTACCGCAAGTGACCTAGGAATCCAAACACACACCCAAAATCATAGCTAAACAGATAACAGGTCTTGCACAAATTTACCCTTCTACTTTTCAAATGCTTTCAGTCGTGACCTTCATCATCATCGTCATCATCATCATCGTCATCATCACCCTCACCATCGCTTCCCATACGTCAAACACTTTTCAAACACCATCCACACATTAACTGATTTAATCCTCTGAACCACCCAATGAGGTACATGGCCCTCATTGTTCCTATTTTACAGATGAGAAAACTGAGGTACAGAGAGGTCACGTAACTTGCCCACGTCTCACAGCTAGAAAGAAGCGGAGCTGTGATTCAAGACAGGCAAGCTGGTTCTAGCATGCCTTATCCCTATTGCATCATGCTGCCTCTTCCGTTTCTAACAGTTATTATTAAAAGTACCCCCCCCCGGGGCGCCTGGGTGGCTCAGTCGGTGAAGCGTCCGACTTCGGCTCAGGTCATGATCTCACGGTCTGTGAGTTCGAGCCCCGCGTCGGGCTCTGTGCTGACAGCTCAGAGCCTGGAGCCCGTTTCAGATTCTGTGTCTCCCTCTCTCTCTGA